>NC_025993.2:30302352-30392926 GCF_000442705.2 Elaeis guineensis | reverse complement strand
CTCACGGGCAAGATTCCAGTGGAAATCACCTCCCTTAGTAAGCTTGCTGAGCTAAATCTCAGGAGTAACAGATTGATCGGTGGTATCCCACCTTCCATCGGTAACCTATCATCACTCGCGCGACTCGCCCTCTATTTCAATCATCTGGGGGGAAGCATTCCAGATGACATCGGCCGCCTTACGACCCTCAAATATTTTCAAGTGAGTGCCAACAATCTTACAGGTACAATCCCTAGCAAACTTTACAACATCTCATCAATGCAAGAGTTCAGTGTGGCTCAAAATGAGCTGCAAGGAAGCATTCCATCTGATATAGGCGTCACGCTTCCTAGTCTTCAATTCCTCATATTGTCTGGCAACCAGTTTGATGGACCCATTCCAACTACACTGGCAAATGCCTCGAGACTTGAAGTCATCTGCATTCCAGATAATCATTTTAGTGGGAGGGTGCCATCTGAGCTGGGAAGGCTACGTGGCCTTCACCTTCTTAATGTAGAAAAGAATCATCTGGAAGCAAGAGATGCCAAGGGGTGGGAATTTCTCGACTCTCTCACAAACTGCAGCCGGTTAACGGTGTTGTCACTCTACGACAATATGCTAGGAGGCATGTTGCCCAACTCAGTAGTCAACCTCTCTTCACAGCTCCAAGTATTGAATCTAGGAAAAAACCACCGTATATCAGGGAGAATCCCTCGTGGAATTGAAAACCTAGCCAACCTCGACTGGTTCACTTTCGATGATAACCTTTTCACTGGTGCTATTCCAGAAAGCATCGGTAAGCTTGTGAGGTTAGAGAGGCTTGGCTTGTCTTCTAATAGGTTTACAGGACAGATTCCTGTCTCCCTAGGCAATCTCACACTACTGACTGAACTCTATTTGGAGCAGAATAACCTGCAAGGCCCCATTTCTCCAAGTCTTGGAAAGCTGCAACACCTATCAATCTTGGACCTTTCTACCAATCGTCTTACTGGAACCATACCCAAAGAGATTTTAAGCATTCCCGCCTTGTCCCTTTATCTAAATTTATCTGACAATTCATTGGATGGATCTCTTCCTCTAGAGGTCGGGAGATTAAAGAATCTACACACTTTAGATATTTCTAGAAACATGCTATCTGGTAATATTCCTAGCACACTTGGTGACTGTCAGATCTTGGAATACTTGCATCTGGGTAACAACTTTTTCCAAGGGACAATTCCCCAATACTTGAGCAACGCGAGAGGCCTTCAAGAACTAGATCTCTCACATAACAATTTAACAGGGCCTATTCCAACATTTTTAGAGGACTTGAAACAATTGCAAATGTTGAATTTGTCTTTCAATCATCTTGAAGGTGAAGTGCCAGTAAAAGGGGTCTTTGAAAATGCTACTCAAGTTTCCATCAAAGGAAATAGTCGACTCTGTGGGGGTGTTCCAGAATTACACCTGCCCGCATGCCCAGGAAAGTCATACAAAAAGAGAAAGTGGCCTCTGCTACTGAAAATAGTGATTCCAATAGCCGGTGCAATCTTGTGTATGATCCTTCTATTATCCTTTTTGATCCTTCGACGGAAACGGAAGTCGAAAAATAATGCTCCAATTGTACATCCATTGGAAGACCAATTCCCCAAAGTTTCTCATAGTGATCTGATTAGAGCAACTGATGGATTCTCTTCCACCAATCTCATTGGCAGAGGAGGGTATGGTTCTGTCTATAAAGGCATCTTGAGTCCTCACCAAACTATTGTTGCTGTGAAGGTTTTCAACCTTCAAAATCATGGAGCTTCGAAGAGCTTTCTAGCTGAATGTGAGGTGCTGAGGAGTGCTCGACATCGAAATCTTGTCAAGGTCATGACTTGCTGCTCAATGGTTGATTTCAGAGGCCATGATTTCAAAGCTCTGGTTTTTGAGTTCATTCTTAATGGAAGTCTACAGAAATGGTTACATCCAGAGTTAGATGGGCATCATCATACGGAAAGCCTAAGCCTGCTTCAAAGGTTAAACATAGCAATGGATGTGGCTGATGCAGTAGACTACCTTCATAATAATTGTCAGCCATCCATTGTTCATTGTGATCTAAAGCCTAGTAATATATTGATTGATAATGAGATGATTGCTCATGTGGGAGACTTTGGTCTGGCAAGGTTCATGTCTAAAGCTACAGCAATCTCCTTGGCAGACAAGAGTAGCTCAATCCGGATAAAAGGAACCCTTGGATATATTGCTCCAGGTACATGCTGTTTTCATCCCTATCTTCTTCGCTCATATTTGCTCTGTTTAAGATGTCCGTGCTAAATTTTCTTTTCTGCTACTACTTTCTTTTTGGTGTTAAAGATAATTATTAAATTAATATATTTTGCTCAAGCATTTGCATATATGTATTGCAGAATATGGCGCAAGTGGTCAGGTATCTACTTCTGGTGATGTTTATAGTTATGGAATCCTTCTTTTCGAGATGCTTACTGGAAAGAGTCCTGTCGATGATATGTTTAAAGATGGCCTAAGCCTTCGAAAGTTTGTAGAGATGGCTTTTCCTGAAAGAGTTATGGCAATTGTGGATCCGCCAATGTCACTTGCAGAGGATGAGAGTAAAACTCGTGAATGCTTAATATCCATGGCAAGAATTGGTCTTTCTTGCTCAAATGGGTCAGTGAGAGAAAGATTGAATATAAGTGATGTTGCCACAACCATGCATGCAATTAGGGATGCCTACCTTGGGACTCGAGTTCATTAGAAGATTTGGTGAAGCTTAAGTGGAAGGTAAAGCGTATCTTACCTCTAATAATTGTCAAGTTGTAGTGTTTGATGTTGTAAACCTATTTCCTATCATTAAACTTCTTTGAGACTTAAGCTGTGAGTTTGTTGTTTATTTTCTACCGGTGGCTATAAAGAATTAGTAATAAATATGATGGTTGTGTGTGTCTCCGCATATATTGTTTTTCCATATAAATGAAAGTTTCAAATCTAAAAGATTATTTTACCAAATGTCTGCATTTTAAGATCAACCGTGAGTTCCTTCAGCTAACTGGACTATAGTGTTATGATATGGATAAATAATTATCATATTATTTTTTTCCCAGGGATCGATGCAATTATTATGTGGTTGGTAGCTTGACAACTAGCTCACTGCAAAATTGGTATCCAATATGGAAAAGGCCGGTCATAGTAAATGATAATGAAAGAATGGGATCAAAGATAGATAGAGGAAGGCGATCAAAGCTCATGAGCCTGATACCTTCATTAGGAAGAAGAAGATATAATTCTGAATTTGAATTATGTTGACGAATATCTAGGACCAGTATGGAGAAAGAATTTTTTTTAAAAAAAAAAAGCAAATCTAAATTTACTAAAGCATTACAAAGTAGAATGAAATGAATTATATATGCTCTAATTTTGTACCTAGGTGAGTGATATAGAAAAAGCAAACCTCTTAAGCAAATTCCAAAATAAATTGAGCAGTCTAATGTAATAGTTTGATGACATGCAGGAGAATGTTACATTATATAATCTTGTACATTATAGTAGCTATAGGACTCAAGTCCCATGGAATCAATGTCTAATCCAATAGAACAGAAAATTCCAAAGGTGGAGTGTTTCGAAAGCTGAAGTGTTCCTTTTGCGAAGAATAAAATCAAGGTAGGAGGTGCCACAAATACTTTGTTCTGGAAGGGCTGTTAGCTGGGAAAGCGGCTTTCATGCCAATTGTTTTCTAAGCTATCCCACCCAACATACATGTGCAATATTTCTACTACAATCAATCCAACGGGTCATACAATAGAAAACATGTTTCCTCAAACATACATACGACAGAGCAAAACTAATTGTTGGGGAATACCGACCGAACCCGCTCACGCCGACTTATAATCGGGCATACCCGACCGGCCAACCGACCGACCGGCCGACCGACTGACCGACCGATCACCGGACGACATTACCGACCGATTAACGGCTCTCTACCGACTGAGGATATGTCGGTCGGGCAGACCTTCTTCGCTCTCCCAACCGACTGCACCAGGGAGTCCGATGTCCGACTCTCGCAACATGCCCGACTGACCGTCGGAGGGGTCCGAATCTTCACCCGACACCACTCAGCTGGCCACCGACCCGGGGTCGGTCGACTCCTCCAATCGTCGTACTGCTGCCAGAGACTGTCAGCCCTGACAGCAGCATGCGGCACTGCCACCTAAGGGCATTACCCCGCCTAGGGCATTGTCAACCCTAGTGATTTGACACCCCCACGGCGACGTGACACTTTCACAGCAATTCTGACAGTCCACAGTGAGTTGACAATTCCTCAACTGTCTGCGCCATTAATGACGGCGCCATACTACGCTCCACTATATATATCGGGGAAGGCTACAGTGCTAGAGGCCTTTCGAAACTCACAGGCTTGCCCCCTCTCTCCCTCTCTCTCGTTGAGTTCTTTGCTTTTTTCTCACTGTTGCCTAGTCTCCTCTCTGACTTGACCGTCGGAGGGTCCCCGCCGGAGCCGCCTCCGGTCAGTGCGGACTTTCTTTTGCAGGCGCTCGTTCCCGGCGATCTGGCGACGAGGGGATTGGCCGCAACAGATTGGCGCGCCAGGAAGGGGGGTAGTACTAATGACAAAGACAAGAGCTCAATGATCGAGAGTCACCGGGTCGGCGAGGCGCTCTTCCCACCGGGAAGAGGCCTCTTCGCCACCCTCCGCGGCGAAGCCCAGCTCTCCGTACCCCGCGGTCACCACGGAGGCGCAGATCGTGGCGATCGTACGGCAGATGACCGTGCTGACGGACGCGGTCAAAAGCCTCCAGCGACAACCGGCACGACTGCCGCCGTCACCGGTCGGGCAACCGGTGGCGCGTCCGATGCCCTCCAGGAGCAGCCACCGATGCCCACACTGATCTCTGTCGTCTCCGCAAGAGCGCCTGCCACAGCGCTCCCACAGAGAGGAAGAGGGGCGGCCGCGGCGCGATGCCCATCGGTCCCAACAGCTCTCTCCCTCCCAGCTGGAACGAGCGAGGAAGGAGAAGCGACCGCGAACGCCATCCGCCTCCCTCTCGGAATCTTTCGGAGACTCCACTCCTGGGGTCTCCCAGCATCGACGGACGGACGACTATGAGCACAGATTCGAGAAAATCGACCGTCGGCTCGCATAGTTGCAGGTGGATGGGCAGAAGTCTTCAAACGACGTTGACTTCCAGACCGCCCAGCCTCTCTCCTGACTCATCCTTGACGAACCAATCTCCAGCCGGTTCAAAATGCCGCACGTGGAGCCCTACGACGGCTCCACCGACCCAATCGACCACCTAGAGAGCTACAAAGCTCTCATGACGATTCAGGGGGCAACCGACGCTCTCTTTTGCATCGGCTTCCCCGCCACGCTCCGCAAAGCTGCCAGGGCCTGGTACTCCGACCTTCGATCGGAGAGTATCCACTCTTTCAGATAGCTCGAGCACTCTTTCGTGGCCCACTTCAGCACCGGTCGAAAGCCACCGCGAATGTCGGACAGCCTTTTCTCCCTCAAATAGGGAGAAAACGAGACGCTCCGACACTTCTTGGCGCGATTCAATACGGCCACGCTTGAGGTCCGGGACCTCAATGAAGACATGGCCATCTCGGCCATGAAACGGGGGTTGAGGGCGTCCCGTTTTACTTATTCCCTGGACAAGACCCTCCCCCAGACGTATGCCGAACTATTGGAGCGCACGTACAAGTACATGCATGCGGACGAAGGAGCCTCCGACCGACGCTCGATCGAGTTCAAGGGCCCAAAGGAGAAGCGGAGGAAGGGTCGGGACCCCGACGGACCTAGCAGGCCCCCGACCGATGGTCGGGTCTCACCTCCGCGACAAAACCAGAAGTCGCCCCGACGGCAGACTCCGAGGCCGATACGCCCCAGGTATGACTCCTACACTCCTCTCTCTACCCTCCGTGCGCAGATTTTGATGGAGATCGAGGGGGAAGAATACCTACGACGGCCTCCGCCTCTGAAGGCAAAAGGCCTCGACCAATGGAAGTACTGCCGATTCCATCAGGGCCACGGCCACAATACCGAGCAATGCATCCAGCTTAAGGATGAGATCGAAGCTCTCATCCGCTGAGGGTATCTTGGTAAATTTCGAAGGAACCCACCGACTCGACCAGTGGCCGACCGACCACCCCAGCCGACTGAGGAAGCGACGACTAATCAGCCCACGGTCGGGGTCATCAATATGATTTCCAGACGACTTGGACCGGGGACGTCTGCTGGAGGGGAGCCGACGAAGAGGCCGCGCCCGGACGACGTAATAACCTTCACGGAAGAAGATGTTCGGGGCATCCAAACTCCCCACGACGACGCTGTTGTTGTCTCGGCAACAATAGCAAACTATGATGTAAAAAGAATTTTTGTAGATAATGAAAGTTCGACGAACATTTTGTTTTACTCGACCTTCTCCCGGATACGACTATCGACAGACCGACTCAAGAGAGTCCCTACGCCCCTGATAGGCTTCGCCGGGGGTGCAGTCACAATGGAAGGAGAAGTCACCCTGCCCGTGATAGTCGGAACCGAACCACGATAAAGTACAGTCCATTTAACTTTTGCGGTCGTCTAGTTGCCTTCGGCCTACAACGCCATACTCGGAAGACCCGGACTAAACGCCCTCAAGGCGATTGTCTCGACGTACCACCTCTTGGTTCGGTTTCCGACCAAAAATGGAGTCGGAGAGATGCGCGGAGATCAACAGCTCACTCGACGATGCTTCCAGATCTCCGCTCAGGGCGACGAATTGAAGGGCCCCCTGACGATCGACAAGCTACACCCGCGGGAGGAGGAGGAACGGGGCGAACCGGCTGAACAGCTCATCCCCGTCCTGATGGCTGGGGATCCCGATCGAAAGGTATGGGTCGGGTCTCAACTACCCGACCCAGACCGACGACGGTTGGTGGAGCTGCTAAGAGCCAACGCTGACGTATTTGCTTGGTCGGCAGCAGATATGTCGGGCATCCCCCCGGAGACAATGATGCACCGACTCAACATCGATCCAACGATGAGGCCGGTGAGACAAAAGAAAAGGTCTTTTGCCCCGGACAGACAGAAGACCATCGACGAAGAAGTGGACAAGCTACTTGAGGCAGGCTTCATCAGAGAAACCACCTATCCCG
Organism: Elaeis guineensis; assembly: GCF_000442705.2. Classification (NCBI taxonomy): domain Eukaryota; kingdom Viridiplantae; phylum Streptophyta; class Magnoliopsida; order Arecales; family Arecaceae; genus Elaeis; species Elaeis guineensis. Next base: position 30,385,822 of record NC_025993.2, on the reverse strand, counting down.
ACTGGCTCGCAAACGTTGTCATGGTGAAGAAGACCAACGGAAAATGGAGGATTTGTATCGACTACACCGACTTGAATCGGGCCTGCCCAAAGGATAGCTTTCCACTTCCGAAGATCGACCAGCTGGTAGATGCGACGTCCGAATTTTGACTGCTCAGCTTCATGGACGCCTTCACCGGATACAACCAGATTCAGATGGTGCCTGAAGACGAGGAGCACACTGCCTTCGTGACCCCCAAGGGCCTCTACTGCTACCGAGTAATGCCCTTCGGGCTGAAGAATGCCGACGCCACCTACCAACGACTCGTCAATAAGGTCTTCAAAAACCAGATTGGGCGTAATATGGAAGTGTATGTCGACGACATGCTGGTAAAAAATGCGCAGGCTGCAGATCATGTCCGTGACCTCGAAGAGGCTTTTCGGACCCTACGACAACATCGAATGAAGCTGAATCCAACTAAGTGCGCCTTCGGAGTAACCTCGGAGAAGTTCCTCGGGTTCCTCATCTCGCAACGGAGAATCGAGGCCAACCCCGAGAAAATCAAGGCCATCATCGACATGCGGCACCCAAACACCAAGAAGGAGGTCCAGCAGTTGAATGGGAAAATCGTCGCCCTCAGTCGGTTCATCTCCTGGTCGGCTGAAAGGTGCCTCCCATTCTTCAAAACTCTGAGGCAGGCGAAGGGCTTCTCCTGGTCGGATGAGTGCCAACGGGCCTTCGAGGATCTGAAGAGGTACTTGGCTTCCCCGCCACTGCTTGTGAAGCCGGAGGTCGGGGAGACATTATATCTCTATTTGGCCACCTCCCCTGAGGCGGTCAGCTCGGTGCTCGTCCGAGAAAATGAAAGTCGAACCCATCAGCCTATCTACTACACCAGCAAAGTGCTTCGCGGCGCTGAAGCTCGATACTCGGAGACGAAAAAGATGATTTTTGCCCTGACCGTCTCCGCAGAGCGACTCCGCCCTTACTTCCAAGCGCATGCGATCGTGGTCCTCACCAACCAGCCCCTGAGGGCGATATTGCACCGACCTGACACGTCGGGATGACTGGCAAAGTGGGCAATGAAGCTCAGCGAGTTCGACATATAGTACCAACCGCGATCTGCCTTGAAGGCCCAGGTCCTGGCCGACTTCATCGCAGAATGCCCAACGACCGACCAAGGGTCAGAAGATGTGGACCCCGGACGAGATGCGGTCTCTAGGCCCGACCCGGTCTCCTCCTGGGTACTGCATATCGACGGAGCTTCTAATGCTCAAGGGAGCGGGGCTGGGTTCCTACTCACCAACTCGGATGGGATGGTCACCGAGTACGCCCTCCGATTCGACTTCAAAGCCTCCAACAACCAGGCCGAGTATGAAGCGCTCCTCGCCGGCTTGAGGATGGCAAGGGAACTTGGGATCGTCAACCTCAGGGCATTCTCTGATTCTCAGCTGATCGTGGGGTAGGTCAGAGGCGAATTCGAGGTGCGAGATCCAGCCATGGCAAAATATCTCCAGAAAGTGAAGGATCTCGTGACGCACCTCGGGTATTTCGAAATCTCCTACATCCCCAGATCGGAGAACGCCCGGGCCGACGCACTCTCCCGACTGGCGACCTCGGCTTTCGACTCTTTGGGCCGGACTTTCGTGGAGAATCTCAAGCAGCTGAGTATCGACAAGGTCGACGAGGTGCTACAGCTGACGGTCGAACCGAACTGGATGGATCCGATCGTTCGGTACCTGACTGACGGGATCAGCCCTGAAGACCCCATGAAGGCCAGGCGGCTCCGATGGTCGGCCTCCCAATATGTGATCGTGGATGGCCGACTCTACAAAAGGTCGTTCTCCCTTCCCTTGCTCAGGTGTTTGGGACCGACCGACGCAGATTATGCTCTCCGAGAAGTGCACGAAGGAATCTGCGGGAGTCACTTGGGGGGCAAATCCCTAGCTTACAAAGTCCTGCGACAGGGTTACTACTGGCCCACCATGAGGAAGGACGCAGCTGAGTTGTTCCGAAAGTGCGAACCATGCCAGAAGTATGCCAACGTACAATACCGACCGGCCAGCCAAATCACTCCTATTGTCGCTCCATGGCCCTTCGCTCAATGGGGGGTCGATATTCTCGATCCTTTCCCTCCAGCATCGGGCCAAAGAAAGTTCATAGTTATCGCCATCGACTACTTCACCAAGTGGGTGGAAGTCGAGCCCCTGGCGCAGATTACCGAGCGGAAGATGGAGGACTTCGTCCAAAAATCCATCATCTTCAGGTTCGGATTGCCGCATACCATTATCACCGACAATGGGCGACAATTCGACAATCAAGACTTCAGAGACTTCTGTACGAAGTTTCACATCATACACCGACTGACTTCTGTCGGGCACCCGCAGTCCAATGGGGAAGTCGAGGTGACCAACCGGACCATACTACACGGGCTCAAAATCCGACTGAATGAAGCCAAAGGCCTCTGGGTCGACGAGCTGGGCTCCGTCTTGTGGGCTTACCGAACGACCTCCCACGTTCCGACCGGAGAGTCGCCTTTCAGTTTGGCCTATGGGACGGAGGCGATGATTCTACTCGAGATTGGACTGCCATCTACCAAGGTCGAGCGGTATCGAGAGCCGGACAACTCTGATTGCCGGAGAGCCGACCTAGACCTCCTCCCCGAACTACGAAACGAGGCTCAACTTCGCATGGCTTCATACCGACAGAAGGTAGCCCGATATTACAACGCCAAGGTCAGACCAAAGCTTTTCAAGCCTGGTGACTTGGTCCTGAGAAAGGCAGAAGTCTCAAAGCCCCTGGACCAAGGGAAGCTGGCTTCGAATTGAGAAGGGCCCTACATGGTAGCAGACACCTATGGGCCGAGGGCTTACCGACTGGAGACTCTGGAAGGAAAACCCATTCCCCGGACCTGGAACGCCGACAACCTGAAGTTGTATCACCAATGAGCTTCGTACTTGTTCATTCAGAATACAAATCCAGTTTCAAATTTTGGAGTTTTAACTCTTCGACTGACGGTCGGCGCTCACCAAGAAGGTCAAGTCCCGACATCCCGACTCGGACTAAGTGTCCGTGCGAAACCGATGGCCGACGACGTGTCGGACACTCACAAGGGCCAAATCATCCACGGCGATGGGAGTTGACACTCCTTCTACGGTCGAACTTTTGGGCCAGACGATCGGCTAACCTGCCGATTGAGCCCCGACCAAAGAAAGGCGTAACGCCTGCGCGACCGACATCACGACTTACCGACTGAGCTATGGCCGATCGAAGGATATTCGGCTTACCACCGTCTGTCACATGAAGCGAGCACGATCGCATTCATGACTCACCGTCGGTCGGGAGATATTCGGCTTACCACCGTATATCACGCGGCGCAGTGCGACTACCTGACACAAGGTTATCGGGATCCGACTTATCATCGTTTCCCTGACTAAACACGCCGGACGACATCTGACTGAATGCGTTGAAAGAGACCCGACCACCAAGCCTTATCCGGTGGTCAGTCGGCTTTCGACTCAACAAACGCGCCCGACTCACAGTCGGGCGAAGGACGCCCGACTTTGGCAATCGACCATCGACAGGCCGATCCAAGGTCGGGACTGGTTCAACCTTCGTGGCGGCACGAATTGCCAAACGCTCTAACTGACCTATATGGGTTAGCGACTTACATGTTCGGATGCATTCCACAACGTGCGAAAAGAGAAAGACGAGCGAAGAAAAAAAAAAGTTTAAGTCCAAGACTTTGATTTCATTGAAGATCAAAATAGGCTTTACAAAGTTGGGCCGAAGCCCGAATACAAGCCGGAGCGAAAGCGAAAAAAAGAAACAAAAAACTGACTACCCTTCAGAGTCGGCCTCCTCCACTGGATAACGACGGGGGACGGTCGGCGAACTCCCTCTGGCTTCGGCAGTCGGGGCCGCCTGATCTTCGGTAGCCTGCTCTGCATCTTCTTCGGCTTCCACCCTGGTGAAAAGGCCTTCCGATACTGGTTCGGCCGTCTCCTCCACAGCTGGGGCCTCCGACTCTGACAGAACTATGCTACTGAGATCAAGCTCCGGGTATAGGCTTCGAACGGCTTCCCGAGCATCCTCGTATCCGACTCGGTACGAAAGGAAGCCGCTCTCCAGAAGCTCTTCTCGGTACTCTTCCGAGTCACGGAAGTCTTCGACGGCCCGACCCAAGGCCTCCTTCGCCGACTCTGCTTCGGCCTTCGCGATGTCCGCGTCGGCCTGGGCGATGGACAAGCCTTCTTCAGCCTTGGCGAGATTTTCGAGGCTTACTCGGAGCAGATCGCGGTCGGCCTCCAGCTCCTTGGCAACGCTGTCTCGCTTGTGCCGGAGCCGGCGGACGGTCCGGGACTTCTTCTTCGCGTCGTCCCTGGCCGACTGCAGCCCAGACTCCGACGTTGCCAAGGCGCCCTTGAGTCGGGAGACCTCCTCCGTAAGTCTGGAGACATCCCCCTCAAGTTGGTTCTCCCGTTCGACCGACTGTTGTAGCTGGTCAACCAGGATGACCTTGTCGGCTTCAACGCCCGCGACCTTATCTCTCCAAGCCGCGCGCATGTCACCGAACTTCCGGTACCCGGCCTCTAGCTCGGAGATATTGAAGACCAGCTGCATAAGACGAAACTGATCGTTAAGTGACCAAACCTGCGGAAACTACATTGAAGGCAAAGGAAAGAGGAGCTTACCCGGATCATCATCGGGTAGAATGAAGACAGCATGTCGGAGACACGCTGGTTCTTCATCGCCTCGATGTCGGCAGGAAGGAGGAGCGCCTGGCACAGCCTCCTGGCCAAATCATGATTAGCCAGGCCCGATGCGCCTTCGGGGAGGGGGAAGTCGGTCGACCCTCCGTCGATCGATCGTCCTTCGTCACCCGACGCCATGGGGGCCTTCCCTCGGTCGGACGTCCAGGCCCTGACGTTGGAAATGGACGGCAAACTCGAGCCCGACCGAGTCTCGACCGTCGGTGCGGCAGCAGCTGGCGCAGGTCGCGCGGGCTCATGCACCTCCTCCCGATTCTCCTCCGTCGGCTGGGCAGCCGGTGCACCATCGACCGACTCGTCGGCCGCCCTTCTTTCGGGCAAGGCGGCGCCCTTGCCCGACGGTCCCTCGGATGGGACTTCGACAAGCACTGTCGGTGCCGACAGTGCGATGATGGGCTCCGCCCCCGACCCAGTCGGTTCGCTCGACGGAGCTGCGTGGGGCCTCTTGGGAGGCCGCGACGGTCCGGCCCCTTGCGCCGGCCTCTTTCGGACGGCATACTGGCGTACGTCGGTTGCCGTCAGTCATGATCTCGATGGCATATCTGCAGAAGGACGACAGATGGTCAGTACCATAAAGAAGAAATGAAAAGGAGAAAAAGGGCAAGGAAAATGGAAAATCGACCTAGGCGGGGGACCGGGCTGAGGCCGGCGTCGTACAGGGCCTGCTCGGTGACGAGCTCACTCTGCTTCGGCACCGAGATGTCCTTCAGCCGATGGAAGTCCTCCCGGTCTTCAGCCTCCACCCGACTGTTCTCGTTCGGCTTAGTTCGGGGATTTCCCCAACGGACGGGGAACCCCCATGGAATGGAAGATGATGCAAAGAAGAACTAGTTCTTCCATCCGTGAATAGACGAAGGAAGACCAGTAATGAAGGAGAGCCCCTTCCGAGAAACGAAGTACCACCACCCTCGGGCTTTAGGGTGGGGTCGGAGGATGAAGAAAGCTCGGAAGAGGAAGATCCGAGGATCGGTCGGCAAAAGCCGACACAGAAGCGCGAAGCTGACTATCAGCCGAACTGAGTTCGGCGCGAGTTGTGCCGGGCACAGCCTGTAATAGTCAAGGATGTTTCGGACGAACTCTGAAATCGGAAAACGAAGGCCGGCTCGGAGGTCCTCCAAGTAGAAGGCCACCTAACCCTCAGGCGGGCTGTTAACCCGACCGTCGGCACCAGGGGCGAACAGCTGAAACTGTCCCGGGATGCGGTATTGCTCCCGGAGCCGATCGACGTTCGGCTCCGAAAGTGAAGAAACCTCCACCTCCAGGGTCGACCGAGTGTCGTCAGTCGGCTCTCCCGACTGACCGCCTCGAGGAGACGTTCTAGCCATGGACTGGAACAAAAGACAAGGAAATGAAGAAGAAAGCGGGGGGGAGGTAACAGATTGGAGGTGATGACGGCCCTAAGAAGAAGAAGATAGGGCTCCTAAGAAGGAAAGCAGCGAAGAAGAGTACCTGGACTGAGGGACTATGCGGGCAGAGTCTTGACAGCAAAATGACTGAGAGGTAAAAAGTGAATGGGGGCGACCTTGTATATATAGTACCCCCCGACGGTCGAGATGAAGGCACGACCAACGAGAAGTCCCCGGATCTTGCCACATGGCGTCATCCGAGCCACCGTCGGCCCGACTGTTCGATGCACCTATCTTCAGATCAAGCCACGTCACCTCCATCCACTCCAACGAGCCCGTCCCAATGGCCGCACGCCACGTGGCGTAAAGGCCGCGACGTTTCGTATCCCCGAAGGGACGGCGGGAACGACGGTTTCCCTTCCCGATGGGATGGGACATCTGACACCGACAGGACGTCTGACACCGACGGGACGTCCGACACCGACAGAACATCCGATGCCGACATGACACCTGACACCGACTGGACACCTGACGCCAGCGAATCGCTCGGCATTCATGAGATGCCCGACATCATATCGACCCGCGGTACGGTCGGAACTTAGCACATAGTAAATCCACTCCTTTTCGCCCGACGTCGCTGCCCAAACGAAAGCATTGGCCAGCGCGCCATCCGACTCAGGAGTGGAGGAGGGCAACTGTTGGAGAATACCGACCGAACCTGCTCACGCCGACTTATAATCAGGCATATCCGACCGACCGATCATCGGATGACATTACCGACCGATTAACGGCTCTCTACCGACTGAGGATATGTCGGTCGGGCAGACCTTCTCCGCTCTCCCGACCGACTACACCAAGGAGTCCGATGCCCGACTCTCGCAACAAGCCCGACTGACTGTCGGAGGGGTCCGAATCTCCACCCGACGCCACTCAGCTGGCCACCGACCCGGGGTCGGTCGACTCCTTCGATCGTCGTACTGCTGCTAAAGACTGTCAGCCCTGACAGCAGCATGCGGCACTGCCGCCTAAGGGCATTACCCCGCCTAGGGCATTGTCAACCCTAGTGATTTGATAGCCCCACGATGACGTGACACTTTCACAGCGACTCTGACAGTCCACAGTGAGTTGACAATTCCTCAACTGTCTGCGCCATTAATGACGGCGTCATACTACGCTCCACTATATATATCGAGGAAGGCTACAGTGCTAGAGGCCTTTCGAAACTCACAGGCTTGCCCCCTCTCTCCCTCTCTCTCGTTGAGTTCTTTGCTTTCTTCTCACTGTTGCCTAGTCTCCTCTCTAACTTGACCGTCGGAGGGTCCCCGCCGGAGCCGCCTCCGGTCAATGCGGACTTTCTTTTGCAGGCGCTTGTTCCCGGCGATCTGACGACGAAGGGATTGGCCGCAACACTAACCACTAAAACCAGTTGAATACACATCAACCTTTACTAGTACTTTTGAGGATGATAAGTTCCAGAACATAATAAATAGCAGATGAACCACAAGTTGACCTCCCTTCCCTCCAGAAAAGGATCTGAGTTGAAGCAGGGGAAAACATGCGGAGCCAAAACCATCTGCTGCTATCCTCTTCTATACAATGTACCCCTTCTATCAGCCTGCAAAAGAGAAAATAATTCACTGTGAATTGGAGCCGACACAGACCAAGAGCACTCTCCCTGATGTGCATATTTAGCAACAAAATCAGCCACTTTATTTGCCTCTCTGTAGATATGAGTAAAAGAAATATTAGAGCACCCTTGCTTCTAGCAATACAATTCCAGCAACAGAGGATTATTTTCATTGTGACGTAGCTGAAAGTTAGAAATAGTGGAGATAGCATAATGAGAATCACCCTCAACATAGAGAGAAGTTGCTCTTAGCTCAACCACTGCAGCATATACACCCATCCATGCAGCCACAATTTCAGCATAAGCAATAGGATAACATGGTAATGGCTTACCCGCTGCCTTTATAAGCAGACCTGCACTATCACGAATTACATGACCCGCAGCCACCTCTCCATTCGAGGCAGATGCATCAAAGTTTACCTTTATGCTTCCATAGGGGGTTGGTGACCAAACAACAAATATAGGATTTGGTCTGCCCAGATTGAGCAGAGTAGAGTCACCACAACGCCTATCTGGAAAAAAATTTTGCCCAACAGTATCTTCAATGCCCTGCACACTTAAATAACCATAGATTCTTCTAACCAGTTAAACAGGCACCTGTGACTAAGTTTGGAAAATCCTTTCCTTGCGTCCATCCCATATCAACCAAGCTAGTATAGCTAAAATAGATCTGAATTTCTCTTCAATTCGGGCAGCAGACAAGGAGTCTACCAGGCCTAACAAGGAAATAGGCAAGAGATCAGAAGGAATCATATTTTCGGCATGAGACCAGCAGGATTTCGCAAAGGAGCACAGGATTAAAGCATAATTAACATCTTCATGGATGCCAGGACACAAATCACAGGAGGCCATGGAGTAATCAATAATTCCCCTTCTTGCTAAAAGGTCTTTACATGGCAAGCAGTTCAATAGCACTTTCCACCAAAAGAATTTAATTCTGGGGGGTACTTTCAATTTCCACAATCAAGCCATTGAGATACTTGCTCCCCCATGTCAATTGATCAGACCAATCATGAACCACAATGGAGATATTAGATATCAGCATCATCATTTCATCGACATGCGGGAAGAGATAAGAGGCAAATTCCATTCTCGTGAGGGGTTTATCAGATCACTAACCTGCAGATCTTGCAGCTATGCCTCCATGTTAATAAAAGTAGGCCACAAGTAAATAGGCACCAACGAGCACCAAGGGTCAGACATAATATTAATTAATCGACCATTACCGATCGACCAAAGGAATTGATGTTGTAAAAAGTAGGCCACAACAGATGAAGATGTTTAAGAAGCCATGGGAGAACGAGTGCGATATGCTAGTGGCTGCAAATATTAACAAATATGGCTTGAGAGAGATTTTCTTTTTCTCTTTGTAATCTTTCTCTCTAATAAACTTACTTTAGGCGCCTACTGTAGTGCTAAAAGCAGATTTAATATGGATATTAATATTTGTATCCATTTATATTTGATGAATACTAATACAAATATTAATTCGATGTAAAAATTTCTGTCCATATTTGTTTTAAATGGATATGGATACATATCATGTGTTAGAAGTATGGATATGAATACAGATATAAGTTATATAGTTAAATTTTGCCAGCGTAAAATCAAATATATCACTGAATAGAATTTAAATTAAGTCAATAATATGATAATATGATTGTTTGTTTCCCTTAAAGGTTAATAAATGCTATATAAAACTAAATAGGATTATCAATAGAAACCGATATTTAGGTATGGATAGCATAGTTACCTATCAGTATCTACATCCATTTTCTTTGACAAATATAGATATTAATCATATGCTTAAATTTGTAGTCATTTTTTGATATACTTGGTTACAAACCAGATCCTATCCGATCCACCTGTAGCCCTAACCAAATGCTTATTGATCTCTCTCACAAAAACTTAAATTGGTCATTGGAATTCCAAGGTATAAGTCCTTAATCAATGATTAAACCTCAATCCAAGTAATACTTTTGGTATTTGATCATTTACTTAAAAAATTCTTACATAAAAATTGGCACGATCCATGAGAAGCAACCAAATCATAAAACAGCATAAATACCATGCCGAAAGGTGGTGTAACAATTTTTTTCTGCCATGTCATGGCACCTCATAGTATTTTTGATAAAAGAATCATTTGGTGCAATATACCTATCCATCAAGCAAAATTTTGTGATTAAAAGATGTGAACTAGTACAGCCAAAAGAGGTGAAATTTTTTATCCTTGTAGCATTTATGAAATAGAGAATCCTTTAGTGCATTATAGCAATTCATCACATACAATTTTATGATTGAGAGATGCGACATTAGTAAGTAGAGTCATCAATTTGCATCATTAATCTAGTCATACAGTAAGCTATGTGATGCACAAGGTAGCATGATTTTTTCCTTTTCTAATTATTCTTGAAATAAATATAGTAATATAGCAAATTATAATAAATAGAAGATTTCAATAATCAAATTTCTGGTGCACATTAAGCAATGGATTAGTTTCTTTTTATTTTCCTAACTATTTTTGAAATATATCATGACAATGTGAATGCTTCAATGGCCAAATTTCTATTACATATTAATCAATATATTTTAATTATGATTGAGTATATTAACACCAATGTCATTAATATTTATTGCATATTAAACAATGAACTTTAATAATGGTTGAGCACATTAAAATTGATATCGTCAATACCGGTATCGATAAGGTGCATGGAAGGCTCTCTACAAGTTGATTCAACATTTTGCATAATTATAATAGACAAGGTTGTGATGCCCTTGCATATAAATCTTACAATGTGGCAAAAAAAAAAAATTTAAAAACAAGGTTTCAACTAGGGCCGCAAATGGGTCGAATTGGACTGAGGCATGATTGACCCTACTTGATCTGGTTCCTTATTCGAGTCTTGATGTTGGGCTCAAACCTAACCCAATAGAAGATCAGATTGGGTTGGATTAGGTCGGGTTACGTCCATGACAAAAATTTTTAAACCAACAAGCCATTCAAGTTGAGTTGGGTTCATGTATCCCAACCCAAAAGTTAAGTTTCGATAGGATCTGAGTCAAAGAAATACTCAACCAACATTCAACATGAGTGATTGGGATGAGAGCTTTTCAAAATAATCAATCAATTGTAACAAAGGGGATTGATTTATTGTCTATTAGTTGTAATATGGATCCATTTGCTCTACCAAGAGCTACTCAAATTCTGCCTCGTACAACTCTCCTATCTTGCTAACAAAAGCTTTGTAATAATTAAAAGAAGATATTGAATAAAGAAATTTATAGCATTGCATGGGCATAAGGGTGTAGAACTTGCACAAGGATACCTAAGAAGGTCGATGGGGACGAGGGGGGACGATTGATAGACTAGACGTATAAGCATGTAGCCATCATAGAATAGCAGGATTGGCCGATTGAAGTAAAGATAATCAAGGATGTAGGATTTTGAAAGGAGGAGACTAGAGAAGAATCAAAGGATTCGGGACTTGCCCTTTGTTTGGTATGAAGGATGAATTGGAGAAAAGATGGATAGAGAAGGAATGATGGATGATGAAGAGGATGGCTAGATCTTGTATTCATCTTTTTATATATTTGATGAAATATAGGAGAATAGATGGAAATGATTCTCTCCTTTATTTAGTATAAGAGGAATGAAAGAAAGGATATATGATATTTGTATAACATCTTTACCAAACTACTTTTTGATAAAAATATTATTATTATTATTATCAATTTATAATACTTACTTATATTAAAGAAGTAAGCAATGTATAAACCTATAATCTTTATAGTTTAGAATTATATAAAATTATATAAATATTTTAATTTAATTTAATAAATAATTTAATAAATATATTATTAATGAATTAATTTATTTTTATGTTATAGTTGTATAAATAACTAATTAATTGATAATTTAATTTAAATAGTTAATTAAATTTTATGAATAACTAATTAAAATATTAAATATTAATAAAAAATAGAACATAATTTTAATTTAAAAATTAGTAATAAAATTTAATAGTATAGAATTAAGAGTATAGATAAAATAAATATATATATAAATAATATGAATGAAAAAAATAAAAAAATGTTATAACATTGTCAAAAGATTAATAAGCAGTAATTTTGTCAATATAGACTAGGATGAACGGACAATTCTTCTTTTTTATTCATCCATCCTAAAAATTTTTGAACTAAGCAATAAATGAAGATCATACAACATTCCAATCTCATCCATTCTTCCTCTCATGGCTCCAACTAAATATAGAGTAGGTTGGGAGTTGGTAAAGACCAGCTTAGCCCCTTACATCACAAGTTAATAGGCTTATTCGATTCGGATTGAGTTAGGTCAACTAATAAATAAGAAAATCCAATTTAGAACTCGATAGCAACTGGGTCAAGTTGGGTTGGGTCAAAATCTAATAAATCCAAATCTTCTCTGAATCATGGAATGGTCCAATTTTGATACTTGACTTGGAGATGTTCTTAGAAATCGGTCAGATTGAGTCCAAGCGGATTGGGTTGGGTCACGGCATGCATTTGCAGCCTTAAGTAAAAGCCGTGGGCGTCCAAAATGGGGCCACCAAAGAGTCCTTGGTGCACACCACGTGTCTGCATAATGTTGAGGAATGCCACCATACATTTGCTCTGAAGCTCATGCTGGGGCCAAGTACCATGTTTTCTCGAGGTCTCCAAATCGCCGCCGGAGAAGAAGAACAAAAGTGAAATATCTCTCATTTGGTATTTTTTGTCCAATGTTCTGATTTATGTATAAATTAAGTTCTAATATGACATCTAATTTGAAATCGTTGTGGCTATGGTTTATTTCTTAAAAATTGGATTTCGGACAGTTTGTGGTATGATAATTTGGGTTGCATACTTCTATTTTTTTTTTTTTTTCTTTTGAGAATTTGTCATTGCAAGGATGCCATCTTATTGCTTTTCTATTCTACTTTTAGAATTTTGAGTAGCCTATATGCCGATGTTGGGGATCACAGATGGTCTGTCTATGTTTACAAAAGAAATTTAGTTGTTAAGTGATATAACATTTATGCTTCTTGGTCTATTGTGATTAAATCTGATAAAAGGGTTTTTCAAATATATCATTTCTTTGAGGGAAATAGTTTTCAATCAGCCTATTTTCAGATTGTAATGGGCGTAGTTTCATTATCTAACAATAATTTTGTGTTTGGGGGTAGAAGTAGCGGTGTAAATTAATAATCCAGATGGTTTATCTATTTCTTTCTTTCTGATAAAAAGTTTCCCATGTTTCAGGAGTCAAATTGAAAAAATATGCAGGAGGAAGATGCAAGCTTTTTGTCTTTCGGTCAATAGTTTTGCAAATTTAAGGGCTATCCCTTGGAAAGGCAAACCCCCATTTTTATTTGCTGGTGCTGTCTAGAATAGCTGCAAACTGAGGTCCAGGGTTCGATCCCAAATGGCATCCATTGGAAAGGTAAAATCTGGTATCAAACATGTGGTTTGTGGTTTCATTGTGCCAGAAAAGCTGTAAAGTGACTCATTTACCAGCTTTTCATTCTTGAAGTTTATGACTTCCTTTAGTTGATGAACATTCAGCTAACTAGATTTTGATGCAATATCTGCTCAACTTCTGTTACATGAATTAGATTTTTGTCAAGCTTATTCAAAGTTTCAAATCAATTTGATCCTAAATTGATATTTAATAAGTGAAACTCCATCTAGTTGCATACTTGATCAAGTTAAGTGTTTGATCTGATTGGATTATTATGAAGTAGTGAATCATATGTTATTTCCTATTTTTCTAAAATCTATTATGAGCATGATTACCTTCCATCAAAATGACTCATAAATGGATGGTTGTGATTAGCTAATAGGTAGTGATCGGTGCTGAAGGTGCCAGCTGGTTGGAGTTGGTAACGCCTCTTGGTTTTGATGCAAGAGCTGAATTCAAGTCCCTTGTTTACTCCAATTCATTCTTTTAATGAATTATTGATAGATAGATGTTTCTTAACTTCTTTCAGAAAAAAAGGGACTAAGAAAAAAGAAACGGTAGTGATGGGTGCTACGGCAAAGAAAGTAATACTGCTGGCATGGAAAGATATAGTTGTTATTAGCAGGGAATTATCTCTTAGGCCAAGGATCTTTAGGACTCAAATCATTGCTGCCACGACCATGTGGGGTGTAACGGAAGTAAATACTAAACAAACAAATGGTGGATTTGGGCCTCTGCAGTAACATTTGGGAAATATTTTATGTGAAATAATTACTTTTAACTTTTGGTTGATGATACACTTTTGCTTCTTTAGAGAAATTCAGGTGAAAATAGAAAATCAAGTGAGCCTACTAAGAAGAGACATTTATTCATAAGAGATCCCAAGAAAGCAAGTGTCCATCATCAGGCTTAGAAAGATTTTACAGAAATGATTTAACTTAATTTAGTCAATGTTACTCGGACATGCGACATGGTTTCATGTGTCTGAGTGTCCAGAAATATCTGACTGAATAGGGAAGAGGACATGTCTATTTTCTTGCGTATGTTTGTGTAAATATGTATTTATTTATATCCACTGTAGTTAATAAGGTGGATCTGTTGCTCTTCTACTTCACAAAATGGCTAAAAGGTTTGCTAATTGATATTGTTAGACTAAATAACTTCCATGCAGAATTGCCAAAAGTAGACATGCAATGGTGAGGGCATCATGATGTAATAATATGACATGTTGAGGGGTGTCATGAAGTGTCCAAGTTTCAAAAATCTAAAATTTGGAGTGTCTGCGTATTTCTTAGTGCCTTATAAATATAAGGATAAATTATCAAAATTCTTTTGAGATTTACATTTATTACACTTACACCCAATAATTTAAAAATCCTACACTTACCCCCAATTACATTAACAGTGTTGGAACAATTATTTACAATATATAAAAAATCAAAATTACCCCTTCCACCTCCTATACAGCATCACACTACTCACATCTTCTATCCCCTCCTCTCTTTTCTTCTCCTGCTCTCCCGTCCTCTATCCTCTATCCCACCACTCTACTCCCTCTCATATTATTGTACTTTTCAATACTATGGTATAGGATATCTAAAGACTGCATTTTGTGGGTTGGGGGAGAGGGGGGGAGAGAGAGAAAATAGACAAGAAAAAAGGAGAGATGTTTACTTAACCTTCAACTTGATTTCATCAGCTTTTCGCTTCATTGCACCCACAACCTTCCCATTCATGCCATAACCATCTAAGTCATTTAAGTCATTACCACCTTCTAGACTTGCATTGCCCATGGCCCCTATCTTGCCTTCCTCCTTATTAACCTTGGTCCCAGCTATGCCATATCTAAGGTCGAGCTCTACGGCAACATCATCCTCCTTTATGTCTCCCTACCCATAGAAATCTCTAAGAACCCTTCCTCATCTCCAAGGTCACCACTGCCACCGTGACCCCATCGATCATGCCCTCCCCCACGATGATCGGCCCCTCCACCCTCCTTAACCCCGCCACTCAGTAGCTCTGACTCCTCTCCATCCTCACCAACACCTTGTGCTTCTCCAGAGTGGCGGTGACCTCGACAGCTTCTACAAGCTTCGCATCATCTCCCCCTACTCCCTTGATGACTGTAGCTCTTGCGACTAACTCGAGCTCCCCTCCCCCCTCATCCTCGCTGGCCACCGGTATGCTAGCAGCCAAATCCTCTTCGATGATTCCATCGTCATCATTAGCGGCCACGTTGCCCCCTCCATTGAGTTCCATCCATTAGACCGTCTCCTTTGCCCCTTCCCCTTCCTTGCCGTAGTCTCGAACCCCTAGATGGACGACCTCAAACCCCTTTGTTCACCTCCTCCCTAATGGCCACCTCTTCATCTTTGTTAATACTCACTCCATCCTCTATGACCTGTACTCCGGTGATGTCCTCCTCGTCTTTTGCTAATGTATCTGCTAAAAAAATGACGAGCCTCATTTTGTTCCAGCTTGCCCTTCTCCACAAGGTAATCAAATAACTCTTGGAGCTAACATATTCCATTACGAAATATATGTTAGCTTGCAAACGACATGTTGCGTGTTGGAAGGATTGAACCTAATTAGAAAAATTGTCTAAATAAGGATCCAGGGATATTATGCCTTAGCATATTCTTGGTATTCCTTGGTATTCCTTGGCATATTCTAGTTATTCCTTAACTATATTTGGGTCTACATACCTGTATTTATAGGCCCCTTGTATGCACTCTTAAAAGTATGAAAAAAATAAGAAAAATATTTTTCCTCTTCATTTTCATCATGGTATCAGAGCATTCAGGTTCTGATCCATTTCCCCTTCCTTCCCTATCATAGTTTTTTTTTGGAACCACCTCCCTCTTAATCCAAATCATTGTCTTCTCTTCCCTTCCGTTCTGTCCCCTTCCGTCGCCCTCATCACCCATTAGATCAGCCCCACCACCACCATCCAAACCGTTCTTCATCTTCCCCTTCTTCATCTTCCCAACGAACCCCGCCGCACGCTCTACCGCTCCGCTGCAATCTGATGCCGGGGTAACCTGTGCACTCTGACGCACACCCCGACGCCGCCTCTCTGCCTCTATTTTCGCCTCCGGCCTCCTCTGTCTCGTCCACGGCCACCTCTCTACCTCACCTCGACGTCGCTCGACTGCAATCCGACAACGCACACCCCGACGCAGCCTCCATCTGCGCTCCGATCGTCGGAACCGCCACACGCCCCACCGCATGCACCAGATTCGCCGCCTCGCTATCGCACTCCGACGCCAGAACCTACAATCCGACGCCACCACACTCCAATCGTCGGAACCCGCCGCACGAACCACGACGTCGGCCGTCGTCTTCTCCCATCCCATGGTTCACGGGTGATGGGTGTCGGTAAGGAAGGAAATTCCTTCCCTTAATTTTTATTTTTTCCCTCTTTACTTATTTTTTCCTAAAAAAAAAAAGGAAAAAGAAAAAAAAGAAAAGAAGAAGAAAAAGAAAGGTAGATGCTTGGAAGCCTGTAGTTAAGAAATATCCGGTGTTCGATAGTGTGACGGTGAGATTATCATACTTTATCTTTGGAGATGGCCAATGCAATTACTATGCGAGATCTTGAAAGTTTACTAGATTGACTTGTTACAACTGCCACTCAATCTGGTGGCTCGTCAAGAGATAGTGGATCCCTGAATGCTCTTCAAGTGATTGTAAAACTTGATGGACCAGCAACATATCTGCAATGGGAAAGGAGCACTCGTCTGTTTGTTCGAGGATGAGGTTTAGAAGGATATCTCACCGGCACAAAAAAAAAAACCTGCTAATAGTGAGCATGATCTGGCCCAATGGAGAATTATGACGTTTTAAACATATGATAATTATGACATTTTAAACATATGATAATTATGACATCTATGATGATTTTGTTATCACATAGATAGTAAATATACCTGAAAAGGAAAATAGATACAAAGCTTTCCAAGCTTGTGAAATACAAACCAACATTCACTCCCTGACCTGTAGAACAAAGATAAATAGAAAGAAGGATTTAAGATCCAGCGGGAGAAAAGAAATTGGTTATCAACTCTGATGCAGATTTCCTAGATCATTTTAATTAAGATCATGTCAATATTTATATTATGTTTATGCTATGGAATAGCATAAAGTAAAATCATAACTACATGTGATTAGCATTTTTTTGGATATTGTCACAGGACATGATAGCCATTGTAACTTAGAAGTAACTGATCTCTCATTGTCTATCTGACAAAATTGAAGTTAAATAGTAAAATCAAATCCTTGAAACATATTTAACACTTACCAAAAGTACAAGAGTCAACAATGTTACACATCAAAAAAAAAAAAAAAAAAACAAATGACTTGTTGCTTCAACCAAAAAGCCAAAATAGATGTTCCAATATAATAAGTGTCACGTCTCAAATTCAGCACCCGAGTTGGGCACGCGATGGCCTACATTTTCTAAGGCAAGCCCTAAAGAATATGCAAAGCTTGTAAAATTTGTTACAATCTCAACATGTCATGAACATTAGTGATCTCAAATTATAACAAATATTCCACATTAATAGATATTCAATCTTGCACAATTTGTGAGACTCGATCATTCAACTGATATTGCTAATGTTCTATTTAATCAATCCATTCAAATCGTAATCCCAATCTTAGTGAAGTACAGGTATTCTATTACTCTGAAAAAGAAAGAGGAGGGTTGTTAGGTTTACAGTCGAGTAAGAATTTTCACACACCAACATCAATATAATAATAATGAGAAACTAACAATAGTTGTTACTTATATAAATCACATGCTAAAAGATTCCATGATTCATAAAATACGGATAGCAAATATATCTTTTGTGCAATGAGTCACATTATACAATTATCTCAAACTAACATACATTGGATCCGATCATATTAAGGTGCTCAGCTTTGGACTACCACAACCATATTTCTACCTCATGGTAAGGCAATAAAAATGGCGAGTCTTGTGAACTACCACTACCATTCGTGATAGGATAATAAAGGGGCTAGTCCTATAGACTACCATAACTATGTTTCAAGCCTATGGTGGGGCACCAAGAAACTATGTAGCTAGCACAAAAGATCATAAGTGCTCAACTCTGAACTACTACAACTACGTTCTAAGTCCGTGGTGGGGCACTAATAAAGTGTCTAATTCAAAAGATCACAAGTGCTCGACTTTGAATTACTATGGCCATACTTCAAACTCATGACAAGGCACCAATAAATTGGCTAGCTCAAAGGAACATAAGTGCTCAACTCTGAACTATCATGGCCATGTTTCAAGTCTGTGATAAGGCATCAATAAAGTGGCTAGTCCGGAGTACCACAATCCCATATTCAGTCATACAACTTAATTACATGCTTGTTAAGTATTATATTTCAAAATCATGCTCTTTTGCAAAATTCGATGCACATGATTGCTAAAATCTATCCAAGTTAGGATCAATGCTATGTTATACATAACTTCATACATAATTATACATATACTTGACAAATAAGTATATAGCATGTAACTATCAAAAACACATAAATCAAAACTGCTGATGTACAAAATAATTTTTATATAAATAGGTGATTAATGTCTAGGAACTCTCACTTCTATTGACAATAAACTCTGGAACAAGGTTTACCAATTCATGACTAGCATGTCCACTTAATGATATAATTCCAATATATCTTTGATCAACCATCAGCATAAAAAAAAATAAATTATCATTAAATTCTTATGTTTTTAAAGCTCTAATATTCGAATTGCTTTGAATCCTAAATTTCTCAACTATATCTAATACATGACAACTTAAAAACAAAGATTTAGGAATTTACCTTAATTTAGAGATCGGGGCATAACTCTTATTGCCCAAGATCTTCTCATCAAATCAATCATATCTCTACACAAAAATGAATGCTTATCATAAAATAAGTTTGGCATAAGGAGAATGAGACTAGTCAGGTAGCAGCACCTAGCAATTCTAATTAATTAGAATGGTGTAGTCAAATTCTATAGATCAATAAATAGATGGTCCAATTAAGGCAAGGGTAACAAGTTAGGGATTATTGATAGAGTCCAGAAATAACCAATGAAAGCCCGAGTAAAGACCAACAAGTTAGATGGTTGCCTATAGTACCAATCCAGGACCCCACATTAGATTTCAACCAATTGATTTGGGTTTACCTAGACATCTGGACCCATCACTAGTCCATAGGATTTTTAGAGAGTGATCCATAAAGAGAGAGAAAATTATAGAGAAAGTAGAGGGAGAAACTCATAGAAAGAGAAAGTGGAGAGAGAAGGTAGAGAGAGTAGAGAGGAAAGAGAGAAAAAAACTCTCTTTCTTTTTTTCCTTTTCTTTCTTTTTCTGCTTCTTCTCTCTCTTCTCGTTGTCTTCTTTTTTTTTTCTCGTGGAAATAGGGAAAGAGGGTCTTAGGCCCTAGTCGATTCTCATAGCTGAAGCCCTCAATGGCTGCGACCACGATGGCTTAGGTGATGATGGCTTGGTCCTTGGCAACCAAAATGAGGCCATAATTAGCAACAACGGCTGGTCTGGCAAGAGGAAGAAAAGGAAGAAACAAGGAGGTTTGATTTCAAAGGAAAATCGACGACTTGTCGATCATAAACCAAAGCAAAAATGGTGGCCAACAAATCGGAGAAGGAAAAGAAGGATTGAGGTTTTTATCTCCACTCCAACGAGGCTTAACAAGTGATTCTGGCAACCTATTTCCATCGAAATCCATGGGAAAAACCCGATGAAACTTTTGGAAACTGACAGCGATTCTTCAATATTTTGGGAGTGGAATCCAAAAGAGGAAAGGGGCCCTTTTACAGATGAAATCCTAGGGTTTTTGATTGGATTTTCACTTTCCCTAAAGCCCTTTTCCCAGCTAGAATTGGGGAAGAGGAAGACTCCCATTTTGATTGGATTTTCACTTCCCCTAAAGCCCCTTTCCCAGCCAGAATCGGGGAAGAGGAAGACTCCCAATGGGAGTCTTCCTCCCCCCGCCTCACGTGCACAGCATGTGAGGTTTGAATTTCTTTCTTTTTTTTTGCTTTCCATGCTTTAAGATTCGTGTGAGAGAAAAGTTCCGGGTGATCAAAGAATTGTGTCATTACAATAGTTCACTAACCCCACTTAAGCAAACCTACATGGAGGAAGCATTTTCTTCACGATGCTTTTAAATGGTCATTTCTATCTCCATCGACTTTGTTCAAGTAATTAATAAAATTGATGTTGCAGAGGGAACAATATGTTAAGTTTGTTAACAATGATTTTAGAATCCTATCAAGTCATAAGCAGTTATTGGATAACTGAACACCATCTATAACATGTTGGAATATGGCATATCATTTGAAATAATTGACAGTGGACACTACTGCAATTTCTTGTTTTTGTTATTTCAGGGTTTCCATCTAGCATAACAATGCTGTCATCATTGTCATCCCTAACTTCTTTAGGATTTACTTGATCATTGACTTTAGGGCTTGAACAAGGCTTAATATTTGAACATTGTTGTTATTGACGTTTCAGAGAGTTTTCTCTGTCTCAGGTTTTGCTGGAGATATCCCAGCCTCATCAGATTTCTCATCTGTTTCTGTCACATCTGGATGTGCAGTTGATGTGCTCTCTCCATTGCTTATAACCTGAGTGCCTTTCTCAAGTTCTTTCTCAGTGGAAGCTATCCAGCCGGATAGGACCATTCATCAGGTTCTTTCTCCTCATCAAAGTCCTCACCGAAAATATCATCACAAAATGTTGATCAACTACAAATGCAGTTCAAGCTTTAAAGTAGACTCAATTAATTCTTATCATCTTACTAAATATCAACGGCCCGTAAATACATGTACTCAAAGCAGAAAAAGGGAATGCATGTGGATGCATCATGTACTTATTATTAGATTCTGTCTTCCTTTTGTCACCTCACCTTTATAAAGTCATCAACTCAAACTGCAGAAGTTAAAATAGATTAAAACAAATGATTGGGCCTTATTTTCATTTTACTAAGCTTCAGACTTATGTTTGACCAGTTTTAATCTATGAAAGCAACTCTTCATGAAATCCTACTCTCCATAAACACTTTAAACTCGATAGAAGTGTAGCTCTATTTGGATAGCCAAGATATATGTAGGTAGAGGTATAATGCTTCCACTAGAGCAACATTAAAGTTGTTTGCAGCTACCAGAGCTACAGATTTACTCCCATGTATTACACTATATAGTTTTACATGCATGGGTGTACTTTATTCCATAAGTTCAACATCATCGGTGCATCTTTTCCCTGCAATAATTGCTTTACTTTTTAGTGCGTTGGCAGTATGGATCGAATTCCAAAAATATCTCCATGAATGTAAAACTATTTAGTGCAATACATGAGGGTAGATTTGCCATTTGCTGAAAGGAGCAATTCTGTAAGTTGCATCAGTGGGAGCTACCCACACTACAACAAAATAGGATATTAGCGATGAAAAATATTTATCGCTAATAATTGATTTTCATCGCTAATAGTTATTAACGATGAATTTTTGTTGCTAATATTTAGTCGTAAATAATCACGTCATTGATAATTTTTTATGATGAAAAAAAATTTCATTGCAAATAATAGATATTACTGACGAAAAATTTTTGTTGTTAAAAAAAATCATTTTTTCGTAAACTATTTACGATGAAAAATTTTAGTCGTAAAAAAAATAATTTACGATGAAATGTTACGTCATTAATAAAAAAATAATTACTTGCGATGAATTTTATTCATCACTATTAATTTAATTAAAAATTTTATAAAAATCAAATTTAAAAAGTATTAGCGATGTAGATTTTTCATCACAAATATCGTAATTTCTGACGTAAATTTTTATTGCTAATAAATATTAAATTAATAATGACGAAAATATTTGTATTGCTATTAATTTAATTAAAAATTTTTATGAAAATCAAATTTAAAAAAATTTTAGTGACGTAAATTTTTCATCGTAAATATTGTTATTTACGATGAAAATATTTTTGTTGCTATTAATTTAATTAAAAATTTTTATAAAAATTAAATTTAAAAAAATATTAGCGACATAAATTTTTCATCTCAAATATAATTATTTACGATGAAAATATTTTCATCGCTATTAATTTAATTAAAAATTTTTATGAAAATCAAATTTAAAAAAATATTAACAACGTAAATTTTTCAACCACAATACTTGCATCGGTATATACACATCTTGCATGTATATATGTATGTGTGAGAAATATTCCAGCCGCAATACCTGCATAAAGAACATAAATGATTTGAAACTTAGGACAGCTGTTTGGGATCCAGACAGGTGCAAATACTGTGTATTAAAAAGCCTACAACAAATATTCTACAATAATCTTTAAAATAGTTAAGTTATATGTATGGAAAAGCAATTATTTTCAGTTTTGAACTGCATTGCAAGTAGAGTTTGGAAAATTTGTAACTCCAGAATTTCATACGCATTTCGGGAAGATGGATGCTTACAAGCAAATATGAAATTCATATGAACAAATTGAGAAAACAAAAGGTTTCAAGTCAACAATATATTTAGGCCTTTCCAAAAGAGTCAGGAGTAGCATTTGTATATCCTTGTGAACATGTGCATGAATCATGAATTGTTATATCCAAAAAAAAGAATAGAAAATAAAAGAAAAAAAAAATCATAAACTGTGCCTCCCCTAATAGGACATTGAGAGATTTTTTGAAGGGAATGAGAAGAGGGATTATGGAGTAGACCTAGTCCATCAAAGAACAGTGCTAAATAGTAATCTAATAGATGCATTAAATCTTTTGGCAAAACAATATTTTCTATTACAAAACTGCTTTTTTGTTTTTAATCAATTTAATAAATCTGACAATTTTATAATAAATTTTATGATCCAATTTGATCTGTTTGTCCAAACTGTTAATGATGGTAGAAATAACTTTGCAGTTGGAAGATTGTTTATTATTGTTTTGCAAAATGGACATGCTTGACCTTGATAGCATTCTTTTCCAATTATTTGATTTTTATTTGACAACTCTTTGCTCACGCCTGTTCTTTCTTTGAATGCTTGTGATGTATTATAGGTTTGTGGTATGTTATTCATACCTATATATTTCTTTTCCATAAAACTTCATTTTCCGATGCTTCAGCGTGCATGAATAGTTAAGGGGGATGAAGGGGGGCTGGTGAGGATTTAGTCTAGCAAGGGATGAGGGCATCCCTTTGGGAAAAATGCCAAATCCTACTTTATGCTGAACTTAAAATGTTAATTAGACAGGCCAGTTGGTCTTCTTCCCAATCCCAGTTGCAAAGGAGAGAGAAGAGCGTAGCTGTATATCCCTTGATTAATAAATGGGATTCATGCTCATTAACTCCCTTTTGAACAAAGCACATGTATGGCACGTGCCAAATACTAGTACCTAGGTTTTCTTTTTTGATAAAAAAACACTAGTACCAAGGTAATGTATAAAATATTGACACCTTTAATCAATGCTGACATGGACATTAAACTAAGGTTATTGAGAAAAGAATAGTTATGTGAAAAGAAAAAAAGTGATGAAGGATGTTTGGAAATAATTAACAGCTAATGTTTATGGTATGATAAGAAACTTTGAAAGGATATGGTGTAACAGATGAAGTTTTGATTGCTTTCAAGTTGTACTTAAGTACAAGGACTTGTAAGGATGTTGTGTTTATTCCTCTCAAAGAATTTATCAGTTTATCATAATTTACTTAAATAAGCTAGCATTATGATGTAATTATGCTATGATGTTCCACACTTTATCTAGGTCACATGTCAGCTTGGCTTCCCACGTGGAGGCCCATGTGGCAAATTTGGTTTCTATAGGTGGAAACTAAGTGGGCATTCAAAACTATAAACCTAACGGGAGGAAGTTCAAAACAAGCTAGGGATGGCAACGTATCGAGCATGGATCGGATCAGCCAATATCTATACCCACCCCACACTTAAAACGCCCATATCCATACCAACTCTGCATCCATCTTGGGTTAGATTGGATCGGATCAAGTAGAGATGTGGATCAGATAAATAAGAGGGGTTGGATCGGATTTGGTTGGGTACATATAAACATTATAAAATAATTCTAATTTTCAAAGGGAGATATGAATTAAGGTTATATTAGATTGGATTCGAGGTGGGGCATGCTATTATCCATATCCGACCTAAATCTACTTCAGATATTTCTTTTAGAGCCCATATCCATCTCGGATTCTAATCAGGTGGGGTAAAACTCAGCCCATTTAGGTCGGTTGTCCCTCATCACCACTCGCCTTTTGCTGACTCTATTGAGTGCTTGGCATTCTCACTCACTCCATCCTACCAACCTTCCCCTCTCTTAATGCTTTCTTATTTTCCCTTCTCTTATTGTCCCTCTATATGCTAATATGGAACACCCATGCCAAGCTTCCATCACCATCTTATCCACCTTTCTTCCTTGCAAGCTCTTTTCTTTCATCATCTTCTTCTTCCCCCCACCTCTCTCTCTCTCTCTGTGTGCGTGTGCGTGCACACGTGCATGCGTGTGCGTGTGTCTGGAGGAAGGGGGACAATGGGGTGATGCAAAGCCCGCCCTTAATTAAAATGCATGGCTTAGAGGTTCTTAATTTAAGTGTACATAGGCCAATCTTTTCTCATCTCCATGGGACAAAATTCATTTTTCAGATTTTTTGTTTGTTCTTCTTATTATGTAGCCAGAAATAGTTTTTTGACGTTGGATTTCATATTGCGTTTTGGTCATCTCCATTTAGTTCGCTGCAAGAAACTACTCACGTAGATGCATGCAGATGAGAACATCTTTCAAATCCCTTAGAGCTAATGACTTCATGAGATTGTATTTGAGAGGTCCTCAAATAATTCTAGTAGGTTGGCCTTTAGAATTAAGGAGTTGGAGAACTAAGTAATACCCAATCTAGCCCACAAATAGCCAATCTAGCATAGGTTCTCAAATCTTTTATCTTTTATATAAATATCTATGGTCTATACTAAACCCAATGTAACTCCCAAATGTCTAACGAAGCATAGATTCTCAAATCTTAGATCTTCTATACAAATGTATATAGTGTATAATTAAGTGGGGGATGGCTCAGAAAGCCCATGAATCAACCTTCTTTGTTCTATATGTTTAAACTTGAAGCTCTTTCATGCAATTTCATTCTTGAAATGTTGAATCATATTATTTTGCTGAACTGTTAACATTTTTCTTGAACAGGTGATTGGACAGCTTTCTTATCTTCATGATGATACTTGACAATGTAATGCTTTGTTTCATTTCTGAACCTTGTTTATATTTTATGCTATTGTTCTACATACATTATTCATTTGAAAACTTGTGGCCACTTTATATGAAACAGGAGTTGACCTCTCTCTCTTTCTCTCTCTCTCTCTCTCGCTCTCTCTCTTTAGTGGGTTCTCAGAACATGTGACTTTGAAAAGGTTGAACTCTTCCCAACTCAGATATGGGGATCACTGTATTAACGCGTTCATGGATCAAGCTCCTTCATTCTTTGATTAAAGGAAATTATGCAGCTGGATTTTCCTAATGATGTATTCACATGTCTTTCTAGCTTTTGACCAAGAGTAGTTTATTTTACAAGAAGTTCAGAAGGATGCAATTATCAACAACTAGTAGCAATTCTAACAAACAAGATTGATCAGAATTGGTTTGGCCAAGATGGGATTGGAAGACTATGCTTCACTTCTTGAATTCCAAACTACTGACTTACCCATCAAATATCTGGGCATCCCATTGGATCATGCTTCATTCAATTCAAAAAAATGGTGCTTCCTTGTCTAGGTTTTCTGAATGGAAAAGGAATGTTTTATCAATAGGTGGTCACCTGGTTCTCATTAACTCAATACTCAGAATTGTTAGGAATTAATGCATGACAAAATAATTTCCTTTTGCAGGAGGAATACTCTAGAATTATTCTCCTCTTGATTTGGTAGAAAATTATCTTGATTTAATAATTCTCTCTTATAAAAGGATTCTCTTGATTTGGTAAAAACTTACCTTTGTTTGATTTATATTCTGCTTTGGGAGTAAGTAATTTACTTAGGCTGCAAGTTATTGGGGCTTATAAAAAACCCCTACGGTTGTATTCAAAATAATCACCAAGAAGTGAATAAAGTATTTTCTTTTGATCTTTGCTACTTCTCCTCAATTATTATTTTTTTTTTCTCTCTTATTCTATTTAGTATAACAAGTGGTATCGGAGCCACATGAGGCATATAGCTGAAATGACGATCAATGGCTCTGGATCTCAGCTTATGATTCCAGTTTTAAAGGGAGAAAATTATGAGTTTTGGAGTGTGAAGATGAAGACGTTGCTTTTATCTTAAGATTTGTGAGATTTTGTTGAGAAGGGGTATACTGCCATAACTTTATAGAATGTAAAGAAGGATTCAAAGGTTCTCCTTTTCATTCAGCAAGCCGTCGACAGCTCCATCTTCTCCTATATTGTTGCCGTCAAGAAAGACAAGAAGGCATGGGACACTTTGCAGAGGAGTACCAAGGGAGTTCAAAAGTACTTGTTGTTAAACTTCAAACTCTTCACAGTAAATGTGAAAATATATTGATACAAGAAAATGAGAACATCCATATTTTATTTTCATAAGCAATGGAAACTATCACTCAGATGCATTCTTATGGTGAAGATATTAAAGATCAAAAAGTATTTGAAAAAAATTCTTAAAAGTTTAACACCTAAGTTTGATCATGTGGTAGCAGCTATAGAAGACCATTTCTTTTGGCTGACTTTAAGAGAGATATTGCACGTGTTATTGCCTAATATGGTAGATGTCAGACTGCTAAAGGCAAACGAAAGAATACTGGTTTATATACATCTTTGCTCATACCTCATGCCTCATGATAAGATTTGAGCATGGGCTTTATTTTAGGATTTTCTAAGACTATTCGAGGTCATGATTCGATTTTAATAGTAGTTGATAGATTTTCTAAGATGGCACACTTTATACCATGTAGGAAGACTTCTGACGTCACGCACATAGCAAAATTTTTTGTTGATCATGTTGTAAAATTGCATGGATTACCAAAGACTATTATGAGTGATAGAGATGTATGATTTGTTAGTTACTTTTGGACAATAATGTGGAAACTAATGAACACTAAATTGTAATTTTCTTTGCCATATCACCCACAAATGGATGGCCAAATTGAGGTTGTTAATCGAAGCTTAGGGGACTTACTATGTTGTCTAGTAGGTGATCATACTAGAAATTGGGATAGCATTTTGTCTATGGCCGAATTTGCTTGCAACAACTTGATTAATCACACTATAGGGATGACTCCATTTGAGATTGTCACTGGTTACAACTCTAAGGCACCCATTGACCTAGTTCCATTACCTACAGACTATGAATCAAGCCAGCATACTAAAGCATTTGTTCAGCATATAAAAGACTTGCATGATAATATAAGACAAACAATCATTTTAAAAACTAAAGTTTATGCAAATAAAGTAAACGAACGTCGGCATGAAGAAAATTTTAAATAAGGAGATATAGTTATGGTAAGGGTTTGACCAGAACGATTTTACAAAGGTACTACAAAAAAACTACATGCGAGAAATTTGGATCCATTCAAGATCTTGAAGCAACTAAATCCAAATGCTTATATCTTGGATTTGTCCACTGATGTTGGTTTTAGCTCAACAGTCAATATTGAGGATCTTAGTTACTATCATAAATCTCTTTCTACCAATAGCCCCATTTTCACAAGTATACCTCCACCACCACTTCCACTTACACCCATACCTAATATTCCAAGAAAAAAAGAAGAAATTGAATAGATTCTCGACAACTGAGTTATTATTACATAATCAGATGATTCACCTAGCTTTTTGATGAAGTGGACATTAAGACCTGATGAAGAAGTTACATGGATATCCAAGCATGAGCTTAGAGGTATTGCCCTAGATCTCTATAAAGATTACATCAGCCATAATCCATCAGAGTCAGATTTTTTTAAGCCGGGAGGAGATGATGCAAATCGAGCCCAACTTGCATCCACGTCCAGATTTCGGGTCTATCAACGAAGGCGGCACAAGTCAGCACCGAATCCACTATCTAGATTTGAAGATTTTTTCAGATTTCTTCTGAATTTTTTATTTAGGAAGATCTTTTATCATCTTTTGTTTCTATTTAAAAGATTTTATCATCTTTCTTTTTCTGTTTAGAAAGATTTTATTTGATCATCTTCTTTTTAGAAAAAGATTTTATTCTGTCATCTTTCTTCTTTTTGCTTAGAAAGATTTGGTCAAATTTTTTTTGTTGTTTAGGAGGATTTTAATTGATCATCTTCCTTGTTTTAGATAAGTCTCTAGATTTGAAATATTTTTCTTTTATTCTCAAAGGTGTTAGTCTATAAATAGCCCACAAGGCTTTGACTATGGAAGACAAAATGATTATTGAATAAAATTCGAGTTTTGTTAAAGAGTCATAGTGAAAGTTTTATTTCTTTTTTGAGGTGTTATAGATTTTGACGAGATCTAAAGTTTAGTTCTTCTTTAGATCTATGTTTTCTTTTATTTTCTGTAAGTTTTGGCTACCTACTAGTGAGATTTGATTGAGATTTTAGAAAATTTAGAGATTTCACAAAGTAGAAAGAAGACAGAGATTGAAGATGAAAATCTCCTTTTTCTTCTCCTTGCGCATGCTATCCGAGACATCCGATCAGCCATCCATACCAATAATCTGGGCCAACTTTAGCCCAAAGTCAAGTATTAGCATCTCTTTGCTTCAAAAAAAAAGCTTATAGTGCTGATTTTTTTGCCCAGATCCATCTACACGTATCATCTATTGGTAATAAAAATTGGGTTGATAGGATAGTTTGATTTCTATTTTCTTTCTTAAAAAAATTCATCGTATTACTTCTTTCCTAAAAAAAAATCTCAAGAATTAATTCAGTCTTTTTCCTTCCTGCATGATACTTGAGCATGAATTGACTACGTGGACATCTACAAGCTTAGCTAGGAGATCGTTATGAACAGATTGTGAATTGATCTGAGTTAATTGTAATAGCTTAATTGCACACTCATTGGACATCATATGGTATAATTTTTTATCTGATTTAATCTCTTTACTTTATTATTTTCTTTAGTCAAATGTTCTTCTTTTATTAAAATTAATTTCAAAAAAAATGCTCGTTTAATCTTATTTTGCAATCAATTTTGCAAGCCACATCTAAGGGATAGCAACCTATAGGATAGGTTTAACATCTTGTGTGCTGCATTGGTGTATATCATATAAGACTTTGGACCATCCTGTATCAGAGTTATAGGTCAGTGCATGATCCTTAGGAATGGTAAAATTTATCAATCTGTACCAATATCTTTTGATCCCACTACAATAGATCAGATTTTATAACAATTAGCTGCTTTAAATACTAAATTAGATGACAGAAAATCACGTGACCACCCTTTAGACTAGTCGAACCATGGATGACTAATCGGTGCATTAAATATGACATAAAAAATATTAAAATATTGACTAATTAATCTTTATTATTTTATATTTGATACTTGTTATGCACTTTTTCAGAAATTATTAATCATAAAGATTTTATCATATTAAGCCCAAAGTAAGCTCATATTCCAGCTCAAATTCATTAAGAAATGTTGGGAATGGAGAACAAGCCAAGAGGCCCAAAAATCAATAAAAAATCAGCCCAAAAACAAGCCAAAAATAAGCCCAAAAATTATTTTTAAAGCAATCGATATATGGTGGACTGGTCGGTCGGTCCACAGAATCTGGGTTGTGGTCCATAGCATAAAGTCATGGTCTACAAGCCGACGAAAGTCTTGTGCACTATCAAATGATTGAGAGAGCATTGAACACCCAATCGGACGGCCAAAAATGAGCAATCCCATATCCATTGGTGGTGGCCCACTTTCAATGGATGATCCAATAGCTGGCAGTGATTTTCAAGGATGATTGGACGGCTGGCATTCACTATGGCTGGGGAATAGATATAGAGAGGAGTTTTTGGTGCCATCCGATGGCTGAAATCCAATCTAATGCACGATCGGATGGATGATAGTGTTCCCAACTGAGATTAGGCTTGATGAGGCTTGATTTAAACCGTTTTAACTCGATTCGACGGACAGAATCCAGGGACACACCTTGGACACATTTTGGACACAATTTTAAGGGGTTTTGGGACTCCGTTTACTACCAAAACTCAAGGAAAAATTCATTTATAATAAGGGGGCCATGGTACAATAGAAAAATAATAGAGAATAGTAGAAAAAAATAAAAAAAATGAAAAAAAATTGAAAAAAATAAAGAGAAGTGTAGAGATCCAAAGAGAAGGAGAGAAGTCCAGTTTACTCCACAGAGTTTGAAGGAAGAAGGAAATGTCATCAACCAACTTTTCGATGAAACTGCACTGATCAACTTTAGATCTTTGTTATAATTTTATTTTATTTTTTTATCTTTTTTAAATTTTTTGTAATTGAATTTCAATTTTAATTAATGCAAACTTTATTTTTTTATATTTTAAATTTTTATCATTTATTTTTACTGTAAGTAGATACTAATATCTAGTTAGTAGATCTAGTACCAGTTTATTTTTATGTACTTTAAATTTTTATTCTTTATTTTTATTAGAAGTAGAAGCTAAGATCTAAATAGTAGATCTTAGTATTAAGTTTATTTTTTATACTTTTAATTTTAATTTTTTAATTTAAATTACTTTCTCAAAATTTTTTTCTTTATAAAAATTAAAAATTTCAAATCAGCACTATCTTCTCTATGGATTCGACCAGACTCATCACTTTCTACATAGTTTTAATATTTTTTTTAAAAGTCAGAATTAATTTGATAATCATGGTGATCTAACAACAATATTGCGAGCACTGCCATGATAATGATGTCCAATTAAAGTAAAATTTTGATAATGCGCTACAAATATCATCGAGATCCTCGTTGTAAATTTTCGAATCCATCAATGATCTCTATCTATCATATCATTATGCAGTCATTCATGATCGTCGAAATTAAATTTTATTGATCAACATAGCTAGGGCTATCGATTGAGGTAATCTTTTGTGACGATACTCTAATGATAATTATTTAGATAATAAATGATGAAGATAGATTTTAAATTTTAAAATTATATATATTTAAAAAATAAAAAAAAAATTATATTCTATTTCTATAGCAGTGGTTGCATAATAATCGCTGGTATAGGTCTATCACAGGATTACGCAACCGTTGCCATATATTATATAGCAGTGGTTTATGCATTACTATGATTAAAATAGATTTTAAAAATTTTAATTATGAATTTTTAAAAAATTCAAAAATTATTAGTGACAGCATTAAAGATGGGAATGCTATCGCTAATAGTATTAGCGACGATGTTAGTGATGAAAAATGCCGTCGCTAAGTCTATCCAAAAAAAAAATTCCTTGCCCCGCGTGCCTCGTTTTCCCCCGCGTGCCCTCACACCCTCGTTTTCCCCCACCTCCTTTCTCCCACCTCCACCTCCCTAAGCCTCTGGTCGCGAGCACCCAACTGCCTCCTGCCTCCTCAAGCCCTCGGCTGCGAGCACCCGACTGCCTCTCTGAGCCCCCAGCTATCTCCTGAGTCCCCGAACCCCCGATTGCCTCACACCTCTTAGATCCCCCAGTCACCTCCTCGAGCCCCCGGCCTACCTCCCACCTACCTGAGCTCTTGGCCGCAAGCCCCCAACCACCTCCTATCGATCACCGACCACCTCCCCAAGCCCTCGATCGCTGGCCGCCTCCTCGAGCCCCTGACGCAAGCACCCGACTGCCTCCTCGAGCCCCCAGCCACTTCCCGCCTCCTTGAGCCCCCGACCGTGAGCCCCCAGCCGTCTCCCTCCTCTCCGAGCCCCTGACCCATCTCCCCGAGCTTCCAATCGCCTCTCACCTCCCCGAGCCCCCAATTGCGAGCAACCTCCTGCCTCCCTGAGCCCCCAACTAGCCGTCTCTTCAGGGCCCCGGCCCACCTCCCTGAGCCCCCAGCCACCTCTCCGAGTGCCTCATTTTCCCTCGAGCCTTTGACCGCATCCCATCTCGCCATCCCCTTGCATCTCAATCCCTGAGGCCTCAGGCCTCCTCGAGCCCCCCGGCCCGCCTCCTCGAGCCCACGGCCCACCTCCCCCCTTTTTCCCCCGCCTTCTTCTTTCCTCCCTCCTCCCCTCCCCTTCTTCTCTTACCATGCAGTGCCCCGAGCCATCCATGAGCCAGCGTCCCATCCCCGAGCTGTCTCCTTACCCCTCAATCCTTGTAGTAGCCTGCTTTCTATTGTGAGTATTAGCGATTTAAATTATATTAATTAAGTAAAATTAAGTATTAAAGAACTAATTAATTAAATATTTATTTAATTAATTAGTTAGATGTTTAATTAATTAATTAATTAATTAGAAGCATAGGACTTAGGTCTCGACGGGGAAGGTGCCGGGCAGCATTGCAAACATGGGATCGGGGCATGCCCTGCATGCTCGAGCCTCGGGTCCCAACTGACATCCAAGACATCCAGCCTCCGCACACCTTGCACACTCAAATCGAGGAAGGTGTCAGCTAGCATTGCAAATACGGAGCCATGGCATGCCTTGCATACTCGGGCTTCGGATCCTAGCTGGCATCCAAGGCATCCAACTCTCGCGTGCTCAGGCCGATGGAAGGTGCCGGACA
Source organism: Elaeis guineensis (assembly GCF_000442705.2). Classification (NCBI taxonomy): domain Eukaryota; kingdom Viridiplantae; phylum Streptophyta; class Magnoliopsida; order Arecales; family Arecaceae; genus Elaeis; species Elaeis guineensis. The sequence continues at coordinate 30,352,918 of NC_025993.2, read as the reverse complement.
GCATTGCAAATATGAGGCTAAGGATGTTAATTTAAGTAACTAATTAGCTGTTAATTTTTAAAAAAATTACATTGCATGGAACCATAGACATATGCTTGCTACTCAAGTGTATTATACTCTTTTTCCATCAAGAAAGAGAAGAAGGAAAGATTGATGGGCTGTATGCTGAGTTAAATCTCGAGCCATTCATTACAATCCATAATTGTATAATTAATTTGGTGAATTTATTTATTTTTATTTTCAAAAATTATCCATTATGTCTTTCAGAGGTCAGAGCCGTGCCAGCCAAGGATAGAACTCTTGAGGAAAGAGTGATCAGCAGGCCAGCTTGCATGGTTCTGCACCTCTCACATCAGACGATAAACTCTAATACTTTAAATATTCTCATTTATATTATTTTATTCTTTGCTAACTAATATAACATTCTTTATATTAGATATTTTGTACGTAGATTCGGACGACAGGGGGTCACCAGTGATCCCATAGTCATACGCAGTAGCAACCGGCTCCCAGACATAGAGCCGTGGTTGAGGATCCACCCAACTTGTGGCACCTCCAATTCGATCGAAGGAGGGATAGCTCATCCATATTTAGAGCCACTCGTAAGTACTACAATTTCCATTAATATGTTTAGAATTTAGTCATTCTAGAGTTAATATTTATTTTTTAAAATCAATTTTGCAGCATGTTTAAAAAGTCTGGAGTATCTCGTGTGGTTACCAGCATCATCCGACACTTGATGCCAGGGTCGGTGAACGAGTTCTCTAGCTAACCATTTAGAGCTCATGATGTAGTCTGAGAGATATTCTGGATAAGTCAGAAATGTTTAATTTTTAAATTTTCTGTAGGTTTATATTTTATTTATTAATATACGGTTGCTTCTACTTGCAGACGTATTATCGATTCAAAACTCCTCAGGATGAGGAGGCTAGCCATCAAATCTTCGAGCTGGTGGCCACACGTAGGTACCGAGATGGGCTACACAGCCTTAGGCAGTCCACCATTAAGCATTTTGGTTCCCGATCACCATTGGATTGGAGGTCTTATAGGGATCACTGGATGCAGATGGATATATGGGAGGCTCTCTACGATCAGTGGAGCAGTGAGAAGTAGTCCAGTAGATGATAGAGGGCTCGATAGAATCGGACCATCCAACAGGATCCGATCAGGCATGCGGACGGCTCCATCAGCACACATGTTGTGACCGATAGACTGATAAGAAATCTATATCAAAACTCTTCACTAGAACTATAAAAACTCTTATATGTATGCTTTAATTAATTTAATTTTATTATTTACTTATTATAAACACAGCAGCTGGGTCATCCACTAGACCAGCTGTGGTTGTGGGAGGCCACACACCAATCTAGAAGGACTGGTGATTAATTAGATTCTAAATCATGATAGATCATGGTAGAAATTTCAAACTATATTTATTAAGTTGTTACAGGATCTCGTATGTATATTAGAACTAATGTTTTTCTGAACTATGTAGACGGATTATGCGGAGGACGTCGTTATGCGGTACAGCAATGATCCATCCATTCGACCCCTCCTTGACCTTGAGGGATGGCTAAGGATCATCGGAGGGGTGAGTAGGAGCCAAGTCATAGGATTTGATAACAGCTTTGACTATCCAGCGACTCGATACTCTTCGACATCCTCACAGGCCTCGACATCCCAGACTTGGAGCGATGCGCACGTGGAGGAGATCGTGCAGAGGCTTTGAGCTAGCGACCTTAGAGCTTCTTGGATGCCGTCTACAATACGATCATGGAGATTTTCCAAGATCCACAGCTTCATGATCAGTTGGGTTTGTTATTTCAGTTATCACATCAGATAATTCTATTAGTAAACTCTGTTATTTATTTTAAATTTTCATATTTATAAGCTCACATATTTAGGCTTGAGTCGAAGAAAAAGATCTAGAGGTTAAAAATTCAATCTAACCATCCAATTGATAGGCTGGAGATATTTATAGCTCCATATCATCGAATGGAATATGTAAAAATAATTTATTTGATAATCGGAGGAGTATATCGAAAGATACGTCTCTGTATCGAAAGAAACACCTTCGTATCGAAATTTAAGTCCGAAAAGAAGATCTAGTAGATAAAAATTCAATCTAACGATCCAAACAATGGGCTGGAGGTATCTATAGCTCTGTATCATCCAATGAAATGTATAAGATTAATTTGTTTGAGAATCAAAGTAGTATATCGAAATATACGTCTCTGTATTGACATATATGCTTTCATATTGAAACTTATTAATAATTTGAAAATAAAATTTAGGAGGTAAAAATTTAATCTAACCATCCAAATAATGGGTCGGAGATATCTATAGTTATATATCATCGAAGAGAACATGTAGGAATAATTTGTTCGAGAATTAGAATAGTATATTGAAATATATGCCTTCGTATCGACAAATACGCTTTCATATCAAAACTTATTAATAATTCAGAAATAGAACCTAGAGAGTAAAAATTTAATCTAACTATCCAAATAATTGATCGGGATGATCTATAGCTCCATATCATCGAATGAAATATGTAGAAATAATCTATTCGAGAATTGGAGTAATATATCAAAATATACATCTTCGTATCGACACATACATTTTCATATCAAAATATATTAATAATATTTTATTTTTTTCATTACAGGATGCTGGGACATCCGGCTTTTATCCACCAGCTTCTGAAGAGGACATACAAGAGTAGGAGGATGAGGAGGACGATGAGTAGGATCTTACATGATTTTTTTTTATGTGTATGCAATTTTGATACTTGTAAAGTAATATCTATATATAAAATTATATAATTTATATTTTTTATATAATATAATTAATTTTATATTTATGATTGTATTAAATAATTGTTATCTTATTTATAACAAATTTTAAAAAATATTAATGATTAAAGTAGATTTTAAAATATTTAATTATAAATTTTTTAAAAAATATTAAAAATTATTAGCGATGGCATTAGCGATAAAAATTACCGTCGCTAATAGTTTTCTAAACTTTTTTTAAAAAAACTTTAAATAATAAGCGATGATATTAGCGATGAAAATTATCATTGTTAATAATTTTTTAAATTTTTTAAAAAAATTAAAAAATTATTTGCGACGGCATTGGCAACAAAAATACCATCGCTAATAGTTTTTTACTAGCTTAATTAAAAAAATATTAAAATTATTAGTGATGGCATTTTTGTCACTAATGCCATCGCTAATTACTGTTATTAGTGACGGTTGTTTTACCGTTGCTAATAATGACAATTAGTGACTAAGATATTTTCGTCAGATTTTTAACGATGGCTAGCCATTGTTAATAGTATTAGTGACAGCAAACTGACTATTAGCAATGTCAATTAGCCATCTCTAATAGTTAATTTTTTTATAGTAGCTAGAATTAAAATCAAGTAAAGTGAGAAAATATAAGCAAGATAGCACAATACAAACACATAAAATTTATAGTGATGTGGAGCAATCCGCTCCTACATCTACTCTTCAAGTTTTTCTTAGGAATTCTACTATAATTCTCTCTTGATTACAGTGTATTTATTTTTTTGAGCTGACAAACAAAATTCAATTGATTTTTTGAGATTATCAATCAAAATTTTACACTGTTAGTTTTTTGAGCTCACTAACAATCCAGTTGGTTCTTCAAACCAACCAATCAAAACCTACAAGTCCAATTTTGAATTTGGAAGGACCTAATCCTTAAGTTTCTTTCTTCTAAAAAAAATTGTAAGAAACAAAAATACAAGTAGATAAATTTAGCATAAAATGAAAAACAAAAAGGAACTCTTTTTGAAGCATGAAGAAGAGGCTGAGTGATGGCTCTTTTGAATCTTGAATGCTCTTCTTTGAATACTGAGAGGATGCTTAAAAAATTGTGGAAGATATCTCATGAATGCTCTTAGAATTTGAAGCTTGGTTCTTCTCTTTTTCTCTCTTTTTCTTAGATATTCAATGAAGCTCTCTCAATTTGAATGATTTCTTCTTTCAATCCACTTTCCTTGGCTTTTCACTCAGTTTAGAAGCTTTTAAATCCTTTTTGGAGGCTAAAATAACCATGTTTAGCCATTGGAAAACAAAATAGAGCCATTAAAAATATTTCTGCAAAGTTCTAAAATTCTGCAAAACTAGTTATTAGAACTCGAGTCGACTCGTCTGACCCTTGGGTCGCCTCGACTGAGCTTCGAGTCGACTCGACTAGCTTGCGAGTCTACTCCAAACTTTTGTCCAAAAATCATGCTCACTGTCATTTCTTGAGACCTTAACTCGATCAATTTGAGTCAACTTGAGCCTGCCGCTCGATCCAAACTTTTTCTATCACTATTCATTTGAGTCGACTCACACCCAATTTAAGTCGACTTGAGAGCGTGCCAGCTGAAATTCTTGTATGCCAAAATACTTTTTCTTCATCATTTTAGCTCGAGTCAGCTTAGATAAAATTTGAGTCAACTCGGATGACAGTCTACTGAAAATTTCTGTACATTTTTCTGCATGAGTGGCTTTTTGACTTCAACTTTTGAGAGACTCTTCTACCTTGATTTCTAAAGCCTTTCATAGTATATAAGCTTCTAAAAACTTCTTGTTTGAGCTCTCTTTGATCATTAATTATTATTCTTTTAGAAGGATTTCTTCTATAAATATTTTTTTCATTTTGAGCACCTAAAAAATTCTACATTCATTCTTGAAACATATGGTCAGATTTGTAAATACTCAAAGTTTGATAATTATCAAAATCAATCATGAGGTCAACACTTTGTTCGCAAAGATGATCAGCCTTCAGCTGCCTTTTCTTTGAGCATCAACCTTCCCTTTTATGATATTTTTATGTATAAAGAAAATAATAATTTTCAAACTTAAGTTGGCACCTACAGCATTACTTTGAGTTTGAAGGGAGTGTTAACATGATTTTAAGGATCACATATCAACTTATAATAATTTTTAATTAGCATAGTCCCATATCATTTTCTTTTATTAGGATGATTCTGTATCGTTTTTCTTTGTTAATATGATTCTGCGTCAGTTGTTATTACTTTTTTTTTTATGGAGTATGCACATTAGTATAAATAATCTCTAAAATGTACTAAATAAAATTGAAACATAGATAATAAAGTTTCTTTTCTCTCTTAATTTTTTCTCTTCTTTCATAAATATTTTAACACTTTATTTTTTTAATCACAAGATCGACGATTCCATTAATAGGAGAAGTTCCTAATTTTTGGGCTTCTGCTTTAAAATGGTATTAAGGGAAATATGATAAAATAAGAAGCCCATTCTATATTTCCTTCTTTGGTGCTTGCTCTATATGATTTTTGCTCCTTTTTGTGTCTAGTCTGCTTGTTAATATCTTTCAATCAGCTCCGGTGCAATAAGCAGTCCCTAATTCTATGGACCTAATTAACCAATAGAGACTTGTTCAATGCGACTGAAGCAGGCCATTCGTAGAAGACTCATAAAATTTCAAGTCATATAGTCAGTCAAGATTCCATGCATGCAATGGAGTCTTTATGTATCTTTTTCAATGTGAGTGAAACAGCACTGGCCTTTTTCTGCTCAAGTCAACTCAGATAAAATTGGAGTCGACTCGGATGACAACCCACTGAAAATTTCTGAATATTTTTCTGCATGAGTGACTTTGTGACTTCAACTTTTAAGAGCCTCTTCCATCTTGATTTCTAAAGTCTTTCACAGCATATAAGCTTCTAAAAACTTCTTGTTTGAGCTCTCTTTAATCATTAATTATTATTCTTTTGGAAGGATTTCTTCTATAAATAATTTCTTCATTTTGAGCACCTAGAAAATCCTACATTCATTCTTGAAACATATTGTTAGATTCGTAAATACTCAAAGTTTGACAATCATAAAAATCAATAATGAGATCAACACTTTGTCTGCGAAGATGATCGGCTTTCAGCTGCCTTTTTTCTGAGCATCAGCCTTCTCTTCTATGATATTTTTATCTATAAAAAAAATAATAATTTTCAAACTCAAGTTGGCACCTACAGTACTACTTTGAGTTTGAAGAGAGTGTTAGCATGATTTTAGGGGTCACATATCAATCTATAATAATTTTTTATTAACGTAGTCCCATAGCATTTTCTTTTATTAGTATGATTCTATATCGTTTTCCTTTGTTAACATGATTCTATGTTAGTTGTTATTATTTTTCTTTTATGGAGTCTATACTAGTATAAATAATCTCTGAGATGTACTAAATAAAATTAAAATGTAGATAATAAAGTTCCTTTTCTCTCTTAATTTTTTCTCTTCTTTCATAAATATTTTAACACTTTATCTTTTTAATCACAAGATCGACGACTCCATTAATAGGAGAAGTTCCTGACTTTGGGGCTTCTGCTTTAAAATGGTATTAGGGGAAACATGACAAAATAAGAAGTCCATTCTATATTTCCTTCTTTGGTGCTTGCTCTATATGATTTTTGTTCCTTTTTGTGTCTAGTCCGTTTGTTAATATCTTTCAGTCAGATCCGGTGCAATAAGCAGTCCCTAATTCTATGGACTTAATTAACCAATAGAGACTTCACTACAAAAAAAGAGGTAATTAACGACATTTTCGTGCCGACGCTTTTGAAAGCGTCGGCAGGTTGCGCTGACCTGCCGACGCTTTTAAAAAGCGTCGTTCTTTAACGACGCTTAAAAGCGTCGTAAACTATGTGCGTGTCAACGCCGACGCTTTTAGCAAAAGCGTCGTTAAAAAAATAAAATACCGACGCATTTTAACGACGCTAAAAAACGTCGTTAGATTCGTTTAATACCACCCTCCTCCCGTGCCCTAATCTATCTACCGCGCCGCCCCTTTCCTGCATCTTCTCCTCCGCGCGCCGACCCGCGCTCCGGTCTTCCTCGCCGCCGTCCTCGAGTTCCTCTCCACCGCCGTCCTCCGAGGTTGGTCCTTCTCCTCCCTTTTTCTCTTCGCAATGCATTTTTTTAGGTTCGTTTAATAACGTCAAAAGCCGTCAATGAAATGGACTCCTCCGGCGCGACGCTGCGCTGCGAAAATGGCCGCACTCATCCGCAAATCTCCCCTCCACTTTGAAACCCTCCCTCTGCCCCCTAAACCCATCTCTCGCCTCCCAAATCCGGCTCCAATCTCTTCGATTTTGGGTCGGAGAACCCTCCTGGGCGTTCGGTTCCCGTGCTATTCCTTGCAATCTTTGCCCGATTCTACTTCTAGTGGTGGCTTTTTTCTGGTTAGGGGTCGTCTTGGGTTTGGATTGGGGCCGAAAGGTTGGGATTTTGTTCGGCTTCGAGCGGTTTCGGATGGTGGCTTTGGTTCCAGCAGTGATGATGGTGGTTATGGGGGGCGGGGAGATGGGGGCGCCGGTGACGGATGTGGTGGTGAGAGCGGTGGGAAGAGAGCGGTGACGGATGTGTTTTCAATCTTTGCAAGAGTCAAGTCCCTCTGTGGTTCCGATTCAATGGCAGTAGGATAGATCGATAATTTTGCATCTTGAATAACCATAACGTGTGCAACCTCAGGAAAAGGAAGAAATAGTGTAGAGATTAAGGAGAAACCAGCAAGGTTTTTGTTTAATAATTCTGTTAGTTAGGCAAAATTCAGAAACATATGCAATGTATACATGCCAGGTGTATTATCTTAAAAACTAATGCAAATCTAGGTGACATTTGTTCAACAGTTTTTTAAAAAAAAAAAAAAAAAGTCATGAATTGATGAACCAACTACAATGGTACTGTTCTCCCAAAAATCAAATACTAGTATGTTGGTGAACATTGTAGTAGAAGCCTGATTTTTAACATGAAAAGGATGCATAAAACAAAAAATAAGATGGGTGCATGCGTATATATATGTGAAAAACAAATTGAAGATAGGATGCAACTAACAGTTCATTTGTTCTAGTATCTTCAAAGTGACATAATAATTTGTGACCAATATCTATAAATTCATAGGAAAATCTTTTCCCAGAAAAAAAAGTTTGCACCTTAAGCTAACAGGTAAATTTATCATGTAGATTTAAAATAGACTTTAAGTTATTATTAGGTCCATGGAACTTTTCCTTAGTAAGATGAGTCCATGGAACTTTAGACTTGATCCAATGACCATAGTATCTTAAATTATTAAACGGGTGGACCTCATAAAAAGAATATTAGATATTTATTTTTAAAATGTTTCTTTTGAATGAAAAATTTATCTTGTTTATTGAAATGGATTGTACAATACAAGCATTATATAAATGATATATACATATCATGATAATGCATATTGCAATATTTTTAACATTTTTATACAATTGAACTTAGAGTTCTCTAGATATTTTCAATGTACATGACGACATACCCAAGCTGTTCCTCCTGTAGCCAAGCTGGGAACACAGAAGCAGATTTCCTTAACCATCTTGTTAGTTTCTTCCATTATTTGTCACTAAGATCTTGACTACTGTTTCTTGTTATCAAAAGATCTTGACTACTGTTAAGTCGGTCACTGAAGCAGAACCCATTTGTAGACCATGGGGTACCAATACAGAGTAACATACCTTCAAGTCTTCAACTTTAATCCAATCTAGACCACAAATGAGGCTTCAACTTTTTCACTACTCATTGAACTTTAAATTGACTAATCACTCAACCTCCAGTACTAAATGCTGATTTAGATGCAACAGTTGAAGTGGGTGTGTCTTGCAAATGATGTGCCATGCATGGAAGTGTTGGACACTTTGGTGTGTTTATCATCGACTAATTAATAATGTCGAATCATCTTTTTGAGGAAAGGTACACCCTTCCAAGTATCTATCAGGTTCTTTCAGATGTTGATTACTCAATTGCCTACTTGCATGTTGATGCAAATCTGATAATAAATCAAGGTCATCATTTAGATTCTCAGTGTCATCATCTCTACTCAAAGTAGAAGTCACGATATGTTGAGCAAACTTGTACTAGCATAGTCATTGAAAAGCCTGGTGAACTTTATGAACTCCAATATATTTTGTTGCTTGACTACCAAATGCTTGCTTGAAAGAAAATTCTACAGAAGTTATCTTGAATTTAGGATCTAAAAATAATTGTAATTACTAGATACAATTATGAAGCCTTACAATATTTGTTAAATTTTCTTTGCATTTCCATCACCATAAGACTAATTGAATGATTTTCATTTGATGCTTCAATTTGTAAAGGTTCCTTACTTTCCATATGTCATGAAAGTATGAGGTTGGACAATTGAATCCATGGTCCACTTTTAGTGGCATGATAAAAGATCTTTAAAAGCTTGTAAAATGTAAATAGTTTCAGCCACTCTCCAATCATCAAGAGAGGGTGCACATTTATAGGTAGGGTCCAATGAAGCCAAAGAAGAGAGTGCTTTTCTGAAAGTCATAGACTCATAGCACTTTCCAACATATGATACATTGAGTTCCAACATGCTGGCACATGTAAGCAAGGACATTTCTCACAAGGCACTTTCATGAGCCCTTTATGTACTTTACAATCTCTCACACATTAATAATTATATCTTCGATTTCTTGTAGCCCATCTTGAACAATGAGATTAAGTGCATGAGCTGCACAATGAATATGGAATAACTTCCCCTTGGCTGAAAGCTAATTCCTCTCAGAAAATTTTTCCTTAAGGAACAAAGCAAGTGAATCATTTACTGAAGTATCATCCAAGGTTATACCTAAAACCTTGCCATCAAGAATCCAAGATTCCAATCTCTCATTGCCTTTAAAATCACATTGGTTAAGGCAATTGCTGTGTGAGGAGATTCTACCTTGCCAAATTTTATGATTCTCTTTTGAAGTTTCCAATTTTTATCAATGAAATGAACCATAAGCGATAAATATCCCATTGTTTGATTGAAGTCCACATAAATGTTTCCTGGTTCCCACCGTATCATGGCTTGCTTTCTAAAACGCAAGCAGCATGTTGGTAGAAGGCCGTTCTGCCAGAAGCTGGCTTATTATCTGTCAAAGAAAAGCTTGTTGGAGACTGTGTTGTCTCTCATCCTTGCAACCTTTTTTTTCAAAAAAAGAGAAAAAAAAAAGGTGTTTCTGGTCCCCTCAATTTGTTCCATGGCTAGTCCATTGAAGGATTAGGCCTGGATTTGGATAATTAAAATGTATTTTGGTTCCGGATCAAATAAATTTGTTCACCTGAAAAAAACACACTGCTTTAGAAAAATCGATTATGTTATAGAAATATTAATACCATCCGATAGTTTGTATGTCCTTATTTGACATTGATTTATGGTTGAAAGTGGCTTTGTTTGATTTGTATGGTCTAATGTTCACATACTACTGATCAGTCCAATCAAATGACACTTGTTTTTTTTTTCCTTGTGGCTCTTAGCCTAATGCTAGCGAGATATCAAGCTTTTCATTTATCAGATTAGACTTCATTTTGTTGTGATTGAAAAGTTAAATATCTTTTCTGTTATATGGAGATTATGAGCACATGGTGCATAGTTTTCTATATCATTGTGAAATATTCAAGTTGGTTGATAATCTCTCATTAAATTGTAGTATTAGTTGCAACTTTTTATCACAGAAATGGCTAGATTTTCAAATGCATGCTAAGTAGATTTTTATGGGTGTTTTTGTGATGGTTGTGAATTTAATGCCAGGCAATGTTAATTATGAATTAATTTTAAAAAAAAATTTGCATTGCATAGAAACATAGACCCATCTTTTGATTAATGTACATATTCTATTGTATCCGTACATTTATTTATTTTTGTACGGATAAAAGAATTATGTACATTGATCAATTGATTGTCCAGTATGGACAGTTTGGAAAATGTGAGTAATTCTATAGGTCATTACCATAATCAAATGGTATGCTGAGGGTTCGGAATAAATTTCAGATGGTATTTTTCTTTTGTTCTTCCTATACGGAAGAACTAAGGGGAAATGCTGCCGAAATTTTTTTCGGCTCTTGTTGCATATCATTTGATTTTTGTAATTGACCTATAGAATTAATGCATTTTCTGAATGGGATAGGACCTTCTTTACCTATTAGTTGATGATAGCAAGCATTTACTATGTAAACTTTATGTAGCTGTTATTTTTTTGGATTTTATGAAATGACTGATATTTTTTACTCATTGCATTAATATAGATTGTATAATTTTTTTTATTTTTAGATAAATTGCAAGTTCGGTCAGTTTTATCCTACAATGGACAAAAGTTGGATAAATAAACCAAGGAATAGTAAAGAATATTTAGATGGAGTTCATGATTTCATTAAATTTGGTATGGAGAAAAGTAGTTTGAATGGAAAGATTTTATGTCCATGTCGGAAATGTGTAAATAGTTCTTCTTTAGATCCACAAAATGTTGAAGAACATTTGGTATGGAATGGTTTTTTAAGAGGTTATACCGACTGGATTTTTCATGGAGAATCTATGTTGCCATCATCATGTAACCAACCCCTGACTCATTGCGGATCCACTAGCCTAGAAGACAATTCTGCAAGAGATGATGATATAAGGGGTTTGATCACAGATGCTTTTGGATTTGATGTTCAAAATTTAGGAGAATCCAGTAGTATACAAGAAACAGTTGGGATGTTTGATGGATGTACGCATACGGAACGTATGCATGTTGAGGAGCCCATACATACATCTAATGATGAGACAGCTCGTTATCACACCTTAATGAAAGATGCAGACGAAGAATTATATCCGGGTTGTACAAAATTTTCTAAGATTTCTTTTCTTGTACATTTATTTCATATCAAATATTTGAATGGATGGTCTGGAAAGAGTTTTACCATGCTGCTCAAGTTATTAAAGGATGCATTTCCAGAAAGCACTCGTTTACCACCATCGTATTATGAAGCCAAGAAAGTAGTAAAGGAATTGGATCTTGGATACGAAAAGATTCATAGTTGTCCGAAAGATTGTATGTTATATCGGGGTGAAAACGCTAATCAAGAGTCATGCAATGTATGTGGATCTTCAAGATGGATAACACAAAAAGAAGATCGAGATGATGTACTGAATGAATTGGATGCAACGCGGAGTAAAAAGAAACCAACCAAGGTATTGCGTTACTTTCCTCTTATACCTAGATTGAAAAGGATTTATGCATCATCAAAAATAGCTTCATCAATGAGATGGCATCATGAAGGACGTACAAAGGATGGAATGTTGAGACATCCAGCAGATAGTCTTCAATGGAAAGCATTTGATGATAGGCATCCTGATTTTGCCTCTGATGTTCGCAGTGTTAGGTTTGGCTTAGCTTCTGATGGCTTCAATCCATTTCGGACCCTGAGTTCTACCTACAGCACTTGGCCAGTCGTTTTGATACCTTACAATTTGCCACCGTGGATGTGCATGAAACAATCATCACTTATCTTGTCAATGGTTATTCCAGGAGATAAGGGTCCAGGCAATGATATTGATATTTTTCTACAGCCTTTGATAGAGGAATTGAAACAGTTGTGGGAGGGTGTTGATGCATTTGATGCTTCCAACGGCCAAACATTTAAACTACGGGCAGCTTTGTTATGGACTATTAATGATTTTCCAGCATATGCCAATTTATCTGGCTGGAGTACAAAGGGACGGGTCGCATGTCCTTGTTGTGGAGATTCAACACATTCAATTTGGTTAAAACATGGAGGTAAATTTTGTTACATGGGACATCGTCGATGGTTGGAAGCAAATCATCCGTTTCGATTTCAGAAAGATTTATTTGATGGTACTATAGAATTGGGATGTGCCCCTATTCCACCTTCTGGAACTGATGTTCATAGACAAATGGATGGCATGAATTATAGCTATGGTAAGCACTCAAAGTCCTCTAAAAAAAGAGGAAGGGATGATGTTGAAAGCTCAGTGCACGAAGGGTTACCAGAGGAAGTCAGTATCAGTACTATAGATGCAGAGTTGTTTCAAGATCCAGACAATTATTTCGAGGATGAAAATGAGGAAGACACACAGATAGCATCTACACAATAGCCAAGTAAACATTTATGGAAAAAATGAAGTATCTTTTTTGACTTACGTTATTGGAAACATAATCTTATTCGGCACAATCTTGATGTCATGCATATAGAGAAGAATGTTTGCGATAATTTACTTGGAACATTTTTAAACCTTGATGGAAAGAGCAAAGATAACATGAAGGCACGTCTTGATTTAAAAGAAATGGGTATCCGATAGGAACTTCATCCTAAAATGCTTGCTAATGATAGAATTTATGTGCCTCCTGCATGTTACACAATGTCTGCTCGAGAAAAGGATAATTTTTTGGGAGTTTTGAAAAGTATCAAAGTACCCGATGGATATGCATCGAATATTTCACGATGTGTGCATCTAAAAGATCGAAAACTTTCAAATCTTAAAAGTCATGATGGTCACATATTGATGCAAGATATTTTTTCAATAGCTTTAAGATCGTCATTGCCGAAACAAGTTGTTACAATTGTACTTCGATTATCGTCATTCTTCAAGGCATTATGTTCCAAAGTTATTGATCCTCGGGAACTTGATCAGTTAGAATCGGATATTGCAATTACACTTTGCCAGATGGAAAAGATTTTTCCTCCTGGATTTTTCACTATTATGGTACATCTGCTCGTTCACCTAGCTTCAGAAGTTAAAGTTGGTGGACCGGTACATTATAGATGGATGTATCCTATTGAGAGGTATTATTACAAACCTTAAATCTTTTGATAATTTTATTAGAAACAACAGCATACTGATATTTTAATAAATATTTAATTCTTGAAGGTATCTTGTGCGTCTTAAAGATTATGTGCGAAATAAAGCCTATCCTGAAGGCTCGATTGCTGAAGCATATATTGCGGATGAATGTTTGACATTTTGTTCAAGATATCTTCAAGGTGTAGAGACTATTTTTAGTCGACCTCAACGGCATAATGACTTTGTGGAGAATGCAGAACTGTATAAGTTCTTAACTGCTGGAAAATTCTTGGGAAGAGGTGAAGGTATTGTACTTGATCAAAAATCCTTAGCACAAGCACATCGTTATGTGTTACTTCATAGTGACATAATATCTGACCATCGCAGGTTAGTATATTTAAGGAATGACATCAAAATTTAAATTTTATATTAGATATAATGTTCTAAATGATATATTTATATTTTATGCAGTGAATTTTTAATTTATCAGAGACGAGCCAATCATAACATTCGTCCTAGTGCAAGGATTGAACAGCGATGGTTGGTCGAGTTATTCCCTATGTGGCTTTCGAATCAGGTGTGATTTATATTTAATTATGGGATATATTAATTTTTGATACATGTTTAATATCAGATAACTCAACTGCACTTCGTCATATCATTTTTTGTTAGGTATCAAAGATGATGGAGACAAATAATTCAGATGAACTAATAGCTCTTGCTCGAGGACCTAAAAAGATTGTGAATAGATATAATGGTTTCATAATTAATGGCTTTAAATTTCATACTAGAGAACGGAAGAAATTTAGAAAAACACAGAATAGCGGTGTTATGGTGGAAGCGGATGGAAAATCCTATTATGGTGCACTTAAAGATATCTATGAGTTGGATTATTATGGAAAATTTAAAGTAGTACTGTTTAGATGTGATTGGATAGACATAAACTCACCAAGGGGTTTGAAACAAGATGCAAATGGATTTACACTTGTAAATTTTTCAAGGTTGATACACACTGGTGTGTTATTGAAGGATGACCCATTCATTTTTTCATCTCAAGCTCGTCAAGTATTTTATGTACAAGACGCAAAAGATAAAGATTGGTTTACTGTCATCAAAACAAAACCTAGAGACTTATATGATATGGGAAACCAAGTGGAGGATGATGACGATGACACTTATACACAATGTATGCCCTACAATTTTGTGCCAGCTGATGATTTAAATACTACGACGACGTTGGTTAGAACAGAATTCGAAGAAAACACTACTGCTTGATTGTTACTGGTAATAATTATTTATGATGTATATATTTTGCATTAATTATTGTGTTATTTTACTCCATATATTAACTGATTCTACCTTTTATTTATATAAATGCTAGGTGACATTATGCGTCGCAAGGGGACGATATGCTGGTGTGCAGTTCCAGTTTTCACAGACAGAGGCCGGTACGTCTTCTTCAGCACAGCAGCCTGAGGCCAGTTCAGCTGCACAGCATTCTGAGCCCTGTCCTTCATCATCAGCACAGCACGATCCTCCTGTTCATCAGCCAGATGATGAGATACACGTGCAGGGTATATATTGTCTTTCATGTAATTTTTTTTTATTTCATTTTATGTATATTTATGATATAGTTACTTTTATGTATTTTTTGCAGACGGATCCGGGAGAGTACGCCCCAGACGCGGACCCACAGTAGTACGAGATGTGTGGCAGATGCATGAGGGTGAGAGGATTGTTGTGGAGTGCAATCAGCTAGGTCAGCCAATTAAGAAAGCTGCCTGCTTATTGACTTCATTTTTGGGGACTGTTGCTCGGAGGCCTCAGCTATGTCCGTTGGGCTATGCAAAATGGAATGACATGCTTCCAACGTACAAAGTTGAGCTCCTCCGAGTTATAGAGGTAATGAATTGATGTTCATACTGTATATTAATTGTTAATCATTTATATAATTTATTTCATTTAACTTTTTTTTTTATAGAGCAAGTTTGTTCTCCCTCCATCCACTCGTGATTTTGTAATGAAGTCTCTCAACCGCAAATGGAAAGAATATAAAGCACAATTAAAGAAGGACTATATGAGACAGGGTATGACAGAGGAGGAGGTTGCTAGAAATTGTCCTCCTGATGTACCCCCTCATCAGTGGATGGAGTTGGTTCATTACTGGTTCTCCGAGAGGGCACAGGTATATTATCTGTTTATTATCTTTTTTTTCTAAATATTTTATAAAAATATTGATTTTTATTATATATTGTATATATAACAAGTTCTTTACTTTATTTTACAGACTTATTCTGCTATTGGTAGAGCTGCACGAGCAGCTCAGTCTGTTCCTCATACATCGGGGTCGAAGAGTTATGCACGACTCCGACAGGAGTTTGTATGTTCCTTAAACTTTCATAATTAACTTTTAATTTTTATGTTCAAATATTTATATAACTAATATCATTATGTATCGTGGACCATGTCTGTATCATGATACTCATATATTTTTTTAAATTATCATAACTGTTTGCTTAAAATTTAAATTATTTGTGTAGGAGGATGAGCATGGGAGGGAACCCGGACAAGTGGAGTTTTACCGGATGACTCATACTCATCAGGATGGTACTTTTGTTCGAGATGAGTCGAGAGATTTATATGTACGGCATTATTAATATTATATTTTTTGCAATGATTTAAATTTAATTTTGTTAGATATTAATGTATAACTTTTGTTTTCAAAAAAAATACAGGAGAGGGCTACATCTCTCATTGCGGAGCGTGACGATGAGTCCGCAGCATCTACGCAGCAGAGCCGTATCGAGGTCGAGGTATTCACAGAGTTGATGGGATCAGAGCGCTACGGCCGAGTGAGGGGTTATGGAGTAGGAGTCACCCTCACTCAGTTATCTGAGGTTAGTAGATATACGCAGCATGCTGCAACAGATGTTCAGGATTCACGCGTTCGCAGACTCGAGGCGGGGAGATACAGGAGATTAGACAGAGTCGTGCCGCTGAGATGGAGGAGATGCGACAGAGCCGTGCCGAGATGCAGGCCATGAGGGGACAGATTGATCGCCTTACATCTTTATTAGAGATGTATGGTTCATCTCAGGTAAACACATAATATTAAATATATATTTTTATATTAATTTAATGATTTATATATTTTATTTATAGATATGCAAATCATGCTTTTGATATGTTTTTTGTAGGCTCCTGGCATATCAGGCACCCGTCGAGATAGCGGCACGTCACGTGGAGACAACGACGACCATCCGCCTGCAGATTGATGTTATTTTATTTTTGTTGTATTTTTATATTTATTTATATTACTCTTGATTGTAATGGACGATTAGTACTTTATTTTTATTTATATAAAATATTGTCTTTTGGTTTGATTAAATTTTCTATTTCAGCTTGCTTTTGATGTGAATGATGGTGATTGTACAGGTGTGAATGTGAATGTGGTGATTGTACATGTTTATTGTATTGTACATGTTTATTGTACAGGTGTGATATGATTTCGTACAGGAATGTATTGTATTTTTTTTTTTTTTAGATAATATCTGTATTTTTTTTTTCCATTTAAAACCTTTAACGACGCTTATAAGCGTCGTTAAAATTATTTTAACGACGCTTATAAGCGTCGTTAAAGACAAAAAGCCGACGCTTGGAAAAGCGTCTTGGTAGACTGTACTGTCACGCGGGGTCATTAACGACGCTTTAAAGCATCGTTAAATTTATCTTTTGCGACGCTTTAAAGCGTCGTAAGGATTTACATTAACGACGCTTATAAGCGTCGTTAAATTTGTCTTTTGCGACGCTTTAAAGCGTCGTAAAGATTTACATTAACGACGCTTATAAGCGTCGTTAAGACAAATTTAACGACGCTTTAAAGCGTCGTTAATGTAAATCTTTACGATGCTTTAAAGCGTCGTTAAAAATTAACGACGCTTTTAAAAAGCGTCGGCGCTATTCGTCCCCACTCTTACATAGTCGACGCTTTGCTGACGCTTTTAGAAGCGTCGTAAAGCGAAATAGCGACGCTTTAAAGCGTCGTTAATGACCATTAATAGCGTCGTTAATGACCATTTTTCCTGTAGTGCTTGTTCAATGCGACTGAAGCAGGCCATTCGTAGAAGACTTATAAAATTTCAAGTCATATAGTCAGTCAAGATTCCATGCATGCAGTGGAGTCTTTATGTATCTTTTTCAAGGTGAGTGAAACAGCACTGGCCTTTTGTAGAAAACTTATAAAATTTCAGATTATATAGTTAGTCAAGATTCCATGCATGCAATGGAGTCGTTGTGAATGCGAGTGAAGCAGCACTGGCCTTTCATAGAAAACTTGTAAAATTTCAAGCCATATAGCTCGTCAAGATTCTATGCATGCAATGTAGTCTCTATCTATATGCATTTGGAAGAACACTGGAACAACCGATTAGCACATTTGATGACCAAGTAGGCTACTTGTAATACAAGAGCTAGTGTGGAAACTGTTCAAACCCCAAGGGCACGTGTTTTTGCGTCGTAGAAAATGGTCCAATTCATAAATGAAGGAGATGGACCAACTTTGCCCATCTTTCAACTGTCTTATTTGCTATGCGATCGACCTCTGGTCACCTGAGAGATGAACAACAACCATTCATCTCTAAAATAGATAATGTTGTCATCCAAGTATGCATCAAGGTCCATATCCTACATTTATGAATCGAACCGTCTTATACGGTGCAAAACACTCATGAGCTCAATAATAAAAGTGTCCACATATGGCTAAAACTTGAAACCCAAGAAGCCTTCTCCATCCTCTTAGCAATATTTCTGCAGCAGGAGGCTGCATGGTTTCTCTTCCACGAGAAAGCATGGAACTTGAGCAGATACTGAAGATGGCGTTGAGCTTGTTCTTCCTCTGGCCCTCCTCATGCTTACCGGTGGCATCCGTGGTTGATGCCACGGGAGCTATTCGGTTCAGAAATGACACTGACCATCTATCTCTGCTCGCTTTCAAAGATCAAATAACTCATGATCCTTTGAATGCTCTAAGCTCATGGAACGACACCATACAATTCTGCAACTGGAAGGGCGTCACATGCAGCTGGAAGCACAAGCAGAGGGTCGTCGTCTTGGACCTCGGCTCTTTGGGATTGGAGGGATCTCTCTCCCCCTCCATTGGAAACCTCACATTCCTTCACCGGCTCAACCTCGGAAACAACAGTTTCTTTAGTGAGATCCCACCGGAGGTGGGCCATTTGCATCGGCTGAAAAATCTCAACCTGAGTTTCAATTCATTCCAAGGAGGCATCCCCTCCAACTTGACCTACTGCTCTGAGCTTAGAATTCTCGCCTTGAGCCACAACCAGCTCACGGGCAAGATTCCAGTGGAAATCACCTCCCTCACGAAGCTTGGTGAGCTATATTGTTAGGATTTGATGCCTCAAGATTCAGCCTACATTGAGCCCACAGCGAGGTTCGCGGCGAAAAATGGAGTCCAACGAGACCAAGATCACCTGAAACGGAGCTCGGATGGAGGAGATACGAGCTTTCGAAGTCGGCATGAGAATCGAGGCGGCGGAGGACCGCCGGCGACCGACGGCGGGCGGTAGCGGCGCGGCCGCAGGCGGCGGCGCGCGGGATGCGCGACCCAGGCCCGTGCGGGATGCGCGACCCAGGCCTGCGCAGCCCAGCGGGGCGCGCGGCCCAGGCGGGCGCGCAGCCCGGGCGGGCGTGCGGCCCAACCGAGCGCGCGGCCCAGCGGGGCACGCGCGGCCCAGGCGCGCGCAGGCCCGCGCGCAAGCGCGGCCTAGGCCCGCGCGCGGGGGGCCGGCCCAGGCCAGCGGCCTGCTGGCCCTTTGCCCCGATCCATCGTGGACCGGGTGGTCCACGGCGCGGTCTGTGGACTGCGTGGGTGTTTCCCACGCGTTTCTCGCGGACCACGACACTATTCCATGGACCGGAGCGCGATCCAACGGCCCAAGGTCTCCCGGTCTTGATCCGACGGTCCAGGGGGTTTTTTGGCTTTGTTTAGGACTCCTAATCCCTCTCTAATCAAGTTTAAACCTACGTTTAAGCCTTTAAAAAGGCCTGAGACGAACAGAGAAGGTGAGGCGCTCGGGTTTCTCACCATACAGCCGTACGAACCCGATTGAAGAGAGAGAGAGGCTAGGCTGCTGTGAGAGAAGGAGCAGGAGGCTCCTGGACAGCGGTCGCCAGGCTCTTCAGGGGTTCAGGGGGGTCTCCAAGAGAGAGAGAGATTTTGTGAGGGGAACTTCATGTGAGAGAAAATTGGGTGTACAAGGGTTGAGGGTGAGGTCTCCTCTTGTAAAATTTTCTTTTTATAGTGAAGTTTGCATGCCCCGTGGAGGCGAGCCCTTTTTTGTGGCTGATCCACGTATTTTGATTATTTTTTCTTTTGTTTTATTTCTTCTTTCTTCCTGCTGCATCGCGTGGTACTGAAAGGATCTTGGGAGGTGGTGTCCTGGCCAGACATCCACCCAACAAGTGGTATCAGAGCAAGGCGGTACAAGGATGCAGATTGCAGCGGTGGTGAGCAAGACTGAAGATTGAGAAAACAGGAACAATCAAGATGGAGATCAACAAGTTTGATGGTAAGAGCAATTTCTCCTTGTGGCAGGCAAGGGTGAAGGACGTGCTCATCCAACAGGGGTTGATCGATGCTCTCTTGTGCGATGAGAAGCCGACCACCATGGAGGTGCAGGATTGGAAACAGCTACAGATGCAGGCGGTGAGTACCATCCGCATGTACCTGGCGGATGAGGTGGTGATTCATGTGCTGAGCGAGACTTCCACGACGGTGCTGTGGTCGAAGCTCGAGGAGTTGTACATGGCGAAGTCTCTCACCAACACTCTTTTCCTCTGGAGGTAGTTTTACCAACTATGGATGACTGAGGGACAGAGCGTGCAGGAGCATCTGAGCCACTTCCAGAAGATCCTCACCGACCTTCTCAGCGTTGGCGAGAACGTTGAGGAGAAGACCAGGGCGCTGGTTTTGCTGGCGTCGCTTCCTTCTTCGTACGAGTCCTTGGTGACTGCTCTTCTAGTGGGGAAGAGCACTATCAAGATGGACGAGGTCACCGCGGCGATACTTCAGAACGAGGTTCTCAGGAGGGAGAACCCAGCTTCGAGCTCAGGTGTCGATAGCTCAGCTTTGGTGGCTTCTAGAGGTGCAGTAGGCGGTAGACGGAGCGACAGGAGATCGCAACGAGGGCGGTCTAAGTCCAGGAGGGACTTGAGCAAAACTAGATGTTACCGGTGTGAGGAGTTGGGGCATCTAGCCAGAGATTGCCCTCAACTGAAAAATCGGATGGTGGCTGCTGTAGCGACGGCCGACAGTGATTTAGATGGAGATGTCTTTGAGATATCTGATGAGGTATCTACTTCTTTCCAGCAGTGGATATTAGATTCTGCATGCCCCTATCATGTATGTTGCAGAGAGGAGCAGCTTGACTCCCTGGAGAACAGTGAGGGCACTGTATATCTGTCGGATGGATCGAGCTGTGCAATCAGAGGCATTGGGACGGTCAGCTGGAGGACACATGACGGTGCAATGAGGAGATTGGGGGAGGTCCGATACATACCCGATTTCAGGCAGAATCTTATCTCACTTAGCAGACTGGATTCGAGAGGCTACAAGACGGTAGCTGGTGGAGGAATCCTGAGGGTGCTACACGGCGATAGGATTGTGCTGGAGGGAAAGAAGGGGAGCAGAGGACATTATTACCTGGCAGGGAGCCTAGTGCGAGGTGGAGTATCGGGAGCCAGGCGGAGCCCAAAGCGAGGTGGAGATCCAGGAGGTGGATCGGGCACGAGACAGGAGACTCGGGAGGATGAGAGGCGACGTCGCAAGGTAAGATTCCTATTGCCGCAGGATGATGCCCCGAGCAGGTCTCAGGTCAGGAGGAGCACAGCATACGACGGAGATGGGATCGAGCAGCCTGGCTCAACTCCCATGTTTGCCCATCCATGATCAGCAGGTGATTGCCCCAGGGCATGGGGGCGAGGAGATCCAGAAGCTCTCAGAGTTTGGAGGAGGCCGAATATCGAGTCGAGGTGGAGATTGTTAGGATTTGATGCCTCGAAATTCAATCCATATTGATCCTACAGTGAGGTTTGCGGCGAAAAATGAAGTCCAACGAGACCAAGATCACCTGAAACGGAGCTCGGATGGAGGAGATACGAGCTTTCGAAGTCGGCATGAGAATCGAGGCGGCGGAGGACCGCTGGCGACCGGCGGCGGGCGGCAGCGGCGCGGCCGCAGGCGGCGGCGCGCGAGACGTGCTACCCAGGCCTGCGCAGCCCAGCGGGGTGCGCGACCCAGGCGGGCGCGCGGCCCAGCGGGGCGCGCGCGGGCACGCGGCCCAGGCGCGCGCAGGCCCGCCGCAGGCGCGGCCCAGGCCCGCGCGCGCGGGCCGGCCCAGGCCAGCGGCCTGCTGGCCCTTTGCCCCGGTCCATCGTGGATCGGGTGGTCCACGGCGCGGTCTGTGAACCGCGTGGGCATTTCCCACGCATTTTTCGCGGTCCACGGCACTATTCCGTGGACCGGAGTGCGATCCAACGGCCCAGAGGGCTCCCGGTCTTGATCCGACGGTCCAGGGGATTTTTTGGCTTTATTTAGGACTCCTAATCCCTCTCTAATCAAGTTTAAACCTACGTTTAAGCCTTTAAAAAGGCCTGAGACGAACAGAGAAGGTGAGGCGCTCGGGTTTCTCGCCGTACAGCCGTACGAACCCGATTGAAGAGAGAGAGAGGCTAGGCTGCTGTGAGAGAAGGAGCAGGAGGCTTCTGGACAGCGGTCGCCAGGCTCTTCAGGAGTTCAGGGGGGTCTCCAAGAGAGAGAGAGCTTTTATGAGGGGAACTTCATGTGAGAGAGAATTGGATGTACAAGGATTGAGGGTGAGGTCTCCTCTTGTAAAATTTTCTTTTCATAGTGAAGTTTGCATGCCCCGTGGAGGCGAGCCCTTTTTTGTGGCTGATCCATGTATTTTGATTGTTTTTCCTTTTGTTTTGTTTCTTCTTTCTTCCTGCTGCATCGCGTGGTACTGAAAGGATCTTGGGAGGTGGTGTCCTGACCAGACATCCACCCAACATATATCTCGAGAGTAACACATTGATCGGGGTTATTCCAACTTCCATTGGTAACCTATCATCACTCACACGACTCTCCCTCCTTTACAATCACCTGGGTGGAAGCATTCTGGATGACATCGGCCGCCTCACGACCCTTGAACTTTTTCAAGCAGGTGCCAATTGT
The DNA here is from genome assembly GCF_000442705.2 of Elaeis guineensis. Taxonomy (NCBI): domain Eukaryota; kingdom Viridiplantae; phylum Streptophyta; class Magnoliopsida; order Arecales; family Arecaceae; genus Elaeis; species Elaeis guineensis. The sequence goes on along the minus strand of NC_025993.2, from coordinate 30,330,015 downwards.
CTTACAGGTGCAATTCCTAGCAAGCTGTACAACATCTCATCATTGCAAAAATTCTATGTGGCTGAAAATAAGCTGCAAGGAAGCATTCCAACTGATATGGGCATCACGCTTCCTAGTCTTCACACCCTCGTATTGGGTGGCAACCAGTTTGATGGACCCATTCCAACTACACTGGCAAATGCCTCAGGACTTGAACTCATTTGCATTCCAGATAATCATTTTAGTGGAAGGGTGCCATCTGAGCTGGGAAGGCTACCAGGCCTTTACCTTCTTAATGTAGAAAAGAATCACCTGGAAGCAGGAGATGCCAAGGGGTGGGAATTTCTCGACTCTCTCACAAACTGCAGCCAGTTAACGGAGTTGGCACTCGACGACAATATGCTAGGAGGCATGTTGCCCAACTCAGTAATCAACCTCTCTTCACAGCTCCAAGTATTGGCTCTGGGAGGAAACCATATATCAGGGAGAATCCCACATGGAATTGAAAACCTAGCCAAACTACAGATGCTTGCTTTCGAGTATAACCTTTTCACTGGGGCTATTCCAGAAAGCATTGGGAACCTTGCAAGGCTAGTGATGTTGAGCTCATCTTTTAACAGGTTTACAGGACAGATTCCATTCTCCCTAGGCAATCTCACACTACTGACTAAACTCTGTTTGGACCAGAATAACCTGCAAGGCCCCATACCTCAAAGTCTTGGAAACCTGCAACACCTATCAACCTTGGACCTCTTTGCCAATCATCTTAGTGGAACCATACCCAAAGAGATTTTGAGCCTTCCCGCCTTGTCCCTTTATCTAAATTTATCTGACAATTTATTGGATGGATCCCTCCCTCTAGAGGTCGGGAGATTAAAGAATCTCCATGCTCTAGATATTTCTAGGAACATGCTGTCTGGTAATATTCCCAGCACACTTGATGACTGTGAGATCTTGGAGTACTTATATCTGGGTAACAACTTGTTCCAAGGGACAATTCCCAAATCCTTGGGCAACATGAGAGGCCTTCGGGAATTAGATCTCTCACATAACAATTTAACCGGGCCTATTCCAACATTTCTAGAGGAGTTGAAACAACTGCAAATGTTGAATTTGTCTTTCAATCATCTCGAAGGTGAAGTGCCAGTAAAGGGGGTCTTTAAAAATGCTACTCAGGTTTCCATCAAAGGAAATAGTCGGCTCTGTGGGGGTGTTCCAGAATTACATTTGCCCGCATGCCCAGGAAAGTCATACAAAAAGAGAAAGTGGCCTCTGCTACTGAAAATAGTGTTTCCAATAGCTGGTGCAGTCCTGTTTATGATCCTTCTATTCTTCCTTTTTACCCTTCCACAGAAACGGAAGTTGAAAAATAATGCTCCAATTGTATCTCCATTGGAAGATCAATTCCCTAGAGTTTCTTACAATGATCTGATTAGAGCAACTGACGGATTCTCTTCCACTAATCTCATTGGCAGAGGAGGGTATGGTTCTGTCTATAAAGGCATCTTGAGTCCTCATCAAACTATTGTTGCTGTGAAGGTTTTCAACCTTCAAAATCGAGGAGCTTCAAAGAGTTTTCTAGCTGAATGTGAGGTTCTGAGAAGTGCTCGACATCGAAATCTTGTCAAGGTCATGACTTCCTGCTCAATGGTTGATTTTAGAGGCCACGATTTCAAAGCTCTGATTTTTGAGTTCATTCCTAATGGAAGTCTAGAGAAATGGTTACATCCAAAATTAGATGGGCATCATCATACAAAAAGCCTAAGCCTGCTTCAAAGGTTAAACATAGCGATTGATGTGGCTGATGCAATCGATTACCTTCATAATAATTGTCAGCCATCTATTGCTCATTGTGATCTAAAGCCTAGCAATGTACTCATTGATAATGAGATGGTTGCTCATGTGGGGGACTTTGGTCTGGCGAGGTTCATGTCTAAAGCTTCAACAAACTCGTTGGCGGACAAGAGTGGCTCAATCCGGATAAAAGGAACCTTTGGATATATTGCCCCAGGTACATTCTATTTTCATCTCTATCTTCTTGGCTCATATTTGCTCTAATTAAGATGTCCGTGCTAAACTTTCTTTTCTACTACTTTCTTTTTGGTGTTAAAGATAATTATTGAATTAATACATTTAATTTTCTCAAGCATTTAAATATATGTATTGCAGAATATGGTGCAAGTGGTCAGGTATCTACTTCTGGTGACGTTTATAGCTATGGAATCCTTCTCTTGGAGATGCTTACCAGAAAGAGTCCTCTTGATGATATGTTCAAAGATGGCCTAAGCCTTCAAAAGTTTGTCAAGATAGCTTTTTCTAAAAGAGTCATGACAATTGTGGATCCGCTAATGCCACTTCTGGAGGATGAGAATAAAACTCGTGAATGCTTAATATCCATGGCAAGAATTGGTCTTTCTTGCTCAAATGAATCCGTGAGAGAAAGATTGAATATAAGTGATGTTGCCATGACTATGCGTAAAATTAGGGATGCCTGCCTTGGGACTCAAGTTCATTAGAAGATCTGGTGAAGCTTAAGTGGAAGGTAAAGTCTGTCTTGGTATCTTTCCTCCAGTAACTGTTAAGTTGCAGCGTTTGGTGTTATAAACCTATTTCCTAGTGTTGAACTTCTTTGAGACTTGAGCTGTGAGTTTGTTGTTTATTTTCTAACCGTGGCTTCAAAAAATTAGTAATAAATATCATAGTTGTCTGTGTCTCTGCATATATTGTTTTTCCATATAATTGAAAGTTTCAAATCTACAAGAATATTTTACCAAATGTCTGCATTTTAAGATCAACCCTGAGTTCCTTCAGCTAACTGGACAGTAGTGTTCTGATATGGATAAATAATTATCATATTATTTTTTCCCAAAGGATCGATGCAATTATTATGTGGTTGGTAGCATGACCACTAGTTCACTGCAACATTGATATCCAATATGGAAAAGGCCGGTCATAGTAAAAGATAGTGAAAGAATGGAATCAAAGAGAGAAAGAGGAAGGTGATCAAAGCTCATGAGCCTGATACCTTCATTAGGAAGAAGATATAATTCTGAATTTGAATTACGTTGATGAATATCTAGGACCAGTTTGGAGAAAGGATTAAAAAAAAAGAAGGCAAAGCTAAATTTACTAAAGCATTATAAAGTAGAATGAAATGAATTCTATATTCTCTAATTTTGTCCCTAGATGAGTGATATAGAAAATGAACTACATCGTTGCTCCAAAAAATAAAAATAAAAAAATCTAGAACTTCCAGAAACCAGTCATGCATGGTTTCAGCATGCAAGAACAATCAGCTGATTCAGAATTTAGGCAACCCAAAAACCTTCAGGTCAAGGCAGAGCACCAGATCATGTATCATGGTTTTCACAAAAACAGAAGTTCCCATAGGGTCCCAGGCTCCTCGCCCACCAAATGATCACTTGCAAACCTGTTGTGTATAAGAATGATCAATGCATATCACTAGAAAAAGCAAACCTCTTAAGTAAATTCCAAAATAAATTGAGTAGGCTAACGTAATAGTTTGATCACATGCAGCAGAATGTTATGTTATATAATCTTTTACATTATAGTAGCTACCAGGTGATTTGAAGGTGGGGATGTTTATCATGGGATAGTCCTTAATATGTCCTTATTATGTTGCCACCTGGAGGATTGTGCTGCCGACACAGAAAAATCGGGCTCTTTGCTTGGTGGCTAGTAAACATCAAATTGCTTGAGGATTAGAAAATGGTGTGCCTTCTCCATTAGTTATGATGAGCCGATGGACCATCTCTTTTTGTTGTGCCCCCATCTGGGTAGATATTAGAGTTGCTGCTAGGGTTTGCTTTTCCAATTCAGAAAAGGCCCTGTTCGGTCAAGATTTTTGGAATCAAAGAAAGATGAAGATTTTTTTTTTTTTTGGTAACATGAGGAGGTGGATTCATTGATTCAACTCCAAGATACAACAGGCACTGAGCTATCCCACCCAACATACATATGCAATATTTCTACTACAGTCAATCCCTACAGGTCATACAACAGAAAACATGTTTCCTCAAACATACATAAGACAGAGCAAAACTAACCACTAAAACCAATTGAATACACATCAACCTTTACTGGTACTTGTGAGGATGATAAGTTCCAGAACATAATAAATAGCAGATGAACCACAAGTTGACCTCCCTTCCCTCCAGAAAAGGATCGGAGTTGAAGCAGGGGAAAACATGCGGAGCCAAAACCATCTGCTGCTCACTATCCTCTTCTATACGATGTACCCCTTCTATCAGCCTGCAAAAGAGAAAATAATTCACTATGAATTGGAGCCGACACAGACCAAGAGCATTCTCCCTGATCTGCATATTTAGCAACAAAATCAGCCATTTTATTTTCCTCTCTGTAGATATGAGTAAAAGAAATATTAGAGCACCCTTGCTTCTAGCAATACAATTCCAGCAACAGAGGATTATTTTCATTGTGACGTAGCTGAAAGTTAGAAATAGTGGAGATAGCATAATGAGAATCACCCTCAACATAGAGAGAAGTTGCTCTTAGCTCAACCACTGCAGCATATAAACCCATCCATGCAGCCACAATTTCAGCATAAGCAATAGGATAACATGGTAATGCCTTACCTGCTGCCTTTATAAGCAGACCTGCACTATCACGAATTACGTAACCTGCAGCCACCTTTCCATTCGAGACAGATGCATCAAAGTTTACCTTTATGCTTCCATAGGGGGGTGGTGACCAAACAACAAATATAGGATTTGGTCTGCCCAGGTTGAGCAGAGTAGAGTCACCACAACGCCTATTTGGAAAAAAATTTTGCCCAGCAGTATCTTCAATGCCCTGCACTGTTAAATAACCATAAATTCTTCTAACCAGTTGAACAGGCGACTGTGACTAATTTTGGAAAATCCTTTCATTGCGTCCATCCCATATCAACCAAGCTAGTATAGCCAAAATAGATCTGAATTTCTCTTCAATTCGGGCAGCAGACAAGGAGTCTACAAGGCCTAACAAGGAAATAGGCAAGAGATCAGAAGGAATCATATTTTCGGCATGAGACCAGCAAGATTTCGCAAAGGGGCACAGGATTAAAGCATGATTAACATCTTCATGGATGCCAGGACACAAATCACAGGAGGCCATGGAGTAATCAATAATTCCCCTTCTTGCTAAAAGGTCTTTACATGGCAAGCAGTTCAATAGCACTTTCCACCAAAAGAATTTAATTCTGGGGGGTACTTTCAATTTCCACAACCAAGCCATTGAGATACTTGCTCCCCCATGTCAATTGATCAGACCAATCATGAACCGCAATGGAGATATTAGATATCAGCATCATCATTTCATCTGACATGAGGGAAGAGATAAGAGGCAAATGCCATTCTCGTGAGGGGTTTATCAGATCACTAACCTGCAGATCATGCAGCTATGCCTCCATGTTAGTAGAAGTAGGCCACAAGTAAATAGGCACCAACGAGCACCAAGGGTCAGACATAATATTAATTAATCGACCATTACCGATCGACCAAAGGAATTGATGTTGTAAAAAGCAGGCCACAACAGATGAAGATGTTTAAGAAGCCATGGGAGAATGAGTGCGATATGCTAGTGGCTGCAAATGTTAACAAATATGGCTTGAGAGAGATTTTCTGTGATGGCCCGGTCCGAGTAAAGAATTCCAGCCTACAAAGCCCAAACGAAAAAAAAAAAAAAAAACAAGAAAACAGAGGAGAAGAACTTCCGAAGGGAGTCTTCTTCCTCTTCTCGCCGCTCCCAATAGGAGTCGGAAAAGATCCCTCCTCTCGCTCTATTTAAGGAGGAGATCTCTCCTCTCTCCCTTCCACCGAAGATCCTAAGTCTAGTCGGCGGCAATCGCCAGAAAACCACCACGGAGACCCGTCCCTGTGCCCGTCCAATTGCTTGCCGGAAAAGCCTCGCCGGCATCGGAGGTAAGCCTCCTCTCCTTTCTCTCTTCTCCCCTTTCCTTCCCATGCCTGTATGCACGCTCGCCGGCGATCGAAGTCGCCGGATTTTGTTGCGGAAGAACCTCTATTTTTGTCCATTTTTTTCTTTGATTTTCGATGTCGGTAGTCACCGCCGACCACCGGTTTGGCCCTCCTCTTGTCATTGGGTCGCCCCCCTCCTGCCGACGGCCGCCCCACGCCGGTTGCACCGCTAGCCGGCCAGCCAACAGGGGATTGTGAGATCCCCTGTTTCGGCCCAAAGGAAGCCCGGGAAGAAGAAAAGAAAAGAAGAAGAAGGAAAAGAAAAGAAAAAAGAAAAGAAAAAGAAGGAAAAGAAAAGAAAAAGAAAAAGAAAAGAAAAAGGAAAAAGAAAAAAAAGAAAAAATAATATAATAATAATAAATAGGATTTTCTCCTCTCTCTTCCACGAAGAAAAAAAGAAAAAAAAAGAAGAAAGAAAAGAAGAAAAAAAATAAAATAAATTAATTAATAAATAATGATATAAATAATAAAATATGAGAAAGAGAGTTTCTCTCTCTTCCCTCTCTTTCTTCAGCCTGAACTAGTATTTTCTCTCTCTAAAATTGAATTTTTTTTTCTCTACTTTCTCTCTCTAAGTTATTTCTCTCTCCTAAGATTTTTTAGAATCTTGAGAAGAATGATGATGAATTTAAATGATCTTAGTGATGGATTTTTGATCTGTGATCACCGAATGGTATACCAACATCCACTTTGATCAGATTAAGCATTTTTAAGATTCTATTTTTCATGATTTTATTGAATTATCCACATGATAATCTTAGCATGATTTGATCTGATCGATTGAATTTGTTGAATCATATCGTCTGAAGGGTCCAAGATGAATTTTCTCTCTCTAAAATTTTCTCTCTCTAAAGCTATTTCTCTCTCTATCGATGTTTCTCTCTTGATTAATTTATCAATGAGAGTTTCTTTTAATATTTCTGATCTAATGAAGAATCCTGATCCATAATTGTCAGACAGTGTATTGGCACCCATCTTGATCAGACCATGAATCTTTAGATATGATCATTCGTGATCCCGATCTAGCCATGACTTGATTTGATCATGTTGATTTCACCAATCGAGATATTGGACCAATCGTAATGTTGGATTGTGTCACCTGATCAATTCGAATTGTACCTCATGAATTCTCTCTCCTCTGATTTTCTCTCTCCACTTGATTTTATGAAATCGATGAAGAAACCTCGGTCCTATCACTTCGAATCTGATTTGATCTGATAGTCAAACTTTGGATTATTTATGTCCTAATTAGATTTTGATTAGATGAAATTAGATGATCGGACCCAATCTAAACCATTGAAATATGGTATTCGTATTCTTTCTAATTATTGAAATTGATTCTGTATAGGATTGTGGATGCTTGATCATGGGATATCGCGATATGATCTACGAATAGAATTTTTGAAAAAAAATTTATAGAATTATGTGAATTTATTGGAATGCATTCGAGGTAAGTAATGTTTTACTTTTTCTAGATTTATCAGCAAATTATAATATATTTTTCTGACATGATTTGTGAAACGATGCATTAATTGGATGAATGATATTTTGTTATGAAAATATCTTATTTGAAATGTTATGATGAAGCATGATTGAACATATTGATTTCATGATGCATTATATTGATTGATTTCGATACTACATGATTATATATTTTATTATCGAAATTAGAATATGAAATATGATTTATGAAAAATTATGATATAAGAAACAATATGAATTGACAACCTGACTATGTAAAGGACCCTGCCAATGGGGGCATATACATTGACAATTGATTTGTTCTGAGGGTTTACGTCACCAGAGAGACCAGCAACAAACCGCCAGAGAGACCAGCGGTTCCGAAGGACTTTGCTGCCAGATGATTCGCAGCTCACCGCAAGAAGATACGCGATGTTATGATCCTGTCACAGGAAAAATATGGTCATAGCTCATAGTTGACGAAAAGAATTGAAGAACAAAAAAAATTAAAATCTCGAAAGAAACTTGAATTTTTGAAAAAGAAATGAATTTAGCATGAATTATATTGCATAATTGAAATTGATTTCGAATTAATGAACTCTATATGCTTATTTTCTGTAAATGATTATTTACTTAAATGCTTGATGAAATCTATTGAGAAGTGATCATTGCTTACTGGGCTGTCTAGCTCATTACCTCCTATTTTACTATTTTTACAGATGTTGAGGAATTAAGATGATACAAGATATGAATGAAAGAGTGATCAGAAGCAGAATCTCCATATTTTTAATTTAGGTTAAAAGTCTTATTGAATTTGATGTAAGGCTATGAATCATTGTTGAATTTATTGAGATATTAAACAAGAAATTTAGATCGTTATGTTTTGGATTTGAATTATTGACTAATTATTCCGCTGTTGTTTTAAGATAACATGATAAGTGCCTTGTATGCTTATGGGAAGAGTTTTCTATGAGTATGCGGCGGTTGCCATGACCCTCGATTTACAATCTCGGGTCGGAGGCGTGACAATTAAAGTGGTATCAGAGCATAAATGGATAAATTATGAAACATAGAATTAGATATAGAATGGGTGTAAGTGGATAGATACCAGGGACATTATAGTGTAGATCTTTGATGATTGTAGTGGAAGAAATATTTAAAAATTTTGATTAAATATTGAGATTATGTATAAAAGGATCATAAGAGATTATGACATATAGAATTTGAAATATGATGGATGATCTATTGATCATGATATGATTAGTTAGATCTTGATCGAAAGTAATCACAAAAGGATTGATATAAAATTTTATTGTGCATTATGGTTATTAATTTGATCATTGGTTATTCAAGTGAATCATAAGTTCAAATTCGATGTGAGAATAATATTATGATATTACTTCTAGTTGAGAAGTTGACTATTATTGGCAAGATAAAGATTTGACGATAAAATATTGTTTCAGGATGGACTAAGAAAAATCTTTTATGATGCTTGATTGGAATATTTATCGAAATTGAATTTGGTATGTGGATTATATATAAAGTGGCATATTAGGATGAATGCATATTTGGAGATATTGCAAAGAAGCCTATTTCTTATTGATGAAATCGATTATGAGGTTGTAGAATATTCATCATACTGGAATCTTTAATCATCATCCTTAGATCTAGATAATGGATCTTATTATGTCTCTTGGAGACTACATGATATGTATGAAATTTTAATTTAAAAATTTCGTATCTAAGTTGATCAAGAGATTTTCTAATATTATTGTTGAGGTTGTTAATGAAAAATTGATATATTTAGATTAAGATAAAAGATCTGATTTATAGTTATTTAAGATTATGGGACCCATGTGAATTTATAATTTAAAAATTTTAGATTTAAAAATTGATATGGAGTTCTTTTACTTTTGTTAATGAGGTCTCTGATTGAATCTATTAAGTAGAGAATTAATTTTTTTGAAGCTTGTATGATTGTTATGAAAGGATATTTGATAGATATTGAAGATCCTGATGATAGAAATTTTAGAAAAAAAAATAATGATTTGAAATTCTTATATATTCTGATTATGTCCAAATTTGGTGGAGCATCGAAGGATTTTTTTCGTTGATTTGACTTATAAGAATTTTGGTTTGAAAATTATCAAATTGAATTGATATGAGAATTAAGATTTGATTCATATTGATTATAGTAAATCTATATGATGATTTAAATATGATATTGGACTCAAGGGTTAATCAAGATTATTGTACACCAGTAAAAGTATGAATAAGAATCGAAAGTTAATCTTTGACTTCAATTAAAATTTAAAATTTTAGATCTTTTCTATTGATAAGATAAAGAAATAATTTGATCAATTTTTTTTTTGGTGAAGCTAAGAAATTTTGATTGTTAGATCAGAGTGTGCAGTGGAAGAATGGTAATCTAGATTACTTTGAGTAAGTCAGAAATGTTGACCCTTTGAGTTAAAGAATTATGATAGATGATATGGTTTGATACAAAAAAAATTATTGATATTAGAAAGAATAATATTTTAAAATTTTAAATTATTTTAGATATCCTAATGTGATTTTCAAAAGTAGCACTTCCGTCTACTATGCCAAATATATATATATATATATATTTAGCATCCTATTTCTAGGATGAGTGGATCCTTGATTTTTTATTTTAGATTTAGAATATTTAGAGATAAATTTTCTCTATCCTAGAATTAAATTTTATAATTCTCTATTTATTAGGAAGAATTTGAGATTGTTTATCGAATAATGATTTCGATCTTAGATTATTATACTCAAATATTTATCTCCAGGGTATAATAAAATTTGAAGTTTGGACTCTTTTGATCATTATTATTTCTCTGACTGAATGAAAAAGATTAAGGTTATCTATTAAAATTGACGATTATTCTACAAAAGATGGATTGGAGTTATTTATAATTTAATTTGATAATGAATCGATTAATTAAGAGTTGTTAATATTTAGATAAAGAAAATTGATATACTTACTTAGAATAGAGACATTGATTTTGATTATAAGAAAAATATAGTTTTGATTTAGATCAATGTTTGAGTTATTGATTTTTATTATGGAATGACTTAATGATAAAATTTGCTTCAAGAATTAGAATATTTAATAGTTTGAGGGTTTGAGTAAGAAAACTTCGATGACTAGAAATAGTGATATTGATTCAATCAACAATGATAATATTGATCTTTATGAAATGACTTAATGATGAAGTTGTATCGAAAATTAAAATATCAAAAGTTCGAGAATGAGATTGAAATGATAAATCTTCAACCTTTGAAAGTACGAATAAGAGAAAATATTTTTGAATTTTGATTGCTTGGGATGTCATCATATGATTCACATAAGTATGTTTTTCCTATCTTATGATGGATTGAAATTAAGAGTGGATAATATTTTTTAAAAAAAAATGAATGATGATGATGAATGAAGTTCTTATGCAAGAATAGAGACATTGATTTTCTTCTACCTACAAGAGATGGATTTAATTTTAATTTGAGTCGTGAGATATTGAATATGATTTTTATAAGAAATGAGATCATAATTTTGAAATCTTGAAATATTGAAAATCTTTGAGATGTTGATCTTGATAAATAAGAAAATGAATGGTTCCATTCCAGATCAATATTTGATGTATTGACTTTTTCTTATAAAATGATTTAAGAATGAATTTTATATCAAGAATTAGAATATTGAAATACTTGTGGATGAGATTCAAGTAAGAAACTATGAAGACTCAAGTAAGAAAAATTTCGAAGATGAAATTTTTTTTAGAGGGGAAGAATGTGATGGCCCGGCCCGAGTAAAGAATTCCAGCCCACAAAGCCCAAACGAAAAAAAAAAAAAAAGAAAAATAGAGGAGAAGAACTCCTGAAGGGAGTCTTCTTCCTCCTCTCACCGGCTCCCAATCGGAGTCAGAAAAGATCCCTCCTCTCACTCTATTTAAGGAGGAGATCCCTCCTCTCTCCCTTCCACCGAAGATCCTAAGCCTAGTCGGCGACAATCGTCAGAAAACCACCGCAGAGATCCATCCCTGTACCCGTCCAATTGCTCACCGAAAAAGCCTCGCCGGCATCGACGGTAAGCCTCCTCCCCTTCCTCTCTTCTCCCCTTTCCTTTCCATGCCTATGTGCACGCTTGCTGGCGACCGGAGTCATTGGATTTTGTTACGGAAGAACCTCTATTTTTGCCCATTTTTTTCTTTGATTTCCGACGCCGGTGGTCACCGCCGACCATCGGTTTGGCCCTCCTCTTGTCGTTGAGTCGCCACCCTCCTGCCAATGGCCGCCCCATGCCGGTTGCACCGCCGGCCGGCCAACCAACAGGGGATTGTGAGATCCCCTGTTTCAGCCCAAAGGAAGCCCGAGAAGAAGAAAAGAAAAAAAGAAGAAGAAGGAAAAGAAAAGAAAAAAGAAAAGAAAAAGAAGGAAAAGAAAAGAAAAAGAAAAATAAAAGAAAAAAAAAAGAAAAAGAAGAAAAAAAATAATATAATAATAATAAATAGGATTTTCTCCTCTCTCTTCCATGAAGAAAAAAGAAAAAAAAAGAAGAAAGAAGAGAAGAAAGAAAAATAAAATAAATTAATTAATAAATAATAATATAAATAATAAAATATGAGAAAGAGAGTTTCTCTCTCTTTCCTCTCTTTCTTCAACCTGAACTAGTATTTTCTCTCTCTAGAATTGGACTTTCTCTCTCTAAATTATTTCTCTCTCCTAAGATTTTCTAGAATCTTGAGAAGAATGATGATGAATTTAAATGATCCTAGTGATAGATTTTTGATCTGTGATCATCGGACGGTACACCGACATTCACTTTGATCAGATTAGGTATTTTTAAGATTCTATTTTTCATGATTTTATTGAATTATCTACATGATAATCTTAGCATGATTTGATCTGATCGATTGAATTTGTTGAATCATATCGTTTGAGAGGTCCAAGATGAATTTTCTCTCTCTAGAATTTTCTCTCTCTATAGCTATTTCTCTCTCTATCAATTTTTTTCTCTTGATTGATTTATCAATGAGAGTTTTTTTAATATTTCTGATCTAATGAAGAATCCTGATCCATGATTGTCAGACAGCGTACTGGCACCCATCTTGATCAGACCATGAATCTTTAGATTTGATCATCTATGATCCTGATCTAGCCATGACTTGATTTGATCATGTTGATTTCACCAATCGAGATATTGGACCAATCGTAATGTTAGATTATGTCACCTGATCAATTCGAATTGTACCTCATGAATTCTCTCTCCTCTGATTTTCTCTCTCCACTTGATTTTATGAAATCGATGAAGAAACTTCGATCCTATCACTTCGAATCCGATTTGATCTGATAGTCAAATTTTGGATTGTTTAGGTCCTAATTAGATTTTGATTAGATAAAATTAGATGATCGGACCCAATCTAAACCGTTGAAATATGGTATTCGTATTCTTTCTAATTATTGAAATTGATTCTGTATAAGATTGTGGATGTTTGATCATGGGATATCGCGATATGATCTACGAACAAAATTTTTGAAAGAAAATTTATAGAATTATGTGGATTTATTGGAATGCATTCGAGGTAAGTAATGTTTTGCTTTTTTTAGATTTATCGGCAAATTATAATATATTTTTCTGACATGATTTGTGAAACGATGCATGAATTGGATGAATGATATTTTATTATGAAAGTATCTTATTTGAAATGTTATGATGAAGCATGATTGAACATATTGATTTCATGATGCATTATATTGATTGATTTCGATACTACATGATTATATATTTTATTTTTGAAATTAGAATATGAAATATGATTTATGAAGAATTATGATATAAGAAACAATATGAATTGACAACCTGACTATGTAAATGATCCTGCCAATGGGGGCATATACATTGGCAATTGATTTGTCCTGAGGGTTTACGTCGTCAGAGAGACCAGCGACAAACCGCCAGAGAGACCAGCAGTTTCGAAGGACTTTGCTGCCAAATGATTTGCAGCTCACCGCAAGAAGATACGCGGTGTTATGACCCTGCCACAGGAAAAATGTGGTCATAGCTCATGGTTGATGAAAAGAATTGAAGAACAAAAGAAATTGAAATCTCGAAAGAAACTTGAATTTTTGAAAAAGAAATGAATTTAGCATGAATTATGTTGCATAATTGAAATTGATTTCAAATTAATGATCTCTATATGTTTATTTTCTGTAAATGATTATTTACTTAAATGTCTGATGAAATCTGTTGAGAAGTGATCATTGCTTACTGGGCTTAAGTGGAAGGTAAGTCTGTCTTAGTATCTTACCTCTAATAATTATCAAGTTGCAGTGTTTGATGTTGTAAACCTATTTCCTTGCATTAAACTTCTTTGAGACTTAAGCTGTGAGTTTGTTGTTTATTTTCTAACAGTGGCTACAAAGAATTAGTAATAAATATCACGGTTGTGTGTATCTCCTCATATATTGTTTTTTCATATAAATGAAAGTTTCAAATCTAAAAGATTATTTTACCAAATGTCTATATTTTAAGATCAACCCTGAGTTCCTTCAGCTAACTGGACTGTAGTGTTATGATATGAATAAATAATTATCATATTATTTTTTTCCAGAGATCAATGCAATTATTATGTGGTTGGTAGCTTGACAACTAGCTCACTGCAACATTGGTATCCAATATGGAAAAGGCCAGTCATAGTAAATGATAGTGAAAGAATGGGATCAAAGAGAGAAAGAGGAAGGCGATCAAAACTCATGAGCCCGATACCTTCATTAGGAAGAAGAAGATATAATTCCGAATTTAAATTACATTGGCGAATATCTAGGACCAATATGGAGAAAGAATTTTTTTTTAAAAAAAAAAGCAAAGCTAAATTTACTAAAGCATTACAAAGTAGAATGAAATGAATTATATATGCTCTAATTTTGTACCTAGGTGAGTGATATAGAAAAAGCAAACCTCTTAAGCAAATTCCTAATCCAATAAAACAAAAAAAATCCAAAGGTGGAGTGTTTCGAAAGCTGAAGTGTTCCTTTTTCGAAGAATAAAATCAAGGTAGGAGGTGCCACAAATACTTTGTTCTGGAAGGGCTGTTGGCTGGGAAAGTGGCTTTTATGCCAATTGTTTTCCAAGCTATTTCAAACTATGTAACAGAGGAGAGAGGTCAACTATTTATCTGTAGGCAGTGACCAGGTGATTTGAAGGTAGGGATGTTTATCATGGGAGAGTCCTTAATTAATTTGTCCTTATTATGTTGCCATCTAGAGGATCGAGCTGCTGACACAGAAATAGGGCTCTTTGTTTGCTTGCTAGTAAACATCAAATTGCTTAGTTATGATAAGCCGATGGAGCATCTCTTTTTGTTGTGCCCCCATCTGGGTAGATATTGGAGTTGCTGCTAGGGCTTGCTTTTACAATTCAGGGAAGGCCCTGTTCGGTCAAGATTTTTGGAATCAAAGAAAGATGAAGATTTTTAAGAAGCCATGGGAGAACGAGTGAGATATGCTAGCGGCTGCAAATGTTAACAAATATGGCTTGAGAGAGATTTCCTTTTTCTCTTTGTAATCTTTCTCTCTAAAAAACTTACGTTAGACACCTACTGTAGTGCTAAAAACAAATTTAATATGGATATCAATATTTGTATCCATTTATATTTGATGAATACTAATACAAATATTAATCCGATGTAAAAGTTTCTATCCATATCTGTTTTAAATGGATATGGATATATATCATATGTTAAAAGTATGGATATGAATACAAATATAAGTTATATAGTTAAATTTTGCCACTGTAAAATCAAATATATCACTGAATAGAAGGTAAATTAAGTCAATAATATGATAATATGATTATTTGTTTCCCTTAAAGGTTAATAAATGCTATATAAAACTAAATAGGATTATCAATAGAAATGGATATTTAGATGCGGATAGCATAGTTATCTATCAGTATCTACATCCATTTTCTTTCACAAATATACATATTAATCATATGCTTAAATTTGTAGTCATTTCTCGATATACTTAGTTACAAGCCAGATCCTATCTGATCCACCTATAGCCCTAACCAAGTGCTTACTCTCTCACAAAAACTTAAATTGGTCATTGGAATTCTAAGGTATAACTCCTTAATCAATGATTAAACCTCAATCCAAGTAATACTTTTGGTATTTGATCATTTACTTAAAAAACTTCTTACATAAAAATTGGCACGATCCATCAAAAGCAACCAAATCATAAAACAGCATAAATACCATGCCGAAAGATGGTGTAACAATTTTTTTCTGCCATGTTATGGCACCTCATAGCATTTTTGTGTATTATAGAGAATCCTTTGGTGTATTATAGCAATTCATCACATACAATTTTATGATTGAGAGGTGCGACACTAGTAAGTAGAGTCATCAATTTGCATCATTAATCTAGTCATACTGTAACCTATGTGATGTGTGAGGTAGCACGATTTTTTCCTTTTCTAATTATTCTTGAAATAAATATAGTGATTTAACAAATTGTAATAAATAAAAGATTTCAATAATCAAATTTCTGATGCACATTAAGCAATGGATTAGTTTTTTTTTATTTTCCTAACTATTTTGGAAATATCTCATGACAAGGTGAATGCTTCAATGGCCAAATTTCTATTACATATCAAACAATATATTTTAATTATGATTGAGTATATTAACACCAATGTCATTAATATTTATTGCATATTAAACAATGAACTTTAATAATGGTTAAGCACATTAAAATTGATATCGTCAATACTGGTATCGATAAGGTGTATGGAAGGCTCTCTACAAGTTGATTCTACATTTTGGATAGATATAATAGACAAGGTTGTGATGCCTTTGCATATAAATCTTACAATTTGGCAAAAAAAAATAAATAAAAAACAAGGTTTCAACTAGGGCCGCAAATGGGTCGAATTTGATTGAGGCACGATTGACCCAGCTTGATCCAGTTCTTTATTCGAGTCTTGATGTTGGGCCCAAACCCAACCCAATAGAAGATCAGATTGGGTTGGATTAGGTCATGTTAGGTCCATGACAAAAATTTTTAAACCAACAAGCCATTCAGGTTGAGTTGGGTTCATGTATCCCAACCCAAAAGTTAAGTTTCGATCGGATCTGAGTCAAAGAAATACTCAACCAACATTCAACATGAGTGATTGGGATGAGAGCTTTTCAAAGTAATCAATCAATTGTAACAAAGGTGATTGATTTATTGTCTATTAGTTGTAATATGGATCCATTTGCTCTACCAAAAGCTACTCAAATTCTGCCTCGTACAACTCTCCTATCTTTCTAACAAAAGCTTTGTAATGATTAAAAGAAGATATTGAATAAAGAAATTTATAGCATTGCATGGGCATAAGGGTGTAGAACTTGCACAAGGATACCTAAGAAGGTCGATGGGGACGAGGGGAGACGATTGATAGACTAGACATATAAGCATGTAGCCATCATAGAATAGCAGGATTGGCTGATTGAAGTAAAGATAATCAAGGATGTAGGATTTTGAAAGAAGGAGACTAGAGAAGAATCAAAGGATTTGGGACTTGCCCTTTGTTTGGTATGAAGGATGAATTGGAGAAAAGATGGGTAGAGAAGGAATGATGGATGACGAAGACAATGGCTAGATCTTGTATTCATCCTCTTATATATTTGGTAAAATATAGAAGAATAGATGGAAATGATTCTCTCATTTATTTAGTATAAGAGGAATGAAAGAAAGGATATATGATATTTGTATAACATCTTTACCAAACTACTTTTTGATAAAAATATTATTATTATCAATTTATAATACTTACTTATATTAAAGAAGTAAGCAATGTATAAACCTATAATCTTTATAGTTTATAATTATATAAAATTAATAAATATTTTAATTTAATTTAATAAATAATTTAATAAATATATTATTAATGAATTAATTTACTTTTGTGTTATAGTTGTATAAATAACTAATTAATTGATAATTTAATTTAAATAGTTAATTAAATTTTACGAATAACTAATTAAAATATTAAATATTAATAAAAAATAGAACATAATTTTAATTTAAAAATTAGTAATAAAATTTAATAGTATAGAATTAAGAGTATAGATAAAATATATATATATATATATAAATAATATGAATGAAAAAAATGAAAAAGTGTTATAGCATTGTCAAAAGATTAATAAGCAGTAATTTTGTCAATATAGACTAGGATGAATGGGCAATTCTTCTTTTTTATTCATCCTTCCTAAAAATTTTTAAACTAAGCAATAAATAAAGACCATACATCATTCCAATCCCATCCATTCTTTCTCTCATGACTCCAACTAAACACAGAATAGGTTGGGAGTTGGTAAAGACCAGCTTAGCCCCTTACATCACAAGTTAATAGGCTTATTCGATTCGGATTGAGTTAGGTCAACTAATAAATAAGAAGATCCAATTTAGAACTCCATAGCAACTGGGTCAAGTTGGGTTGGGTCAAAATCTAATAAATCCAAATCTTCTCTGGATCATGGAATGGTCCAATTTTGATACCTGACTTGGAGATGTTCTTAAAAATCGGTCAGATTGAGTCCAAGCGGATTGGGTCGGGTCACGGCATGCAATTGCAGCCTTAAGTAAAAGCCGTGGGCGTCCAAAATGGGGCCACCAAAGAGTCCTTGGTGCACACCACGTGCCTGCATAATATTGAGGAATGCCACCACACATTTGCTCTGAAGCTCGTGCTCGGGCCAAGTACCATGTGTTCTCGAGGTCTCCAAATCACCGCCGGAGAAGAAGAACAAAAGTGAAATCTCTCTCATTTGGTATTTTTTGTCCAATGTTCTGATTTATGTTTACAAAAGAAATTTAGTTGTTAAGTGATATAACATTCATGCTTCTTGGTCTATTGTGATTAAATCTGATAAAAGGGTTTTTCAAATATATCATTTCTTTGAGGGCAATAGTTTTCAATCAGCCTATTTTCAGATTGTAATGGGCGTAGTTTCATTATCTAACAATAATTTTGATTGTCATCTCATATTTGTGTTTGGGGTAGAAGTAGCGGTGTAAATTAATAATCCAGATGGTTTATCTATTTCTTTCTTTCTGATAAAAAGTTTCCCATGTTTCAGGAGTCAAATTGAAAAAATATGCAGGAGGAAGATGCAAGCTTTTTGTCTTTACGGCCAATATTTTTGCAAATTTAAGGGCTATCCCTTGGAAAGGCAAACCCCCATTTTTATTTGCTGGTGCTGTCTAGAATAGCTGCAAACTGAGGTCCAGGGTTCGATCCCAAATGGCATCCATTGGAAAGGTAAAATCTGGTATTAAACATGTGGTTTGTGGTTTTATTGTGCCAGAAAAGCTGTAAAGTGACTCCTTTACTGGCTTTTCATTCTTGAAGTTTATGGCTTCCTTTAGTTGATAAACATTCAGCTAACTAGATTTTGATGCAATATCTGCTCAACTTCTGTTACATGAATTAGATTTTTGTCAAGCTTATTCAAAGTTTCAAATCAATTTGATCCTAAATTGATATTTAATAAATGAAACTCCATCTAGTTGCATACTTGATCAAGTTAAGTGCTTGATCTGATTGGATTATTATGCAGTAGTGAATCATATGTTGTTTCCTATTTTTCTAAAATCTATGTTTGTGATCATTTGAAAATCTGAAGATATCTTTTTCATTATTTATTTCTCTCAATTTCATCTTGGATTTAAATTAGTTAGTTTTGATTAAAACATACCAACTTTTAAGAATTAAATTTTCTCTCTTACTTAGTTAATTACATCTCCACCCTCTGATCTCTATGGAGACGATCCTGATTCATCCTATCTATATAATAGTGAGTTAGATTTATTTTTGACCGCCTACGACTGCGATCACTCACAGGTGCGCATAGGCCTAAGGGACACGTGGCCCACGCATGGGATGCATGACCCTAGTGTGTGCTGGCCTAGTGCATGCAGTTCATCATGGACCACACGGACTAGAGGAGCGCCCTCACGGTCCATTCGTGGTCTACCATGCTCCAGTGTGGTTTCATGTGGTTCATGCTACATGCATGGATCGCACGGTCCAGAGAGGGGTTTCATGCAGTCCACAGCATGATTTTGCACAATCCAACAACTGTAGGTGCATGCAGGGAAGATGCAACGGTTGGTTGGTTTTAGGACTTCAATCAGGACTCTATTTTGGGATTTTGAGGTCTTTTTTAAAGGCTTGATAGCTTGTGGTGAGGTAGAGAGCAACAGAGGAGCATCCGAGAGTATCTTGGTGCAATAGAGGGGGTCCGTGGCTGAGAGCATCGCAGGAAGCATCCAGGGGCATTAGAGGACCTTGTACGGCAGGCTTGTGAGAGTCCTTGGGGTTTATTTGAGAGCTTTTGTAAGGGGTTAGGCTTCTTATTAAGAGAGAGGATTGGTATATGAGAGTTGAGAGTATGTGATCTTCTCTTATATTTATTTTCTTTCTTATAGTGAAGCTTTACATGTTCCATGGAGGCAAGCTTTGGACAGATCCACATATTTGATTGTGTCTTTTTTTATTTCTTTTTTTTTTCTGCCACAACAATTGGTATCAGAGCTTCAACAATTAATATCAGAGCCAGATGGTACTAGAGTACATGGTTGTCCAAATTATGGCAATGCTGATCAAGATTAAAGAAGGTGAAAAAGTCAAGCTCAATCAAGATGGAGATCAACCGGTATGATGGAAAGAATAATTTCTTTCTATGGCAAGCAAGGGTGAAAGATGTGTTCTTCCAACAGGAGTTGATTGATATTTTTTTATGTAAGGAGAAGCCAACCACCATGGAGGTGAAGGATTGGAAGCAGCTTTAGATACAGGTGGTGAGCATAATCTGCTTGTACTTGACGGATGATGTGATGATCTATGTGATGAGCGAGACTTCTCCGACAGTGATATGGATGAAGCTCGAGGAGATGTACATGGCATAGTCACTCACTAACGTTCTCTTCCTCTAAAAATAATTTTGCCAGCTGTGGATGAGCGAGGGATAGAGCATGCAAAACCATCTCAGCAACTTTCAAAAGATCCTCACCGATCTCCTTAGTGTTGGTGAGAAGGTTAAGGAGAAGACCAGGGTTGGTCTTGCTTGCATCACTTCTTCCTTCTTTTAAGTCCTTGGTGACTACTTTTTTAGTAGAAAAAAATACCATCAAGATGGATTAGGTTACTGCGGCACTACTCCAAAATAAGATTCTCAAGAGAGAGAATCGAGCCTCGAGTTTAGGTGGTGATTTAGCTTTAATAATTACTGAAGGTGGTGGTGGTAGAAGATGAAATGGTAGAGGATCATAAGGTGGGCAGTCCAGGTCCAAGTCAAGAGACTTGAATAAGATTAGGTGCTATCGATGTGATGAGTTGGGATTCTTTGCCCACAGTTCAGAGATCGAATGAAGGCTACTATGGTGATGACGGTCCAAGGTAGCAATATAGAAGAAAGTGATGATATTCTTCTGATGACTGATGAGGTATCTATTTTTTCTCTAAATGAATTTAGGATTCTACATGTTCGCACCATGTGTGTTATAGAGAGAAGCTATTTGACTCTCTAGAGAGCAGTGAGGGTACTGTTCACTTGTCAGATGAATCGAGCTGTAAGATCAAGGACACTGGGACGGCTAGCTTACAGATAGATGATGGAGCAGTGAGAAAGTTAGATGAGGTCTGATATATACCCAACTTCAAGAGTAATCTAATTTCACTGAGCAGACTGGATTCAACGATTATAGGCGGAGAGCTGATGATGGAATCTTGAAAGTCATGTGCCGCAATAGAATTGTGATGAAGGAAAGAAAGTATAGAGGACATTACCTCTTAGTAGG
Organism: Elaeis guineensis; assembly: GCF_000442705.2. Lineage (NCBI taxonomy): Eukaryota > Viridiplantae > Streptophyta > Magnoliopsida > Arecales > Arecaceae > Elaeis > Elaeis guineensis. The sequence continues at coordinate 30,308,704 of NC_025993.2, read as the reverse complement.
GAGCTCAACGTATGGTGGAGCTTCAAGAGCCCATGGAAGCCCAGTGCGAGATGAAGCTTCAGGAGTAGGTAGAAGAGCATGAGATAAGAGACTCGGGAGGGTGATAGGCAACATCACAAGATGAAGTTCCTATTGCCCTAGGAGGCTATCTCGAGCAGGTCTCAAGTCAAACGGATCATAGCACATGATGGAGATGGGATGAAGTGGCGTGGCTTGACTCTCATATTTGCCCATCTGTAAACAATCAGGCATTTGCCTCAGGGCATAGAAGCGAGATCATACAGAAGCTCTCAGAGTTAGGTGAAGGCCGAATGTTGAGTCAAGATAGAGATTATTGAGATTTGGTACCTCAAATTCGATCCATAGTAGCGAAGACTAGATGTGGAGAAGCTCAGCACACAGTGCATGATGTGGAGGCGCATAGTAAGCACACGCAGACCCACGGGACACATGGCCAAGCGCGTGCTAGCCCAGCACACATGGTCCACCGTGGACTGCGTAAACCAGAGGAGCGCCCGCACAGTCCATGCATGGTGCACGCACAGTCTACCGCATTCCAACATGGTTCCATGCAATCCATGCTACACACATGGACCGCATGGTCCAAAGAGGGGTTTCACACAGTCCACACCACGATTTTGTGCAATCCAACGGCCGTGGGTGCATGCAAGGAAGATCCAATAGCTAGTTGGTTTCAGGACTTTGATCAAGACTTTGTTTTGGGTTTTTGAGGTCTTTTTTAAAGGCTTGACAGCCTATGGTGAGGTAGAGAGCAGCGGAGGAGCACCCGAGAGCGTCCTGATGCGGTAGAGGGGGTCTGTGGCTGAGAGCATTGTAGGAAGCATCCAAGGGCATTAGAAAACTTTGATATGGTAGGCCTATGAGAGTCTTCTTGGAGGTTATTTGAGAGCTTTTGTAAGGGGTTAGATTTCTTTTTGAGAGAGAGGGTTGGTATATGAGAGTTGAGAGTGTGTGATCTCTTCTTATATTTATTTTTTTTCTCATAGTAAAATTGGGCTGATCTACGTATTTGATTGTGTCTCTTTTTACTTCTTCTTTTTTTCTATTGCAACAATTAGTATCAAAGCTTCAACATGGGGTTCAACTAGATATGTTCATAGCTCTTCATGTATATTCAGAAAACTCGACCCTAGAGCAAGCAAGCTGGTGTTCATCAGGTATCTTGAAAACTCAAAGGGTTATGTGATGTATGGTGAACACCCAGATGATAGGATGATCAAGATAGAATCTCATGATGTGGAATTCTTTGACAAGGAATTCCCAAGAATTAGTGGTGTGTGGAGAGACGTCGGATTGTATGAGTTATAGGACGATGCAACACCATCTGCTGGTGAGGGTGATCGATCATATCCTAAAGTCACTGAAGGAAGTGGTAGCGATTCTCCAGCTAGTCGGAGTACTTTCATGAGTGGGAACATCCCCTTAGAAACTGGCAGAGAAGGCCCTTAATTATGTAGAAGTGAATGTGGAAACATTCTCTATTGACATTTCGAGATCGAAGGGGATATTTTTATGTGTACTCCACTCGATGATGATGATCCTGCTTCTTATAAAGAAGCATTGTGGACACCAGCTTGCAGTGAGTGGATGGCTGCTATGAAGGATGAGATGGACTCTATAAGCAATAATTAAGTATGGGAGTTGGTTGAGCTTCCGCTTAGGGCCAAGTCTATTGGAAGTAAATGGGTTTTAAAAATTAAGTGCAAGACGGATGGGTCAATCGACAAATACAAAGCTTTTCTTGTGGCAAAAGGCTATACCCAGAGGCAAGGGGTAGATTATAATGAGACATTTGCCCCCGTTGTGAGATTGCCTCTCTTCATCTGATTCTAGCCTTAGTAGCACATCTAGATTTAGAATTTTTTCAAATGGATGTCAAGATGTCTTTCCTTAATGGAGGATTAGTGGAGGAGATCTATATGGATCAGCTTGAGGGTTTTGTACTCGAAGGGCAAGAAGATAAGGTTTGTCATCTTAAAAGATTCATTTATGGTCTCAAGCAGTCATCGAGGCAGTGGTATTTCAGGTTTCATGAAATCATCATCTCTATTGGTATGTCTATGATAGAGGAAGACCACTATGTATGTCAATAAGATAGAGAAGGGGATTCTGTTCCTCTCCCTGTATGTTGATGACATACTTTGGTTAGAAATGACATAGTGTTGATCAATGCCACAAAAGAGTGGCTATCTCTCAATTTTAAAATGAAAGACATGGGTGAGGTGAGCAATGTGCTTGGAGTGAAAATCATTAGAGATCGCTCTAGAAAACTTCTTGGTTTGTCCCAAGAACTTATATTAAGAAAGTCCTGGAATAGTTTAGGATGCATCATAATAAACCCGTTGACACTCCAGTGAAGATGAACCATGTTTTGAGTCTGGATCAGTGCCCTAAAATAGATAAAGAGAAAGAGCAAATGAATAGAGTTCCTTATGTGAGTGCAATTGACAACTTGATGTATGCTATGATGTGTATTTGCCCGACATTTGCTTCACTGTTGGCTTAGTAAGTCGCTACTAGAGCAACCCAGGACCTGCTCATTGGCAAGTGGTCAAGAGCATCCTCTGATATCTATAGGGAACTAGTGATCTCATCCTCTATTTTCAAGCTAGGGACTTGAGATTGAAAGGATACAGTGATGCTGATGGGGGTGGTGATAGAGATGAGCACAGATCCATTTCAAGCTATGTGTTTATGCTTGGAGGTGGGGCAATTTTCTAGTGCAGGAAGAAGCAGAGCTGCATTGTCTTATATACAATGGAGGCGGAGTACGTTCCTTATTCAGCAACTACTCAAGAGGTTGTTTGGCTAAGGTGATTTCTCCAGCACCTTGACATTAGACTCAAGTGGATAAGCCTATTGAGATGTTCTCTGATAGCATGGCTATCTTGGAGTACATGAAAAATTTCGAGTATCATGGCAAGACCAAGCATATAGACATCCAATTTCACTACATTTTAGAGATAATCAGGCTAGGTGAGGTAACTCTTAGATATATATCTCCACCACTAGGATGGTGGCTGATCTGTTGACCAAGTCGATAGCTAGGGATGTGTTCTCGACCCACATTAGGAGTTTGGGTCTTTGCACGATTTGATGTAAGGATATTTTTTATACTTTTGTATGTTATACTTCCTTAATAATAATGAAATTACACTATAAGAAAAATGAGTATTAGTGACAGTTATTAGCAATGATAGATCAGCCATCGCTAATAAATATTTTTACCGATAGCAATTAGCAATGGTGATTTTATCATTGCTAATAAAAAGTTTTTTTAATTTTTTAAAGATTATTAGTGATGGATTCTTAATTATTAATGACAATATTTTCTCATCGCTAATAAAAAAATATTTTTTAAATATTATTAGCCATCAAAAATTTTTTATTTATTAAAATTATTAGTGACGGTGAAAAAAATATTAGCGATGGTACTATTAGCGATGATGTGTCTATCACAAAAATATTTTTTTTATTTATTATAATTATTAGCAATGGTGTGAAAAGTATTAGAGATGGCAAATGCTGTCACTAATAATTATTAGCAATGAAACTATTAGTGACGGAATGTCCGTCGTAAAAAAATTTTTTTTTCTATTTTTTTAAATATGATATAATTTTAAAATTTAAATATCATCTTCATCGTTCATTATCTAAATAATTATTATTAAAGTATCGTTACAAAAGATCGCCTTGATCTGGTGGTCCTAGGTATGTCGATCATTAAAATTTAATTTCGATGGTCATGAATAATTGCATGATGATCTGATAGATAGAGACCATCGATGGATCTGAAAACTTACAACGATGATCTCAGTGATATTTATAGTATACTATCAAAATTTTACTTCAATCAAATATTATTATCATGATCAATTTAGTACAAAATAATTTGGATCATTAAATAAAAATCGAGTGATCAAAAAAGGCTAAAGGGCATCCGATTATAATGTAATCTTTTAGATAAATAATTTTTGCTACTATTTTGATTATTTTATGATGATGATCATAAAATTCAAACTGTACATATATGAACGATCTAAAACTATATGTTTGTTGATACTCATTCTTAAAGTTCTTAAGTAATTATACTTATACTTTTATAAGATCTGCTTAACGTGGATGGTTCATATACGCATGGTATAGATTTTATGATCATTATTATATAAATAATTAAAATAATAGTAAAAATTATTTATTTAAAAAATCATCTTAATTTGATGCTATTTGATCTTTTGATCACTCATTTTTCATTTAACGATCGAATTTATCCCGTACTAAATTGATCATGATAATGATATCCGATTTAAGTAAAATTTTGATAGTATGCTACAAATATCATCGAGATCATCATTATAAATTTTTGGATTCATCGATGATCTCTATCTATTAGATCATGATACAGTCATTCGTGACCATCGAAATTAAATTTTATTGATTGACATAGTTAGGGCTATCAGATGGAGGTAATTTTTTATGACGATACTCTAACGATAATTATTTAGATAATGAACGGTAAAGATGGACTTTAAATTCTAAAATTATACTACATTCAGATGATTTTTTAGGGATGGAGTCATAGTTATTAGGATAGATTTTAGCGACGACAAATATGCCGTTGCTAATATCTTTACCAATGGCATTAGCGATGACATGTTTGTTGTCGCTAATAGTCCGCCATATAAACCACCATAGGGGAAATTTTTTCGCTCACCTGCTCATTCTCTCCTGCTCCGACCCCTCATCCTCCTCTCGTCGGTGCCCTTACCCCCAACTCCCCTTTTCTCCCATCTCTCTAATGTCCCATGGTCAGTCCAACACCGTTGGCCCATCCTTGCATTGGCCCGACCCTGAGCCGGCCCCGCAAACCCTGTCCCAGTCGGCCCTATGGCCCTTGCCCCAGCCCAACCCCGAGCCAACCCCGTCAGCTCCACGGCCCCTGCCCCAGCCCCACGGCCCCTGCCCTGCCAGCCCCCGAGCCCTCGCCCGACCCCGATGTCCCCGACACGACCTTGCGGTCACCTCGAGCCTTCATCCGTTGGATCCCAAGCCCCTCAACCGCCATCCACCTTCTCGAGCCCCAGCCGCCTCCTTGAGCCCCCGACCCACCTCCCCCTGACTGTCTTCGGTCCCCTCTTTCCCCCGCCATTGGATCCGGCTTCCTCGAGCCGTCGACTGCGTCACCAAGCCCGAGTCCCCGACCTACCTCCTCTCAACTGCCTCCCTAAGCCCCGAGCCCTTGGCTACCTCCTCGAGCCCTCAACCCCTCCCACCAGCCACCTTCCTGACCCTAGTCCATCAGATCTCGGCCCCTCGGTCGCCTCGTCTATTTGAGCCTAACCACCTCTCCGAGCCCCCGACCCACCTCTCTCCATCGGGTCTAATTATCAGTATGTGATGGTTTGACCTTTTGGATCTTTATTTCTAGTGGTTTCTTGATATTTTGTTTGGTGGTTTATTATTGTCTAGGTGTTAATATATAGAGTGGAGAATTATAATGATAACATGATTGGATTGCAGTCAAACGAGTTATTGGGTAATTCCATACTGCTATTTATAATTCATGATTATGTAAATTTGATGTAATGTTTTATTTTTAAATTTTCATTATTCATGTATGTATGCTTTAATATTTTATTTTTTTATCCATTAGCTAGTTTCACATGCACAACTGTCTTCTTTATGTTATCAGACCTTGTTTTGTATCCAAGGCTTAGATTAATGTTTGCTTGTCCATATTCTAAAAAAAATTCTCATGCTTGTAGATTAATCGAATTGAGTACATGCATTCAACGGCCTAGTCGTAAAGCAAATCAGGTACATTATTATATTATACTGATTCTACCTTTCTTAGTGTTTAAAAATATGAATTGCATTTGTTGGTCTGATGCTGCAGCAGAACTTGTATCCTTTTATAAATAAGTTAGTGTTTAGATTTTGATTCATTCTACTTGATCATAAATTGATATTGTTAAACAACAAATTTTTACTTATTATATATTGATGTCTTCTACTTCCCAAATCTAAATACCTTGATATTAGTTTTTGCATGTCCAGTTTGATTGATTTGCTAATATCAATTAATGTTGGTTGCACCTTGTATTGCTTATCATTGATGACTAGAAGAAGAAACAATCTTGGATTGCTTGAAACAATTTGTGAATGCAAGATGAAAATTTTTGTATAGTTAAATTTTTAAAAGAGAATTTCTGCATCTCCAAAGAAAATTTATTTTTATAGGATTTACTTTTTGATAATGAGCCCACAATTTTATTTGACATTTTCTTGCCTTGACCTCAGATAACTTCAATGAAAAAAAATGAAGAAATAT
>NC_025993.2:30179039-30302252 GCF_000442705.2 Elaeis guineensis | reverse complement strand
TAGCAAGCTGTACAACATCTCATCATTGCAAAAATTCTATGTGGCTGAAAATAAGCTGCAAGGAAGCATTCCAACTGATATGGGCATCACGCTTCCTAGTCTTCACACCCTCGTATTGGGTGGCAACCAGTTTGATGGACCCATTCCAACTACACTGGCAAATGCCTCAGGACTTGAACTCATTTGCATTCCAGATAATCATTTTAGTGGAAGGGTGCCATCTGAGCTGGGAAGGCTACCAGGCCTTTACCTTCTTAATGTAGAAAAGAATCACCTGGAAGCAGGAGATGCCAAGGGGTGGGAATTTCTCGACTCTCTCACAAACTGCAGCCAGTTAACGGAGTTGGCACTCGACGACAATATGCTAGGAGGCATGTTGCCCAACTCAGTAATCAACCTCTCTTCACAGCTCCAAGTATTGGCTCTGGGAGGAAACCATATATCAGGGAGAATCCCACATGGAATTGAAAACCTAGCCAAACTACAGATGCTTGCTTTCGAGTATAACCTTTTCACTGGGGCTATTCCAGAAAGCATTGGGAACCTTGCAAGGCTAGTGATGTTGAGCTCATCTTTTAACAGGTTTACAGGACAGATTCCATTCTCCCTAGGCAATCTCACACTACTGACTAAACTCTGTTTGGACCAGAATAACCTGCAAGGCCCCATACCTCAAAGTCTTGGAAACCTGCAACACCTATCAACCTTGGACCTCTTTGCCAATCATCTTAGTGGAACCATACCCAAAGAGATTTTGAGCCTTCCCGCCTTGTCCCTTTATCTAAATTTATCTGACAATTTATTGGATGGATCCCTCCCTCTAGAGGTCGGGAGATTAAAGAATCTCCATGCTCTAGATATTTCTAGGAACATGCTGTCTGGTAATATTCCCAGCACACTTGATGACTGTGAGATCTTGGAGTACTTATATCTGGGTAACAACTTGTTCCAAGGGACAATTCCCAAATCCTTGGGCAACATGAGAGGCCTTCGGGAATTAGATCTCTCACATAACAATTTAACCGGGCCTATCCAACATTTCTAGAGGAGTTGAAACAACTGCAAATGTTGAATTTGTCTTTCAATCATCTCGAAGGTGAAGTGCCAGTAAAGGGGGTCTTTAAAAATGCTACTCAGGTTTCCATCAAAGGAAATAGTCGGCTCTGTGGGGGTGTTCCAGAATTACATTTGCCCGCATGCCCAGGAAAGTCATACAAAAAGAGAAAGTGGCCTCTGCTACTGAAAATAGTGTTTCCAATAGCTGGTGCAGTCCTGTTTATGATCCTTCTATTCTTCCTTTTTACCCTTCCACAGAAACGGAAGTTGAAAAATAATGCTCCAATTGTATCTCCATTGGAAGATCAATTCCCTAGAGTTTCTTACAATGATCTGATTAGAGCAACTGACGGATTCTCTTCCACTAATCTCATTGGCAGAGGAGGGTATGGTTCTGTCTATAAAGGCATCTTGAGTCCTCATCAAACTATTGTTGCTGTGAAGGTTTTCAACCTTCAAAATCGAGGAGCTTCAAAGAGTTTTCTAGCTGAATGTGAGGTTCTGAGAAGTGCTCGACATCGAAATCTTGTCAAGGTCATGACTTCCTGCTCAATGGTTGATTTTAGAGGCCACGATTTCAAAGCTCTGATTTTTGAGTTCATTCCTAATGGAAGTCTAGAGAAATGGTTACATCCAAAATTAGATGGGCATCATCATACAAAAAGCCTAAGCCTGCTTCAAAGGTTAAACATAGCGATTGATGTGGCTGATGCAATCGATTACCTTCATAATAATTGTCAGCCATCTATTGCTCATTGTGATCTAAAGCCTAGCAATGTACTCATTGATAATGAGATGGTTGCTCATGTGGGGGACTTTGGTCTGGCGAGGTTCATGTCTAAAGCTTCAACAAACTCGTTGGCGGACAAGAGTGGCTCAATCCGGATAAAAGGAACCTTTGGATATATTGCCCCAGGTACATTCTATTTTCATCTCTATCTTCTTGGCTCATATTTGCTCTAATTAAGATGTCCGTGCTAAACTTTCTTTTCTACTACTTTCTTTTTGGTGTTAAAGATAATTATTGAATTAATACATTTAATTTTCTCAAGCATTTAAATATATGTATTGCAGAATATGGTGCAAGTGGTCAGGTATCTACTTCTGGTGACGTTTATAGCTATGGAATCCTTCTCTTGGAGATGCTTACCAGAAAGAGTCCTCTTGATGATATGTTCAAAGATGGCCTAAGCCTTCAAAAGTTTGTCAAGATAGCTTTTTCTAAAAGAGTCATGACAATTGTGGATCCGCTAATGCCACTTCTGGAGGATGAGAATAAAACTCGTGAATGCTTAATATCCATGGCAAGAATTGGTCTTTCTTGCTCAAATGAATCCGTGAGAGAAAGATTGAATATAAGTGATGTTGCCATGACTATGCGTAAAATTAGGGATGCCTGCCTTGGGACTCAAGTTCATTAGAAGATCTGGTGAAGCTTAAGTGGAAGGTAAAGTCTGTCTTGGTATCTTTCCTCCAGTAACTGTTAAGTTGCAGCGTTTGGTGTTATAAACCTATTTCCTAGTGTTGAACTTCTTTGAGACTTGAGCTGTGAGTTTGTTGTTTATTTTCTAACCGTGGCTTCAAAAAATTAGTAATAAATATCATAGTTGTCTGTGTCTCTGCATATATTGTTTTTCCATATAATTGAAAGTTTCAAATCTACAAGAATATTTTACCAAATGTCTGCATTTTAAGATCAACCCTGAGTTCCTTCAGCTAACTGGACAGTAGTGTTCTGATATGGATAAATAATTATCATATTATTTTTTCCCAAAGGATCGATGCAATTATTATGTGGTTGGTAGCATGACCACTAGTTCACTGCAACATTGATATCCAATATGGAAAAGGCCGGTCATAGTAAAAGATAGTGAAAGAATGGAATCAAAGAGAGAAAGAGGAAGGTGATCAAAGCTCATGAGCCTGATACCTTCATTAGGAAGAAGATATAATTCTGAATTTGAATTACGTTGATGAATATCTAGGACCAGTTTGGAGAAAGGATTAAAAAAAAGAAGGCAAAGCTAAATTTACTAAAGCATTATAAAGTAGAATGAAATGAATTCTATATTCTCTAATTTTGTCCCTAGATGAGTGATATAGAAAATGAACTACATCGTTGCTCCAAAAAATAAAAATAAAAAAATCTAGAACTTCCAGAAACCAGTCATGCATGGTTTCAGCATGCAAGAACAATCAGCTGATTCAGAATTTAGGCAACCCAAAAACCTTCAGGTCAAGGCAGAGCACCAGATCATGTATCATGGTTTTCACAAAAACAGAAGTTCCCATAGGGTCCCAGGCTCCTCGCCCACCAAATGATCACTTGCAAACCTGTTGTGTATAAGAATGATCAATGCATATCACTAGAAAAAGCAAACCTCTTAAGTAAATTCCAAAATAAATTGAGTAGGCTAACGTAATAGTTTGATCACATGCAGCAGAATGTTATGTTATATAATCTTTTACATTATAGTAGCTACCAGGTGATTTGAAGGTGGGGATGTTTATCATGGGATAGTCCTTAATATGTCCTTATTATGTTGCCACCTGGAGGATTGTGCTGCCGACACAGAAAAATCGGGCTCTTTGCTTGGTGGCTAGTAAACATCAAATTGCTTGAGGATTAGAAAATGGTGTGCCTTCTCCATTAGTTATGATGAGCCGATGGACCATCTCTTTTTGTTGTGCCCCATCTGGGTAGATATTAGAGTTGCTGCTAGGGTTTGCTTTTCCAATTCAGAAAAGGCCCTGTTCGGTCAAGATTTTTGGAATCAAAGAAAGATGAAGATTTTTTTTTTTTTTGGTAACATGAGGAGGTGGATTCATTGATTCAACTCCAAGATACAACAGGCACTGAGCTATCCCACCCAACATACATATGCAATATTTCTACTACAGTCAATCCCTACAGGTCATACAACAAAAACATGTTTCCTCAAACATACATAAGACAGAGCAAAACTAACCACTAAAACCAATTGAATACACATCAACCTTTACTGGTACTTGTGAGGATGATAAGTTCCAGAACATAATAAATAGCAGATGAACCACAAGTTGACCTCCCTTCCCTCCAGAAAAGGATCGGAGTTGAAGCAGGGGAAAACATGCGGAGCCAAAACCATCTGCTGCTCACTATCCTCTTCTATACGATGTACCCCTTCTATCAGCCTGCAAAAGAGAAAATAATTCACTATGAATTGGAGCCGACACAGACCAAGAGCATTCTCCCTGATCTGCATATTTAGCAACAAAATCAGCCATTTTATTTTCCTCTCTGTAGATATGAGTAAAAGAAATATTAGAGCACCCTTGCTTCTAGCAATACAATTCCAGCAACAGAGGATTATTTTCATTGTGACGTAGCTGAAAGTTAGAAATAGTGGAGATAGCATAATGAGAATCACCCTCAACATAGAGAGAAGTTGCTCTTAGCTCAACCACTGCAGCATATAAACCCATCCATGCAGCCACAATTTCAGCATAAGCAATAGGATAACATGGTAATGCCTTACCTGCTGCCTTTATAAGCAGACCTGCACTATCACGAATTACGTAACCTGCAGCCACCTTTCCATTCGAGACAGATGCATCAAAGTTTACCTTTATGCTTCCATAGGGGGGTGGTGACCAAACAACAAATATAGGATTGGTCTGCCCAGGTTGAGCAGAGTAGAGTCACCACAACGCCTATTTGGAAAAAAATTTTGCCCAGCAGTATCTTCAATGCCGCACTGTTAAATAACCATAAATTCTTCTAACCAGTTGAACAGGCGACTGTGACTAATTTTGGAAAATCCTTTCATTGCGTCCATCCCATATCAACCAAGCTAGTATAGCCAAAATAGATCTAATTTCTCTTCAATTCGGGCAGCAGACAAGGAGTCTACAAGGCCTAACAAGGAAATAGGCAAGAGATCAGAAGGAATCATATTTCGGCATGAGACCAGCAAGATTTCGCAAAGGGGCACAGGATTAAAGCATGATTAACATCTTCATGGATGCCAGGACACAAATCACAGGAGGCCATGGAGTAATCAATAATTCCCCTTCTTGCTAAAAGGTCTTTACATGGCAAGCAGTTCAATAGCACTTTCCACCAAAAAATTTAATTCTGGGGGGTACTTTCAATTTCCACAACCAAGCCATTGAGATACTTGCTCCCCATGTCAATTGATCAGACCAATCATGAACCGCAATGGAGATATTAGATATCAGCATCATCATTTCATCTGACATGAGGGAGAGATAAGAGGCAAATTGCCATTCTCGTGAGGGGTTTATCAGATCACTAACCTGCAGATCATGCAGCTATGCCTCCATGTTAGTAGAAGTAGGCCACAAGTAAATAGCACCAACGAGCACCAAGGGTCAGACATAATTAATTAATCGACCATTACCGATCGACCAAGGAATTGATGTTGTAAAAAGCAGGCCACAACAGATGAAGATGTTTAAGAAGCCATGGGAGAATGAGTGCGATATGCTAGTGGTGCAAATGTTAACAAATATGGCTTGAGAGAGATTTTCTGTGATGGCCCGGTCCGAGTAAGAATCCAGCCTACAAAGCCCAAACGAAAAAAAAAAAAAAAACAAGAAAACAGAGGAGAAGAACTTCCGAAGGGAGTCTTCTTCCTCTTCTCGCCGCTCCAATAGGAGTCGGAAAAGATCCCTCCTCTCGCTCTATTTAAGGAGGAGATCTCTCCTCTCTCCCTTCCACGAAGATCCTAAGTCTAGTCGGCGGCAATCGCCAGAAAACCACCACGGAGACCCGTCCCTGTGCCCGTCCAATTGCTTGCCGGAAAAGCCTCGCCGGCATCGGAGGTAAGCCTCCTCTCCTTTCTCTCTTCTCCCCTTTTCCTTCCCATGCCTGTATGCACGCTCGCCGGCGATCGAAGTCGCCGATTTTGTTGCGGAAGAACCTCTATTTTTGTCCATTTTTTTCTTTGATTTCGATGTCGGTTCACCGCCGACCACCGGTTTGGCCCTCCTCTTGTCGTTGGTCGCCCCCTCCTGCCGACGGCCGCCCCACGCCGGTTGCACCGCTGCCGGCCAGCCAACAGGGGATTGTGAGATCCCCTGTTTCGGCCCAAAGGAAGCCCGGGAAGAAGAAAAGAAAAGAAGAAGAAGGAAAAAGAAAAAAGAAAAGAAGAAGGAAAGAAAAGAAAAAGAAAAGAAAAGAAAAGAAAAAGAAAAAAAAGAAAAAAATATAATAATAATAAAAATAGGATTTTCTCCTCTCTCTTCCGAAGAAAAAAGAAAAAAAAAGAAAGAAAGAAAAGAAGAAAAAAAAATAATAAATTAATTAATAAATAATGATATAAATAATAAAATATGAGAAAGAGAGTTTCTCTCTCTTCCTCTCTTTCTTCAGCCTGAACTAGTATTTTCTCTCTCTAAATTGACTTTCTCTCTCTACTTTCTCTCTCTAGATTATTTCTCTCTCCTAAGATTTTTAGAATTTTGAGAAGAATGATGATGAATTTAAATGATCCTCGTGATGGATTTTTGATCTGTGATCACGGTACACCGACATCCACTTTGATCAGATCAGATTTTTAGATTTTATTTTTCATGATTTTATTGAATTATCCACATGATAATTTAGCATGATTTGATCTGATCGATCGAATTTGTTGAATCATATTGTCTGAAGAATTCAAGATGAATTTTCTCTCTCTAAAATTTTCTCTCTCTAAATTTCTCTCTCTATGATTTTCTCTCTTGATTAATTATCAATGAGAAATTTCTTTTAATAGTCTGATCTAATGAAGAATCCTGATCCATGATTGTCAGACAGCGTACTGGCACCCACCTTGATCAGACCATGAATCTTTAGATTTGATCATCCATGATCGATCTAGCCATGACTTGATTTGATCATGTTGATTTCACCAATCGAGATATTGGACCAATCGTAATGTTGGATTGTGTCACCTGATCAATTCGAATTGTACCTCATGAATTCTCTCTCCTCTGATTTTCTCTCTCCACTTGATTTTATGAAATCGATGAAGAAACCTCGGTCCTATCACTTCGAATCCGATTTGATCTGATAGTCAAACTTTGGATCGTTTAGGTCCTAATTAGATTTTGATTAGATGAAATTAGATGATCGGACCCAATCTAAACCGTTGAAATATGGTATTCGTATTCTTTCTAATTATTGAAATTGATTCTGTATAGGATTGTGGATGTTTGATCATGGGATATCGCGATATGATCTACGAACAGAATTTTTGAAAAAAATTTATAGAATTATGTGGATTTATTGGAATGCGTTCGAGGTAAGTAATGTTTCACTTTTTCTAGATTTATCGAAATTATAATATATTTTTCTGACATGATTTGTGAAACGATGCATGAATTGGATGAATGATATTTTGTTATGAAAATATCTTATTTGAAATGTTATGATGAAGCATGATTGAACATATTGATTTCATGATGCATTATATTGATTGATTTCGATACTACATGATTATATATTTTATTATCGAAATTAGAATATGAAATATGATTTATGAAGAATTATGATATAAGAAACATATGAATTGACAACCTGACTATGTAAAGGACCCTGCCAATGGGGGCATATACGTTGGCAATTGATTTGTCCTGAGGGTTTACGTCACCAGAGAGACCAGCGACAAACCGCCAGAGAGACCAGCGGTTCCGAAGGACTTTGCTGCCAGATGATTCGCAGCTCACCGCAAGAAGATACGCGTGTTATGATCCTGCCACAGAGAAAATATGGTCATAGCTCATGTTGACGAAAAGAATTGAAGAACGAAAAAAATTGAAATCTCGAAAAGAAACTTAATTTTTGAAAAAAAATGAATTGCATGAATTATATTGCATAATTGAAATTGATTTCGAATTGAATGAACTCTATATGCTTATTTTCTATAAATGATTATTTACTTAAATGCCTGATGAAATCTGTGAGAAGTGATCATTGCTTACTGGGCTGTCTAGCTCATTACCTCTTATTTTACTATTTTTACAGATGTTGAGGAATTAAGATGATACAAGATATGAATGAAAGAGTGATCAGAAGCAGAATCTCCATACTTTTATTTTAGTGAAAGTCTTATTGAATTTGATGTAAGGTCTATGAATCATTGTTGAATTTATTGAGATATTAAAGAAGAAATTTAGATCGTTATATTTTGGATTTAAATTATTGACTAATTATTCCGCTGTTGTTTTAGGATAGCATGATAAGATGCCTTGCATGCTTATGGGAAGAGTTTTCTATGAGTATGCGGCGGTTGCCATGACCCTCGATTCACAATCTCGGGTCGGGGCGTGACAATTAAAATGGTATCAGAGCATAAGTGATAATTATGAACATAGAATGTTATAGGAATGGGTGTAAGTGGATAGACACCAGGACATTATAGTGTAGATCTTTGATGATTGTAGTGGGAGAAATATTTATAAATTTTTGATTAAACATTGAGATTATGTATAAAAGGATCGCAAGAGATTATACATATGGATTTGAAATATGATGGATAATCTATAGATCATGATATGATTAGTTAGATCTTGATCGAAAGTAATCACAAAAGATTGACATAAAATTTTATTGTGCATTGTGGTTATTAATTTGATCATTGGTTATTCAAGTGAATCGTAAGTTCAAATTCGATGTGAGAATAATACTATGATATTACTTCTAGTTGAGAAGTTGACTATTATTGACAAGATAAAGATTTGATGATAAAATATTTTCCCAGATGGACTAAGAAAATCTTTTATGATGCTTGATTGGAATATTTATCGAAAATTGAACTTGGTATGTGGATCATATATAAAGTGCATATTAGGATGAATGCATATTTGGAGATATTGCAAAAGAAACTATTTCTTATTGATGGAAATGGATTATGAGATTGTAGAATATTCATCGTACTGGAAATCTTTAATCATCATCTTAGATCTAGATAATGATCTTATTATGTCTCTTGGAGACTACATGATATGTATGAAATTTAATTTAAAAATTTCGTATCTAAGTTGATCAAGAGATTTTCTAATATTATTGTTGAGGTTGTTAATGAAAAATTGATATCTTAGATTAAGATAAAAGATCTGATTTATATTTATTTAGATTAAGGATCCATGTGAATTTATAATTTAAAAATTTTGATTTAGAAATTGATATGGAGTTCTTTGCTTTTGTTAACGAGGTCCTAATTGAATCTACTATTAATAGAGATTTATTTTTTTGAAGTTTGTATGATTGTTATGAAAGGATATTTGATAGATATTGAAGATCCTGATGATAAAAATTTTAGAAAAAAAATAATGATTTGAAATTCTTATATATTCTGATTATGTCCAAATTTGGTGGAGCATCGAAGGATTTTTTTCATTGATTTGACTTATAAGATTTTGGTTTGAAAATTATCAAATTGAATTGATATGAGAATTAAAATTTGATTCATATTGATTATAGTAAATCTATATGATGGTTTAAATATGATATTGGACTCAAGGGTTAATCAAGATTATTGTATACCAGTAAAAGTATGAATGAAATCGAAAGTTAATCTTGACTTCAATTAAAATTTAAAATTTTAGATCTTTTCTATTGATAAGATAAAGAAATAATTTGATCAAATTTTTTTTTTGTGAACCTAAGAAATTTTGATTGTTAGATCAAGTGCCAGTGGGAAGCATGGTAATCTGATTACTTTGAGTAAGTCAGGAATGTTGACCCTTTGAGTTAAAGAATTATGATAGATGATATGGTTTGATACAAAAAAATTATTGATATTAGAAAGAATAATATTTTAAAATTTTAATTATTTTAGATATCCTAATGTGATTTTTAAAAGTAGTGCTTCCGCTACTATGCTAAAAAAAAAATATTTAGCATCCTATTCTAGGATGAGTGGACCCTTGATTTTTATTTTAGATTTAGAATATTTAGAGATAAATTTTCTCTATCCTAGAATTAAATTTTATAATTCTCTATTTATTAGAAGAATTTGAGATTGTTTATCGAATAATGATTTGATCTTAGATTATTATACTCAAATATTTATCTCCAGGGTATAATAAATTTGAAGTTGGACTCTTTTGATCATTATTATTTCTCTGACTGAATGAAAAAGATTGAGGTTATCTATTGATATTGACGATTATTCTACAAAAGATGGATTGGATTATTTATAATTTAATTTGATAATGAATCGATTAATTAAGAGTTGTTAATGTTTAGATAAAGAAAATTGATATACTTACTTAGAATAGAGACATTGATTTTGATTATAAGAAAAATATAGTTTTGATTTAGATCAATTTTGAGTTATTGATTTTTATTATGGAATGACTTAATGATAAAATTGCTTCAAGAATTAGAATATTTAAGAGTTTGAGGGTTTGAGTAAGAAAATTTCGATGACTAGAAATAGTGATATTGATTCAATCAACAATGGTGATATTGATCTTTATGAAATGACTTAATGATGAAGTTGTATCGAGAATTAAAATATCAAAAGTTCGAGAATGAGATTGAAATGATAAATCTTCAACCTTTGAAAGTACGAATAAGAGAAAATATTTTTGAATTTTGATTGATTGGGATGTCATCATATGATTCACATAAGTATGTTTTTCCTATCTTATGATGGGTTGAAATTAGAGTGGTTAATATTTTAAAAAAAAATAAATGATGATGATGAATGAAGTTCTTATGCAAGAATAGAGACATTGATTTTCTTCTACACAAGAGATAGATTTATTTTAATTTGAGTCAGTGAGATATTGAATATGATTTTTATAAGAAATGAGATCATAATTTTGAAATCTTGAAATATTGAAAATCTTTGAGATGTTGATCTTGATAAATAAGAAAATGAATGGTTCCATTTCAGATCAATATTTGATGTATTGACTTTTTTCTTATAAAATGATTTAAGAATGAATTTTATATCAAGAATTAGAATATTGAAATACTTGTGGATGAGATTCAAGTAAGAAACTATGAAGACTCAAGCAAGAAAAATTTCGAGATGAAATTTTTTTTAGAGGGAAGAATGTGATGGCCCGGCCCGAGTAAGAATTCCAGCCCACAAAGCCCAAACAAAAAAAAAAAAAAAAAATAGAGGAGAAGACTCCCTAAGGGAGTCTTCTCCTCCTCTCACGGCTCCCAATCGGAGTCAGAAAAGAGCCCCCTCTGGCATCTATTTAAGGAGGAGATCCCTCCTCTCTCCCTTCCACAAGATCCTGAATCCAGTCGGCGACAATCGTCAGAAAACCACCGCGAGATCCATCCCTGTGCCCGTCAATTGCTCACCGGAAAAGCCTCGCCGGCATCGGAGGTAAGCCTCCTCCCCTTCCTCTCTTCTCCCCTTTCCTTTCCATGCCTGTGTGCAGCTCGCTGGTGACCGGAGTCATCGGATTTTGTTACGGAAGAAACCTTATTTTTGCCCATTTTTCTTGATTTCCGACGCCGGTGGTCACCGCCACCACCGGTTTGGCCCTCCTCTTGTCTTGGTCGCCACCCTTCCTGCCAATGGCCGCCCCATGCCGGTGCCACCGCCGGCGGCCAAAAGGGGATTGTGAGTCCCCTGTTTCGGCCCAAAGGAAGCCCGAGAAGAAGAAAAAAAAAAAGAAGAAGAAGGAAAAGAAAAGAAAAAAAGAAAAAGAAAAAGAAGAAAGAAAAGAAAAAGAAAAAAAAAGAAAAAAAAAAAAAAAAAAAGAAGAAAAAATAAATATAATAATAATAAATAGGATTTTCTCCTCTCTCTTCTCTGAAGAAAAAGAAAAAAAAAAGAAGAAGAAAAGAAGAAAAAAAAATAAAATTAATTAATAAATAATGATATAAATAATAAAATATGAGAAAGAGAGTTTCTCTCTCTTCCCTCTCTTCTTCAGCTGAACTAGTATTTTCTCTCTCTAGAATTGGACTTTCTCTCTCTCTCTCTCTAAATTATTTTTCTCTCTCCTAAGATTTTTAGAATTTTGAGAAGAATGATGATGAATTTAAATGATCCTCGTGATGATTTTTGATCTGTGATCGTCGGACGGTACACACGACATCCACTTTGATCAGATCAGGTATTTTTAGATTTTTTTCATGATTTTATTGAATTATCCACATGATAATTTAGCATGATTTGATCTGATCGATCGAATTTGTTGAATCATATCGTTGAGAGTCCAAGATGAATTTTTCTCTCTAGAATTTTCTCTCTCTAAAATTTCTCTCTCTATCAATTTTTCTCTCTTGATGATTTATCAATGAAGTTTTTTAATATTTCTGATTCTAATGAAGAATCCTGATCCATGATTGTCAGACAGCGTACTGGCACCCACCTTGATCAGACCATGAATCTTTAGATTTGATCATCCATGATCCGATCTAGCCATGACTTGATTTGATCATGTTGATTTCACCAATCGAGATATTGGACCAATCGTAATGTTGGATTGTGTCACCTGATCAATTCGAATTGTACCTCATGAATTCTCTCTCCTCTGATTTTCTCTCTCCACTTGATTTTATGAAATCGATGAAGAAACCTCGATCCTATCACTTCGAATCCGATTTGATCTGATAGTCAAACTTTGGATCGTTTAGGTCCTAATTAGATTTTGATTAGAAAATTAGATGATCGGACCCAATCTAAACCGTTGAAATATGGTATTCGTATTCTTTCTAATTATTGAAATTGATTCTGTATAGGATTGTGGATGTTTGATCATGGGATATCGCGATATGATCTACGAACAAATTTTTGAAAGAAAATTTATAGAATTATGTGGATTTATTGGAATGCATTCGAGGTAAGTAATGTTTCACTTTTTCTAGATTTATCGCAAATTATAATATATTTTTCTGACATGATTTGTGAAACGATGCATGAATTGGATGAATGTATTTTTTATGAAAATATCTTATTTGAAATGTTATGATGAAGCATGATTGAACATATTGATTTCATGATGCATTATATTGATTGATTTCGATACTACATGATTATATATTTTATTATCGAAATTAGAATATGAAATATGATTTATGAAGAATTATGATATAAGAAACAATATGAAACAACCTGACTATGTAAAGGACCCTGCCAATGGGGGCATATACGTTGGCAATTGATTTGTCCTGAGGGTTTACGTCGTCAGAGAGACCAGCGACAAACCGCCAGAGAGACCAGCGGTTCGAAGGACTTTGCTGCCAATGATTGCAGCTCACCGCAAGAAGATACGCGTGTTATGACCCTGCCACAGGAAAAATGTGGTCATAGCTCATGGTTGACGAAAAGAATTGAAGAACAAAAGAAATTGAAATCTCGAAAGAAACTTGAATTTTGAAAAAGAAATGAATTTGGCATGAATTATGTTGCATAATTGAAATTGATTTCGAATTGATGACTCTATATGCTTATTTTCTATAAATGATTATTTACTTAAATGTCTGATGAAATCTGTTGAGAAGTGATCATTGCTTACTGGGCTTAAGTGGAAGGTAAGTCTGTCTTAGTATCTTACCTCTAATAATTATCAAGTTGCAGTGATTTTGTGAAACCTATTTCCTTGCATTAAACTTCTTTGAGACTTAAGCTGTGAGTTTGTTGTTTATTTTCTAACAGTGGCTACAAAGAATTAGTAATAAATATCACGGTTGTGTGTATCTCCTCATATATTGTTTTTTCATATAAATGAAAGTTTCAAATCTAAAAGATTATTTTACCAAATGTCTATATTTTAAGATCAACCCTGAGTTCCTTCAGCTAACTGGACTGTAGTGTTATGATATGAATAAATAATTATCATATTATTTTTTTCCAGAGATCAATGCAATTATTATGTGGTTGGTAGCTGACAACTAGCTCACTGCAACATTGGTATCCAATATGGAAAAGGCCAGTCATAGTAAATGATAGTGAAAGAATGGGATCAAAGAGAGAAAGAGGAAGGCGATCAAAACTCATGAGCCCGATACCTTCATTAGGAAGAAGAAGATATAATTCCGAATTTAAATTACATTGGCGAATATCTAGGACCAATATGGAGAAAGAATTTTTTTTTAAAAAAAAAAGCAAAGCTAAATTTACTAAAGCATTACAAAGTAGAATGAAATGAATTATATATGCTCTAATTTTGTACCTAGGTGAGTGATATAGAAAAAAGCAAACCTCTTAAGCAAATTCCTAATCCAATAAAACAAAAAAAATCCAAAGGTGGAGTGTTTCGAAAGCTGAAGTGTTCCTTTTTCGAAGAATAAAATCAAGGTAGGAGGTGCCACAAATACTTTGTTCTGGAAGGGCTGTTGGCTGGGAAAGTGGCTTTTATGCCAATTGTTTTCCAAGCTATTTCAAACTATGTAACAGAGGAGAGAGGTCAACTATTTATCTGTAGGCAGTGACCAGGTGATTTGAAGGTAGGGATGTTTATCATGGGAGAGTCCTTAATAATTTGTCCTTATTATGTTGCCATCTAGAGGATCGAGCTGCTGACACAGAAATAGGGCTCTTTGTTTGCTTGCTAGTAAACATCAAATTGCTTAGTTATGATAAGCCGATGGAGCATCTCTTTTTGTTGTGCCCCCATCTGGGTAGATATTGGAGTTGCTGCTAGGGCTTGCTTTTACAATTCAGGGAAGGCCCTGTTCGGTCAAGATTTTTGGAATCAAAGAAAGATGAAGATTTTTAAGAAGCCATGGGAGAACGAGTGAGATATGCTAGCGGCTGCAAATGTTAACAAATATGGCTTGAGAGAGATTTCCTTTTTCTCTTTGTAATCTTTCTCTCTAAAAAACTTACGTTAGACACCTACTGTAGTGCTAAAAACAAATTTAATATGGATATCAATATTTGTATCCATTTATATTTGATGAATACTAATACAAATATTAATCCGATGTAAAAGTTTCTATCCATATCTGTTTTAAATGGATATGGATATTATCATATGTTAAAAGTATGGATATGAATACAAATATAAGTTATATAGTTAAATTTTGCCACTGTAAAATCAAATATATCACTGAATAGAAGGTAAATTAAGTCAATATATGATAATATGATTATTTGTTCCCTTAAAGGTTAATAAATGCTATATAAAACTAAATAGGATTATCAATAGAAATGGATATTTAGATGCGGATAGCATAGTTATCTATCAGTATCTACATCCATTTTCTTTCACAAATATACATATTAATCATATGCTTAAATTTGTAGTCATTTCTCGATATACTTAGTTACAAGCCAGATCCTATCTGATCCACCTATAGCCCTAACCAAGTGCTTACTCTCTCACAAAAACTTAAATTGGTCATTGGAATTCTAAGGTATAACTCCTTAATCAATGATTAAACCTCAATCCAAGTAATACTTTTGGTATTTGATCATTTACTTAAAAAACTTCTTACATAAAAATTGGCACGATCCATCAAAAGCAACCAAATCATAAAACAGCATAAATACCATGCCGAAAGATGGTGTAACAATTTTTTTCTGCCATGTTATGGCACCTCATAGCATTTTTGTGTATTATAGAGAATCCTTTGGTGTATTATAGCAATTCATCACATACAATTTTATGATTGAGAGGTGCGACACTAGTAAGTAGAGTCATCAATTTGCATCATTAATCTAGTCATACTGTAACCTATGTGATGTGTGAGGTAGCACGATTTTTCCTTTTCTAATTATTCTTGAAATAAATATAGTGATTTAACAAATTGTAATAAATAAAAGATTTCAATAATCAAATTTCTGATGCACATTAAGCAATGGATTAGTTTTTTTTATTTTCCTAACTATTTTGGAAATATCTCATGACAAGGTGAATGCTTCAATGGCCAAATTTCTATTACATATCAAACAATATATTTTAATTATGATTGAGTATATTAACACCAATGTCATTAATATTTATTGCATATTAAACAATGAACTTTAATAATGGTTAAGCACATTAAAATTGATATCGTCAATACTGGTATCGATAAGGTGTATGGAAGGCTCTCTACAAGTTGATTCTACATTTTGGATAGATATAATAGACAAGGTTGTGATGCCTTTGCATATAAATCTTACAATTTGGCAAAAAAAAATAAATAAAAAACAAGGTTTCAACTAGGGCCGCAAATGGGTCGAATTTGATTGAGGCACGATTGACCCAGCTTGATCCAGTTCTTTATTCGAGTCTTGATGTTGGGCCCAAACCCAACCCAATAGAAGATCAGATTGGGTTGGATTAGGTCATGTTAGGTCCATGACAAAAATTTTTAAACCAACAAGCCATTCAGGTTGAGTTGGGTTCATGTATCCCAACCCAAAAGTTAAGTTTCGATCGGATCTGAGTCAAAGAAATACTCAACCAACATTCAACATGAGTGATTGGGATGAGAGCTTTTCAAAGTAATCAATCAATTGTAACAAAGGTGATTGATTTATTGTCTATTAGTTGTAATATGGATCCATTTGCTCTACCAAAAGCTACTCAAATTCTGCCTCGTACAACTCTCCTATCTTTCTAACAAAAGCTTTGTAATGATTAAAAGAAGATATTGAATAAAGAAATTTATAGCATTGCATGGGCATAAGGGTGTAGAACTTGCACAAGGATACCTAAGAAGGTCGATGGGGACGAGGGGAGACGATTGATAGACTAGACATATAAGCATGTAGCCATCATAGAATAGCAGGATTGGCTGATTGAAGTAAAGATAATCAAGGATGTAGGATTTTGAAAGAAGGAGACTAGAGAAGAATCAAAGGATTTGGGACTTGCCCTTTGTTTGGTATGAAGGATGAATTGGAGAAAAGATGGGTAGAGAAGGAATGATGGATGACGAAGACAATGGCTAGATCTTGTATTCATCCTCTTATATATTTGGTAAAATATAGAAGAATAGATGGAAATGATTCTCTCATTTATTTAGTATAAGAGGAATGAAAGAAAGGATATATGATATTTGTATAACATCTTTACCAAACTACTTTTTGATAAAAATATTATTATTATCAATTTATAATACTTACTTATATTAAAGAAGTAAGCAATGTATAAACCTATAATCTTTATAGTTTATAATTATATAAAATTAATAAATATTTTAATTTAATTTAATAAATAATTTAATAAATATATTATTAATGAATTAATTTACTTTTGTGTTATAGTTGTATAAATAACTAATTAATTGATAATTTAATTTAAATAGTTAATTAAATTTTACGAATAACTAATTAAAATATTAAATATTAATAAAAAATAGAACATAATTTTAATTTAAAAATTAGTAATAAAATTTAATAGTATAGAATTAAGAGTATAGATAAAATATATATATATATATATAAATAATATGAATGAAAAAAATGAAAAAGTGTTATAGCATTGTCAAAAGATTAATAAGCAGTAATTTTGTCAATATAGACTAGGATGAATGGGCAATTCTTCTTTTTTATTCATCCTTCCTAAAAATTTTTAAACTAAGCAATAAATAAAGACCATACATCATTCCAATCCCATCCATTCTTTCTCTCATGACTCCAACTAAACACAGAATAGGTTGGGAGTTGGTAAAGACCAGCTTAGCCCCTTACATCACAAGTTAATAGGCTTATTCGATTCGGATTGAGTTAGGTCAACTAATAAATAAGAAGATCCAATTTAGAACTCCATAGCAACTGGGTCAAGTTGGGTTGGGTCAAAATCTAATAAATCCAAATCTTCTCTGGATCATGGAATGGTCCAATTTTGATACCTGACTTGGAGATGTTCTTAAAAATCGGTCAGATTGAGTCCAAGCGGATTGGGTCGGGTCACGGCATGCAATTGCAGCCTTAAGTAAAAGCCGTGGGCGTCCAAAATGGGGCCACCAAAGAGTCCTTGGTGCACACCACGTGCCTGCATAATATTGAGGAATGCCACCACACATTTGCTCTGAAGCTCGTGCTCGGGCCAAGTACCATGTGTTCTCGAGGTCTCCAAATCACCGCCGGAGAAGAAGAACAAAAGTGAAATCTCTCTCATTTGGTATTTTTTGTCCAATGTTCTGATTTATGTTTACAAAAGAAATTTAGTTGTTAAGTGATATAACATTCATGCTTCTTGGTCTATTGTGATTAAATCTGATAAAAGGGTTTTTCAAATATATCATTTCTTTGAGGGCAATAGTTTTCAATCAGCCTATTTTCAGATTGTAATGGGCGTAGTTTCATTATCTAACAATAATTTTGATTGTCATCTCATATTTGTGTTTGGGGTAGAAGTAGCGGTGTAAATTAATAATCCAGATGGTTTATCTATTTCTTTCTTTCTGATAAAAAGTTTCCCATGTTTCAGGAGTCAAATTGAAAAAATATGCAGGAGGAAGATGCAAGCTTTTTGTCTTTACGGCCAATATTTTTGCAAATTTAAGGGCTATCCCTTGGAAAGGCAAACCCCCATTTTTATTTGCTGGTGCTGTCTAGAATAGCTGCAAACTGAGGTCCAGGGTTCGATCCCAAATGGCATCCATTGGAAAGGTAAAATCTGGTATTAAACATGTGGTTTGTGGTTTTATTGTGCCAGAAAAGCTGTAAAGTGACTCCTTTACTGGCTTTTCATTCTTGAAGTTTATGGCTTCCTTTAGTTGATAAACATTCAGCTAACTAGATTTTGATGCAATATCTGCTCAACTTCTGTTACATGAATTAGATTTTTGTCAAGCTTATTCAAAGTTTCAAATCAATTTGATCCTAAATTGATATTTAATAAATGAAACTCCATCTAGTTGCATACTTGATCAAGTTAAGTGCTTGATCTGATTGGATTATTATGCAGTAGTGAATCATATGTTGTTTCCTATTTTTCTAAAATCTATGTTTGTGATCATTTGAAAATCTGAAGATATCTTTTTCATTATTTATTTCTCTCAATTTCATCTTGGATTTAAATTAGTTAGTTTTGATTAAAACATACCAACTTTTAAGAATTAAATTTTCTCTCTTACTTAGTTAATTACATCTCCACCCTCTGATCTCTATGGAGACGATCCTGATTCATCCTATCTATATAATAGTGAGTTAGATTTATTTTTGACCGCCTACGACTGCGATCACTCACAGGTGCGCATAGGCCTAAGGGACACGTGGCCCACGCATGGGATGCATGACCCTAGTGTGTGCTGGCCTAGTGCATGCAGTTCATCATGGACCACACGGACTAGAGGAGCGCCCTCACGGTCCATTCGTGGTCTACCATGCTCCAGTGTGGTTTCATGTGGTTCATGCTACATGCATGGATCGCACGGTCCAGAGAGGGGTTTCATGCAGTCCACAGCATGATTTTGCACAATCCAACAACTGTAGGTGCATGCAGGGAAGATGCAACGGTTGGTTGGTTTTAGGACTTCAATCAGGACTCTATTTTGGGATTTTGAGGTCTTTTTTAAAGGCTTGATAGCTTGTGGTGAGGTAGAGAGCAACAGAGGAGCATCCGAGAGTATCTTGGTGCAATAGAGGGGGTCCGTGGCTGAGAGCATCGCAGGAAGCATCCAGGGGCATTAGAGGACCTTGTACGGCAGGCTTGTGAGAGTCCTTGGGGTTTATTTGAGAGCTTTTGTAAGGGGTTAGGCTTCTTATTAAGAGAGAGGATTGGTATATGAGAGTTGAGAGTATGTGATCTTCTCTTATATTTATTTTCTTTCTTATAGTGAAGCTTTACATGTTCCATGGAGGCAAGCTTTGGACAGATCCACATATTTGATTGTGTCTTTTTTTATTTCTTTTTTTTTTCTGCCACAACAATTGGTATCAGAGCTTCAACAATTAATATCAGAGCCAGATGGTACTAGAGTACATGGTTGTCCAAATTATGGCAATGCTGATCAAGATTAAAGAAGGTGAAAAAGTCAAGCTCAATCAAGATGGAGATCAACCGGTATGATGGAAAGAATAATTTCTTTCTATGGCAAGCAAGGGTGAAAGATGTGTTCTTCCAACAGGAGTTGATTGATATTTTTTTATGTAAGGAGAAGCCAACCACCATGGAGGTGAAGGATTGGAAGCAGCTTTAGATACAGGTGGTGAGCATAATCTGCTTGTACTTGACGGATGATGTGATGATCTATGTGATGAGCGAGACTTCTCCGACAGTGATATGGATGAAGCTCGAGGAGATGTACATGGCATAGTCACTCACTAACGTTCTCTTCCTCTAAAAATAATTTTGCCAGCTGTGGATGAGCGAGGGATAGAGCATGCAAAACCATCTCAGCAACTTTCAAAAGATCCTCACCGATCTCCTTAGTGTTGGTGAGAAGGTTAAGGAGAAGACCAGGGTTGGTCTTGCTTGCATCACTTCTTCCTTCTTTTAAGTCCTTGGTGACTACTTTTTTAGTAGAAAAAAATACCATCAAGATGGATTAGGTTACTGCGGCACTACTCCAAAATAAGATTCTCAAGAGAGAGAATCGAGCCTCGAGTTTAGGTGGTGATTTAGCTTTAATAATTACTGAAGGTGGTGGTGGTAGAAGATGAAATGGTAGAGGATCATAAGGTGGGCAGTCCAGGTCCAAGTCAAGAGACTTGAATAAGATTAGGTGCTATCGATGTGATGAGTTGGGATTCTTTGCCCACAGTTCAGAGATCGAATGAAGGCTACTATGGTGATGACGGTCCAAGGTAGCAATATAGAAGAAAGTGATGATATTCTTCTGATGACTGATGAGGTATCTATTTTTTCTCTAAATGAATTTAGGATTCTACATGTTCGCACCATGTGTGTTATAGAGAGAAGCTATTTGACTCTCTAGAGAGCAGTGAGGGTACTGTTCACTTGTCAGATGAATCGAGCTGTAAGATCAAGGACACTGGGACGGCTAGCTTACAGATAGATGATGGAGCAGTGAGAAAGTTAGATGAGGTCTGATATATACCCAACTTCAAGAGTAATCTAATTTCACTGAGCAGACTGGATTCAACGATTATAGGCGGAGAGCTGATGATGGAATCTTGAAAGTCATGTGCCGCAATAGAATTGTGATGAAGGAAAGAAAGTATAGAGGACATTACCTCTTAGTAGGGAGCTCAACGTATGGTGGAGCTTCAAGAGCCCATGGAAGCCCAGTGCGAGATGAAGCTTCAGGAGTAGGTAGAAGAGCATGAGATAAGAGACTCGGGAGGGTGATAGGCAACATCACAAGATGAAGTTCCTATTGCCCTAGGAGGCTATCTCGAGCAGGTCTCAAGTCAAACGGATCATAGCACATGATGGAGATGGGATGAAGTGGCGTGGCTTGACTCTCATATTTGCCCATCTGTAAACAATCAGGCATTTGCCTCAGGGCATAGAAGCGAGATCATACAGAAGCTCTCAGAGTTAGGTGAAGGCCGAATGTTGAGTCAAGATAGAGATTATTGAGATTTGGTACCTCAAATTCGATCCATAGTAGCGAAGACTAGATGTGGAGAAGCTCAGCACACAGTGCATGATGTGGAGGCGCATAGTAAGCACACGCAGACCCACGGGACACATGGCCCAAGCGCGTGCTAGCCCAGCACACATGGTCCACCGTGGACTGCGTAAACCAGAGGAGCGCCCGCACAGTCCATGCATGGTGCACGCACAGTCTACCGCATTCCAACATGGTTCCATGCAATCCATGCTACACACATGGACCGCATGGTCCAAAGAGGGGTTTCACACAGTCCACACCACGATTTTGTGCAATCCAACGGCCGTGGGTGCATGCAAGGAAGATCCAATAGCTAGTTGGTTTCAGGACTTTGATCAAGACTTTGTTTTGGGTTTTTGAGGTCTTTTTTAAAGGCTTGACAGCCTATGGTGAGGTAGAGAGCAGCGGAGGAGCACCCGAGAGCGTCCTGATGCGGTAGAGGGGGTCTGTGGCTGAGAGCATTGTAGGAAGCATCCAAGGGCATTAGAAAACTTTGATATGGTAGGCCTATGAGAGTCTTCTTGGAGGTTATTTGAGAGCTTTTGTAAGGGGTTAGATTTCTTTTTGAGAGAGAGGGTTGGTATATGAGAGTTGAGAGTGTGTGATCTCTTCTTATATTTATTTTTTTTCTCATAGTAAAATTGGGCTGATCTACGTATTTGATTGTGTCTCTTTTTACTTCTTCTTTTTTTCTATTGCAACAATTAGTATCAAAGCTTCAACATGGGGTTCAACTAGATATGTTCATAGCTCTTCATGTATATTCAGAAAACTCGACCCTAGAGCAAGCAAGCTGGTGTTCATCAGGTATCTTGAAAACTCAAAGGGTTATGTGATGTATGGTGAACACCCAGATGATAGGATGATCAAGATAGAATCTCATGATGTGGAATTCTTTGACAAGGAATTCCCAAGAATTAGTGGTGTGTGGAGAGACGTCGGATTGTATGAGTTATAGGACGATGCAACACCATCTGCTGGTGAGGGTGATCGATCATATCCTAAAGTCACTGAAGGAAGTGGTAGCGATTCTCCAGCTAGTCGGAGTACTTTCATGAGTGGGAACATCCCCTTAGAAACTGGCAGAGAAGGCCCTTAATTATGTAGAAGTGAATGTGGAAACATTCTCTATTGACATTTCGAGATCGAAGGGGATATTTTTATGTGTACTCCACTCGATGATGATGATCCTGCTTCTTATAAAGAAGCATTGTGGACACCAGCTTGCAGTGAGTGGATGGCTGCTATGAAGGATGAGATGGACTCTATAAGCAATAATTAAGTATGGGAGTTGGTTGAGCTTCCGCTTAGGGCCAAGTCTATTGGAAGTAAATGGGTTTTAAAAATTAAGTGCAAGACGGATGGGTCAATCGACAAATACAAAGCTTTTCTTGTGGCAAAAGGCTATACCCAGAGGCAAGGGGTAGATTATAATGAGACATTTGCCCCCGTTGTGAGATTGCCTCTCTTCATCTGATTCTAGCCTTAGTAGCACATCTAGATTTAGAATTTTTTCAAATGGATGTCAAGATGTCTTTCCTTAATGGAGGATTAGTGGAGGAGATCTATATGGATCAGCTTGAGGGTTTTGTACTCGAAGGGCAAGAAGATAAGGTTTGTCATCTTAAAAGATTCATTTATGGTCTCAAGCAGTCATCGAGGCAGTGGTATTTCAGGTTTCATGAAATCATCATCTCTATTGGTATGTCTATGATAGAGGAAGACCACTATGTATGTCAATAAGATAGAGAAGGGGATTCTGTTCCTCTCCCTGTATGTTGATGACATACTTTGGTTAGAAATGACATAGTGTTGATCAATGCCACAAAAGAGTGGCTATCTCTCAATTTTAAAATGAAAGACATGGGTGAGGTGAGCAATGTGCTTGGAGTGAAAATCATTAGAGATCGCTCTAGAAAACTTCTTGGTTTGTCCCAAGAAACTTATATTAAGAAAGTCCTGGAATAGTTTAGGATGCATCATAATAAACCCGTTGACACTCCAGTGAAGATGAACCATGTTTTGAGTCTGGATCAGTGCCCTAAAATAGATAAAGAGAAAGAGCAAATGAATAGAGTTCCTTATGTGAGTGCAATTGACAACTTGATGTATGCTATGATGTGTATTTGCCCGACATTTGCTTCACTGTTGGCTTAGTAAGTCGCTACTAGAGCAACCCAGGACCTGCTCATTGGCAAGTGGTCAAGAGCATCCTCTGATATCTATAGGGAACTAGTGATCTCATCCTCTATTTTCAAGCTAGGGACTTGAGATTGAAAGGATACAGTGATGCTGATGGGGGTGGTGATAGAGATGAGCACAGATCCATTTCAAGCTATGTGTTTATGCTTGGAGGTGGGGCAATTTTCTAGTGCAGGAAGAAGCAGAGCTGCATTGTCTTATATACAATGGAGGCGGAGTACGTTCCTTATTCAGCAACTACTCAAGAGGTTGTTTGGCTAAGGTGATTTCTCCAGCACCTTGACATTAGACTCAAGTGGATAAGCCTATTGAGATGTTCTCTGATAGCATGGCTATCTTGGAGTACATGAAAAATTTCGAGTATCATGGCAAGACCAAGCATATAGACATCCAATTTCACTACATTTTAGAGATAATCAGGCTAGGTGAGGTAACTCTTAGATATATATCTCCACCACTAGGATGGTGGCTGATCTGTTGACCAAGTCGATAGCTAGGGATGTGTTCTCGACCCACATTAGGAGTTTGGGTCTTTGCACGATTTGATGTAAGGATATTTTTTATACTTTTGTATG
The DNA here is from genome assembly GCF_000442705.2 of Elaeis guineensis. Taxonomy (NCBI): domain Eukaryota; kingdom Viridiplantae; phylum Streptophyta; class Magnoliopsida; order Arecales; family Arecaceae; genus Elaeis; species Elaeis guineensis. The sequence goes on along the minus strand of NC_025993.2, from coordinate 30,277,991 downwards.
TTATACTTCCTTAATAATAATGAAATTACACTATAAGAAAAATGAGTATTAGTGACAGTTATTAGCAATGATAGATCAGCCATCGCTAATAAATATTTTTACCGATAGCAATTAGCAATGGTGATTTTATCATTGCTAATAAAAAGTTTTTTTAATTTTTTAAAGATTATTAGTGATGGATTCTTAATTATTAATGACAATATTTTCTCATCGCTAATAAAAAAATATTTTTTAAATATTATTAGCCATCAAAAATTTTTTATTTATTAAAATTATTAGTGACGGTGAAAAAAATATTAGCGATGGTACTATTAGCGATGATGTGTCTATCACAAAAAATATTTTTTTTATTTATTATAATTATTAGCAATGGTGTGAAAAGTATTAGAGATGGCAAATGCTGTCACTAATAATTATTAGCAATGAAACTATTAGTGACGGAATGTCCGTCGTAAAAAAATTTTTTTTTCTATTTTTTTAAATATGATATAATTTTAAAATTTAAATATCATCTTCATCGTTCATTATCTAAATAATTATTATTAAAGTATCGTTACAAAAGATCGCCTTGATCTGGTGGTCCTAGGTATGTCGATCATTAAAATTTAATTTCGATGGTCATGAATAATTGCATGATGATCTGATAGATAGAGACCATCGATGGATCTGAAAACTTACAACGATGATCTCAGTGATATTTATAGTATACTATCAAAATTTTACTTCAATCAAATATTATTATCATGATCAATTTAGTACAAAATAATTTGGATCATTAAATAAAAATCGAGTGATCAAAAAAGGCTAAAGGGCATCCGATTATAATGTAATCTTTTAGATAAATAATTTTTGCTACTATTTTGATTATTTTATGATGATGATCATAAAATTCAAACTGTACATATATGAACGATCTAAAACTATATGTTTGTTGATACTCATTCTTAAAGTTCTTAAGTAATTATACTTATACTTTTATAAGATCTGCTTAACGTGGATGGTTCATATACGCATGGTATAGATTTTATGATCATTATTATATAAATAATTAAAATAATAGTAAAAATTATTTATTTAAAAAATCATCTTAATTTGATGCTATTTGATCTTTTGATCACTCATTTTTCATTTAACGATCGAATTTATCCCGTACTAAATTGATCATGATAATGATATCCGATTTAAGTAAAATTTTGATAGTATGCTACAAATATCATCGAGATCATCATTATAAATTTTTGGATTCATCGATGATCTCTATCTATTAGATCATGATACAGTCATTCGTGACCATCGAAATTAAATTTTATTGATTGACATAGTTAGGGCTATCAGATGGAGGTAATTTTTTATGACGATACTCTAACGATAATTATTTAGATAATGAACGGTAAAGATGGACTTTAAATTCTAAAATTATACTACATTCAGATGATTTTTTAGGGATGGAGTCATAGTTATTAGGATAGATTTTAGCGACGACAAATATGCCGTTGCTAATATCTTTACCAATGGCATTAGCGATGACATGTTTGTTGTCGCTAATAGTCCGCCATATAAACCACCATAGGGGAAAATTTTTTCGCTCACCTGCTCATTCTCTCCTGCTCCGACCCCTCATCCTCCTCTCGTCGGTGCCCTTACCCCCCAACTCCCCTTTTCTCCCATCTCTCTAATGTCCCATGGTCAGTCCAACACCGTTGGCCCCATCCTTGCATTGGCCCGACCCTGAGCCGGCCCCGCAAACCCTGTCCCAGTCGGCCCTATGGCCCTTGCCCCAGCCCAACCCCGAGCCAACCCCGTCAGCTCCACGGCCCCTGCCCCAGCCCCACGGCCCCTGCCCTGCCAGCCCCCGAGCCCTCGCCCCGACCCCGATGTCCCCGACACGACCTTGCGGTCACCTCGAGCCTTCATCCGTTGGATCCCAAGCCCCTCAACCGCCATCCACCTTCTCGAGCCCCAGCCGCCTCCTTGAGCCCCCGACCCACCTCCCCCTGACTGTCTTCGGTCCCCTCTTTCCCCCGCCATTGGATCCGGCTTCCTCGAGCCGTCGACTGCGTCACCAAGCCCCGAGTCCCCGACCTACCTCCTCTCAACTGCCTCCCTAAGCCCCGAGCCCTTGGCTACCTCCTCGAGCCCTCAACCCCCTCCCACCAGCCACCTTCCTGAGCCCTAGTCCATCAGATCTCGAGCCCCTCGGTCGCCTCTCGTCTATTTGAGCCCTAACCACCTCTCCGAGCCCCCGACCCACCTCTCTCCAATCGGGTCCTAATTATCAGTATGTGATGGTTTGACCTTTTGGATCTTTATTTCTAGTGGTTTCTTGATATTTTGTTTGGTGGTTTATTATTGTCTAGGTGTTAATATATAGAGTGGAGAATTATAATGATAACATGATTGGATTGCAGTCAAACGAGTTATTGGGTAATTCCATACTGCCTATTTATATATCATGATTATGTAAATTTGATGTAATGTTTTATTTTTAAATTTTCATTATTCATGTATGTATGCTTTAATATTTTATTTTTTTTATCCATTAGCTAGTTTCACATGCACACTGTCTTCTTTATGTTATCAGACCTTGTTTTGTATCCAAGGGCTTAGATTAATGTTTGCTTGTCCATAATTCTAAAAAAAATTCTCATGCTTGTAGATTAATCGAATTGAGTACATGCATTCAACGGCCTAGTCGTAAAGCAAATCAGGTACATTATTATATTATACTGATTCTACTTTCTTAGTGTTTAAAAATATGAATTGCATTTGTTGGTCTGATGCTGCAGCAGAACTTGTATCCTTTTATAAATAAGTTAGTGTTTAGATTTTGATTCATTCTACTTGATCATAAATTGATATTGTTAAACAACAAATTTTTACTTATTATATATTGATGTCTTCTACTTCCCAAATCTAAATACCTTGATATTAGTTTTTGCATGTCCAGTTTGATTGATTTGCTAATATCAATTAATGTTGGTTGCACCTTGTATTGCTTATCATTGATGACTAGAAGAAGAAACAATCTTGGATTGCTTGAAACAATTTGTGAATGCAAGGATGAAAATTTTTGTATAGTTAAATTTTTAAAAGAGAATTTCTGCATCTCCAAAGAAAATTTATTTTTATAGGATTTACTTTTTGATAATGAGCCCACAATTTTATTTGACATTTTCTTGCCTTGACCTCAGATAACTTCAATGAAAAAAAAATGAAGAAATATAGCTAGTGAAGAATATGTTGTATCTGTCCTTACAAGATTAGATCTATTTTAGAGCTTTTCTTGATAAAGAATGATAGTTTTGATCATTTGAAATAAGAAAGGACATCAAAGAGTATTCTCAACCATTACTGCCACATGCATGCTTTCTTATTAACTTTAAGCAAGCAGTGTCCTCATTTAATGGCTGGCTTCTGATTGTTCATTCTAATACTTGGGCAATTTTCACATCTTGATAATGGTTCAAGTTTTTGTCTAGCATAATTTTGAAGCAAATCAGCTCACTATAGTTCAGTGAACAAAATAATGGAATGCACTATGAAATCAAAGTATAAAAGTGCCATCGATCGCCTTAAAATATTTGAAAATCCTGCATGCTTCATTTCTTTCTTTAACTCTTGCTTATTTGCATCTTTTTCTCTTGGCTATTCTTATAATCTTTCAGCCATTTCACTTCAATACGAATATGGAGAGTAGTTTGTTTTGATCTATTCCATATTTCAATAACTTAATAGATATCCACTATTAACAGCTATGCTCATTTAATTTTTTATAAAAAATTATGTTAAATAATTTAGATTTTTAATATAATATAATTTATTTTTTATTTATAATTATGTTAAATAATTATTATTTTATTTATAATAGATTTAAAAAATAATTGTAAAATAAATTTTAAAATATTTAATTATAAATTTTTTAAAAAATAAAAATTATTAGTGATGGCATTAGCGACGATGATGCCGTCGCTAATAATTTTTTTTAAAAAAATAAAAAATCATTAGCAATGACATTAGCAATGGCTTGCATCATTAATAATTTTTTAAAAATTATAATTAAAAAAATAAAAAATTATTAGCGATGGCAGGCCGTTGCTAATATCGTTATTAATAGTTTTTAAAAATTATAATTAAAAAAATAAAAAATTATAAGCAAAGGCATCACCATCGCTAATGCCGTCACTAATTATCATTATTAGCAACAGTAAAATCACCGTTGCTAATAATAGCAATTAAACGACTAAGGTATTTACGTCAGATTTTTAGCAACGGCTTGCATTAGCGACGACAAATTGACTACTGGCAATGGCAAGTAACCATCGCTATTAGTCAGTTTTCTTGTAATGTTATATTTTTTCTTTTTAATGTGATTGTGAAATTGATACAAGTAGGCACATATTTGCCATAATCTCACTAGGCTTTGGTCAGCCCACTCACACGGGTGATCACCCTGGCACCTAGACGGTGAGTGGGATGAGAATAGATAATCATGTTAAACTTGGATAGTTATAATATGATTGCTTTGTTCATATGCGTTATGAATAAAGTGTCGAAATAATTTTAAAGTTGCCTTAATCAGTTTAAGATGAGACTCTAGGGAGTTGGATATGTGGATTCTTTTGTGTGATTCTATATCGAGCCTGTATAAGTACCTGAACCTAAGTACTTGGGTTAGAGAGATGACCTAAGTTATATAGTGGTTAAGTATCTTAGTAGTGCTTAGACCAAGGTTCGAATGGCATTTGAGAGAGTAACGTGGCCCAACAAGTGAGAGCTCCACCATAGCATACATATCATATTGTATATGCAATAATCAATCAGTCAAGAGAGTGACATAAATTCTTCCCTCTCTGTCACTATGTGAGCCCTAACATTTTTTGCCCTTGACTTAGAACTATGTTATGAAGTAGAGATCCAAAGCAACTAACTTAGCATGCATCTCAAGGTCATGACAGAATATGATCTCGCGAAGCATGTCTAGAAAAGTGCTTAGACCAACACGGATTAATATGAGGGCCAGAGGAAGATGTTTTGATTGTGGCTGATTGCCTAGACGGTTGTCTCGTTTTGTTACTTGAGACAATCATGAGCATAATGGATGGTTTGGGGTCAAGTTCTATAATTTTTTTAAATAGAAGAGGGATTGGTTGTACTTGATCCGGTGTCGTTGAAATGTCTAGGGCATAGATGATTAAGCCAAGATATGCTATGTTAGTTTGATAGTGTCTTAATATAACACTTTTGCGTTTATTCTTCATCCGATCGCACACTCCATTACTCGCATGAAGAGCAGAATATGAGAGAAATGGATGGCCAATGTGGCCAAGTGAGAGATGATGCCATGTGGTGTGTTCACATTGGGATCAACAGGATACGTTTGAGGTTGAGTGGAGTGGATAAGGTTGAATTCAAACATGCTTGAATTCAAAACCTATCTCTCTGTTACTTATATCCCTCTCCAATTTGTTTGGAGAGGTTGAGTGGAGTGGATAAAGTCAAATTCAAATATGTTTGAATTCAAAACCTATCCCTCAGTTAGTTATATGCCTCCCCGATTTGTTTAGGGAGGTGGATTGGTATATTTTGGAAAATAAGATGGAATAGGCGGCAACTCCTCTTTCAAACAAAATCTCATTTCTTCCTCAGTAATTTTCTATTTTTCTCTATTCCTCTGGGAACACCACCGTTGTTCCCAAGTCTTGGATTTGTGGACATTGAAGAGGACTCTAGTAGCCCTCTTCACATCAGAAACGCAACGCGTGAGAGGAGACAAGGCTCATAGAAGGATCTAGAAGGATAAAAGGAAAGAACGATCAAGGAAAGTTCATAAGTCAAGCACCTCAATTCGGATTTTTGGACATGTAGGCTTCTGCTGCTCTACTTATTCCAATTTTACCAATATATACTATATGGCCAGATGATACAGATCAAACAAATTAAGTTATCTTGCAAATCAATAATATAGATATCTAGATAAATCGATACGTACTTTCTCAAATATGGTGTTTATTAGTACCAGCGCCACGAGCGTGCCGTAAAACCTTCATCTCGACAAATCAGTTCTCACCACATGATCGGTTCGAAAGTGCACAGATATGCCCTAATCTTCATCCACTTGGTTATGGCTGGCTCACAATAATGAAACAATTATCATAACTGTAAGGAGCACAGAAGAATCATCTGTCTGATATTCTTTCGAAGATACGAGTAGTTATCTAAAATGGCTACCTCGCATGTCCTAAGACTTTATCATGATGGGTTTCAACCCTTACCTATATAAACCACTCCAAAGAGATCCTCCAGATAAGCCGACTTGAGTCAAGTGAAGTCCATCTAGAACTGAACTCTTATTCCTAAACCATCTGGTATGGCGCAAAACACTCATGAGCTAAATAATAAAAGTGTCCACATATGGCTAAAACTTGAAACCCAAGAAGCCTTCTCCAACCTCTCAGCAATATTTTCGGAGCAGGAGGCTGCATGGTTTCTCTTCCACGAGAAAGCATGGAACTTGAGCAGATACTAAAGATGGCGTTGAGCTTGTTCTTCCTCTGGCCCTCCTCATGCTTACTGGTGCCATCCATGGTTGATGCCACGGGAGCTATTCGGTTCGGAAATGACACTGACTATCTATCTCTGCTTTCTTTCAAAGATCAAATAACTCGTGATCCTTTGAATGCTCTAAGCTCATAAAACAACACCATACAATTCTGCAACTGGAAGGGTGTCACATGCAGCAGGAAGCACAAGCAGAGGGTCGTCTCCTTGGACCTCAGCTCTTTGGGATTGGAAGGCTCTCCCCCCCCTCCATTGGAAACCTCACCTTCCTCCACCGACTCAACCTCGGAAATAATAGTTTCTTCAGTGAGATCCCATTGGAATTGGGTCATTTGCATCGGCTGAAAAATCTCAACATGAATTTCAATTCATTCCAAGGAGGCACCCCTCCAACTTGACCTACTGCTCTAGTGATCTGTGTAAGACTTTCAATTCGTGGTGACTCAGAACTAGAGTGCTCTATAGCAGACTGCCGAAGGCTGTATAGCCCATTTCGAAGCCTACGTGTGGCCATCTCTTTGAAAGTCCGACGGCCAGCATTCTCATCCTGAAGAGTCTCGAATTGGTAATATTCCTGTAAATAAAAGCAAGCATGTATTGACAAATAGAATACAAACCTATTGTAAATTTAAAAATTAAACATCTTTGGCTTACCAAGAACATCTCCCCGACTGCATCACAAACCCCCGACGGCCAACTGGAGAACTTATTCACTGACCTCGACATCTATCGTCGGATGATCCCAGTAACCACACGAGGCACCCCAGGCTCTCTAAATATGCTGTAAAATTTATTTTGATCAATAAATATTAGACTCTAAAATGACTAAATTTTAAATATATTCAGTGAAGATATAATATTTACAAGCGATTTTGAATGTGGACAAGCTGTCTATCCTTCGATCGAGTTAGAAATGCTATGAGCTAGGCAAATCCTCTACCACACCGCTGACTCTGAGAGTCTGGCACTGCTCTGCATGATTGTGGGGTCACTGGTGACCCCACATCATCCGAACTTAGGAGTATCAAGATATCATAAAGAATGTTATATTAGATAATAAAGGATAAAACAACATAAAAGAGAATATCTAAAGTATTACAATTTACTACATGGTACCTATGGCACAGAATCATATGCGCTGACTGTATGAGAGATCTCTCCTCGAGAGCTCTCTCCTCGACAATGCAATATTTAAAATGATGCAAGATAAGTATTTAAAATTCTCGTCTTGAGCCACAACCAGCTCATGGATAAGATTCTAGTGGAAATCACCTCCCTCATGAAGCTTGCTAAGCTATATCTTTTGGGTTTCTGCTTTAAAAAGGTATTAGGGAAAATATAGCAAAATAGGAAGCCCATTCTATATTTCCTTCTCTTGTGGTTGCTCCACATGATTTCAAGTCAGATGGTTAGTCAAGATTCCATGCATGCAATGGAGTCTTTATTTATCTTTTTCAATGTGAGTGGAACAGCACTGGCCTTTTGTAGAGAACTTGCAAAATTACATAGTCAAGATTCCATGCGAGTCGTTATATATGAATGCGAGTGAAGCAGCACTGGCCTTCCGTATAAAACTTGTAAAATTTCAAGCCATATAGTTTGCCAAGATTCTACGCATGCAATGTGGTCTCTATCTATGCATTAGGAAGAACGCTAGAACAACCAATTGGGACATTTGAGACAAAGTAGGCTACTTGTAATACAAGAGCTAGTGTTGAAAGATCAGTCACTGTTATGCAGTTCAAACCCCAAAGGCACGTGTTTGTGCATCGTAAGAAATGGTGCAATTCATAAATGAAGGAGATGGACCAACTTTGCCCATCTTTCAACTGCCTTATTTGCTACGCAACCTCCGTTTACCTGAGAGATGAACAACAACCATTCTTCTCTAAAATAGATAATGTTGTCATCCAAGTATGCATCAAGGTCCATATCCTACATTTATGAATCGAACCGTCTTATACGGTGCAAAACACTCATGAGCTCAATAATAAAAGTGTCCACATATGGCTAAAACTGGAAACCCAAGAAGCCTTCTCCAACCTCTCATGAGCAATATTTCCGGAGCAGGAGGCTGCATGGTTTCTCTTCCACGAGAAAGCATGGAACTTGAACAGATACTGAAGATAGGGTTGATCTTGTTCTTCCTCTGGTCCTCCTCATGCTTACCGGTGGCATCCGTGGTTGATGCCACGGGAGCTATTCAGTTCAGAAATGACACTGACCATCTATCTCTGCTCGCTTTCAAAGATCAAATAACTCATGATCCTTTGAATGCTCTAAGCTCATGGAACGACACCATACAATTCTGCAACTGGAAGGGCGTCACATGCAGCTGGAAGCACAAGCAGAGGGTCGTCGTCTTGGACCTCGGCTCTTTGGGATTGGGGGGATCTCTCTCCCCCTCCATTGGAAACCTCACATTCCTTCACCGGCTCAACCTCGGAGGCAACAGTTTCTTCAGTGAGATCCCATTGGAGTTGGGCCGTTTGCGTCGGCTGAAAAATCTCAACCTGAGTTTCAATTCATTCCAAGGAGGCATCCCCTCCAACTTGACCTACTGCTCCGAGCTTAGAATTCTCGGCTTGAGCAACAACCAGCTCACGGGCAAGATTCCAGTGGAAATCACCTCCCTCACGAAGCTTGGTGAGCTATATCTCGGGAGTAACACATTGATCGGGGTTATTCCAACTTCCATTGGTAACCTATCATCACTCACACGACTCTCGTTCGGCTACAATCACCTGGGTGGAAGCATTCCAGATGACATCGGCCGCCTCACGACCCTTGAACTTTTTGATGCAACTGACAACGGTCTTACAGGTAGAATTCCTAGTAAGCTTTACAACATCTCATCACTGCAAGAATTCTCTGTGGCCGCTAATAAGCTGCAAGGAAGCATTTCATTTGATATGGGCATCAAGCTTCCGAGTCTTCAAGAACTCCATTTGGGAGGCAACCAGTTTTATGGACCCATTCCAATTACATTGGCAAATGCCTCGAGACTTAAACTCATTGATATTCCAGATAATCATTTTAGTGGAGGGGTGCCATCTGAGCTGGGAAGGCTACGAGGCCTTTACCATCTTAATTTAGAAACGAATCAGCTAGAAGCAGGAGATGCCAACGGGTGGGAATTTCTCGACTCGCTCACAAACTGTAGCGAGTTACAGGTGTTGTCACTCCACGACAATATGCTACGAGGCATGTTGCCCAACTCAGTAGTCAACCTCTCTTCACAGCTCCAAGTATTGCTTCTGGACGAAAACTACATATCAGGGAGAATCCCTAATGGAATTGAAAACCTAGCCAACCTCTACTGGTTCACTTTCCATCATAACCTTTTCACTGGTGCTATTCCAGAAAGCATCGGTAAGCTTGCGAGGTTACAGAAGCTATACTTGTCTTCTAATAGATTTACAGGGCAGATTCCAATCTCCCTAGGCAATCTCACGCTACTGACTGAGCTCCATTTGTACCAGAATTACCTGCAAGGCCCCATTTCTCCAAGTCTTGGAAAGCTGCAACACCTATCAAAATTGGACCTTTCTGCCAATCATCTTACTGGAACCATACCCAAAGAGATTTTAAGCATTCCCGCCTTGTCCCTTTATCTAGATTTATCTGACAATTCATTGGTTGGATCTCTCCCTGCAGAGGTCGGGAGACTAAAGAATCTTCCAGCTTTAGATATTTCTGGGAACATGCTGTCTGGTAATATTCCCAGTACACTTGGTGACTGTGAGATGTTGCTGTACTTATATCTGGATAACAACTTTTTCCAGGGGACAATTCCTCAATACTTGAGCAACGCGAGAGGCCTTCAAGAACTAGATCTCTCAGATAACAATTTAACAGGGCCTATTCCAACATTTTTAGAGGACTTGAAACAATTGCAAATGTTGAATTTGTCTTTCAATCATCTCGAAGGTGAAGTGCCAGTAAAGGGGGTCTTTAAAAATGCTACTCAGGTTTCCATCAAAGGAAATAGACGACTCTGTGGGGGTGTTCCAGAATTACACTTGCCCGCATGCCCAGAAAAGTCATACAAAAAGAGAAAGTGGCCTCTGCTACTGAAAATAGTGATTCCAATAGCTGGTGCAGTCTTGTGTATGATCCTTCTATTCTCCTTTTTTATCCTTCTACGGAAACGGAAGTCGAAAGTTAATGCTCCAATTGTACCTCCATTGGAACATCAATTCCTCAGAGTTTCTTACACTGATCTGATTAGAGCAACTGATGGATTCTCTTCCACCAATCTCATTGGCAGAGGAGGGTATGGTTCAGTCTATAAAGGCATCTTGAGTCCTCACCAAACTATTGTTGCTGTGAAGGTTTTCAACCTTCAAAATCATGGAGCTTCGAAGAGCTTTCTAGCTGAATGTGAGGTGCTGAGAAGTGCTCGGCATCGAAATCTTGTCAAGGTCATGACTTGCTGCTCAATGATTGATTTCAGAGGCCATGATTTCAAAGCTCTGGTTTTTGAGTTCATTCCTAATGGAAATCTTGAGAAATGGTTACATCCAGAGTTAGATAGGCGTCATCATATGGAAAGCCTAAGCCTGCTTCAAAGGTTAAACATAGCGATTGATGTGGCTGATGCAGTAGACTACCTTCATAATAATTGTCAGCCATCCATTGTTCATTGTGATCTAAAGCCTAGTAATATATTGATTGATAATGAGATGATTGCTCATGTGGGAGACTTTGGTCTGGCAAGGTTCATGTCTAAAGCTACAACAATCTCCTTGGCAGACAAAAGTAGCTCAATCCGGATAAAAGGAACCCTTGGATATATTGCTCCAGGTACATGCTGTTTTCATCCCTATCTTTTTCGCTCATATTTGCTCTGTTTAAGATGTCCATGCTAAACTTTCTTTTCTACTACCTTTTTTTTTGTGTTAAAGATAATTATTAAGTTAATACATTTTGCTCAAGCATTTGCAAATATGTATTGCAGAATATGGCGCAAGTGGTCAGGTATCTACTTCTGGTGATGTTTATAGCTATGGAATTCTTCTTTTCGAGATGCTTACTGGAAAGAGTCCTGTTGATGATATGTTTAAAGATGACCTGAGCCTTCGAAAGTTTGTAGAGATGGCTTTTCCTGAAACAGTTATGGCAATTGTGGATCCGCTTATGCCACTTGTAGAGGATGAGAGTAAAACTCGTGAATGCTTAATATCCATGATAAGAATTGGTCTTTCTTGCTCAAATGGGTCAGTGAAAGAAAGATTGAATATAAGTAATGTTGCCACAACCATGCATGCAATTAGGGATGCCTACCTTGGGACTCGAGTTCATTAGAAGATTTGGTGAAGCTTAAGTGGAAGGTAAAGTCTGTCTTAGTATCTTACCTCTAATAATTGTCAAGTTGCAGTGTTTGATGTTGTAAACCTATTTCCTAGCATTAAACTTCTTTGAGACTTAAGCTGTGAGTTTGTTGTTTATTTTCTACTAGTGGCTACAAAGAATTAGTAATAAATATGACGGTTGTGTGTGTCTCCGCATATATTATTTTTCCATATAAATGAAAGTTTCAAATCTAAAAGATTATTTTACCAAATATTTACATTTTAAGATCAACCCTGAGTTCCTCCAGCTGACTGGACTGTAGTGTTATGATATGGATAAATAATTATCATATTATTTTTTCCCCAGGGATCAATGCAATTATTATGTGGTTGGTAGCTTGACAACTAGCTCATTGCAAAATTGGTATCCAATATGGAAAAGGCCGGTCATAGTAAATGATAATGAAAGAATGGGATCAAAGAGAGAAAGAGGAAGGCGATCAAAGCTCATGAGCCTGATACCTTCATTAGGAAGAAGAAGATATAATTCTGAATTTGAATTATGTTGACGAATATCTAGGACCAGTATGGAGAAGGAAATTTTTTTTAAAAAAAAAAAAGCAAATCTAAATTTACTAAAGCATTACAAAGTAGAATGAAATGAATTATATATGCTCTAATTTTGTACCTAGGTGAGTGATATAGAAAAAGCAAACCTCTTAAGCAAATTCCAAAATAAATCGAGCAGTCTAATGTAATAGTTTGATGACATGCAGGAGAATGTTATGTTATATAATCTTTTACATTATAGTAGCTACAGGACTCAAGTCCTATGGAATCAATGTCTAATCCAATGGAACAAAAAAATCCAAAGGTGGAGTGTTTTGAAAGCTGCAGTGCTCTTTTTTCGAAGAATAAAAATCAAGGTAGGAGGTGCCACAAATACTTTGTTCTGGAAGGGCTGTTGGCTGGGAAAGCGGCTTTTATGCCAATTGTTTTCTGAGCTATTTCAGACTATGTAACAGAGGACAGAGGTCAACTGTTTATCTGTAGGCAGTGACCAGGTGATTTGAAGGTGGGGATGTTTATCATGGGATAGTCCTTGATATGTCCTTATTATGTTGCCACCTGGAGGATCGTGCTGCCGACACAGAAAAATCGGGCTCTTTGCTTGGTTGCTAGTAAACATCAAATTACGATGAGCCGAGCCGATGGACCATCTCTTTTTGTTGTGCCCCCATCTGGGTAGATATTGGAGTTGCTGCTAGGGCTTGCTTTTACAATTCAGAGAAGGCCCTGTTCGATCAAGATTTTTGGAATCAAAGAAAGATGAAGATTTTTTTTTTTTGGTAACATAAGGAGGTGGATTCATTTATTTAACTCCAAGATACAACAGAAAACATGTTTCCTCAAACATACATCAACTTTTACTATTACTTGTGAGGATGATAAGTTCCAGAACATAATAAATAGCAGATGAACCACAAGTTGACCTCCCTTTCCTCCAGAAAAGGATCTGAGTTGAAGCAGGGGAAAACATGCGGAGCCAAAACCATCTGCTGCGCGCTGTCAGAAAATAATTCACTATGAATTGGGGCCGACACAGACCAAGAGCATTCTCCCTGATGTGCATATTTAGCAACAAAATCAGCCACTTTATTTGCCTCTCTGTAGATATGAGTAAAAGAAATATTAGAGCACCCTTGCTTCTAGCAATACAATTCCAGCAACAGAGGATTATTTTCATTGTGACGTAGCTGAAAGTTAGAAATAGTGGAGACAGCATAATGAGAATCACCCTCAACATAGAGAGAAGTTGCTCTTAGCTCAACCACTGCAGCATATAAACCCATCCATGCAGCCACAATTTCAGCATAAGCAATAGGATAACATGGTAATGGCTTACCTGCTGTCTTTATAAGCAGACCTGCACTATCACGAATTACATAACCTGCAGCCACCTTTCCATTCGAGACAGATGCATCAAAGTTTACCTTTATGCTTCCATAAGGGGGTGGTGACCAAACAACAAATATAGGATTTGGTCTGCCCAGATTGAGCAGAGTAGAGTCACCACAACACCTATCTGGAAAAAAATTTTGCCCAACAGTAGCTTCAATGCCCTACACAGTTTAATAACCATAGATTCTTCTAACCAGTTGAATAGGCGACTGCGACTAATTTTGGAAAATCCTTTCATTGCGTCCATCCCATATCAACCAAGCTAGTATAACCAAAATAGATCTGAATTTCTCTTCAATTCGGGCAGCAGACAAGGAGTCTACCAGGCCCAACAAGGAAGTAGGCAAGAGATCAGAAGGAATCATATTTTCAGCATGAGACCAGAAGGATTTCGCAAAGCGGCACAGGATTAAAGCATGATTAACATCTTGGATGGATGCCAAGACACAAATCACAGGAGGCCATAGAGTAATCAATAATTTCCCTTCTTGCTAAAAGGTCTTTACATGGCAAGCAGTTCAATAGCACTTTCCACCAAAAGAATTTAATTCTGGGGGGTACTTTCAATTTCCACAACCAAGCCATTGAGATACTTGCTGTAGGGCGATCAAGGCCCAGAGCCGAATAAACGTCTCTAATTCGGATGCTTTTAGAGATCTTACTCCCCCATGTCAATTGATCAGACCAATCATGAACCGCAATGGAGATATTAGATATCAGCATCATCATTTCATCTGACATGAGGGAAGAGATAAGAGGCAAATTCCATTCTCGTGAGGGGTTTGTTAGATCACTAACCTGCAGATAATGCAGCTGTGCCTCCATGTTAATAAAAGTAGGCCACAAGTTAATATGCACCAACGAGCACCAAGGGTCAGACATAATATTAATTAATGGACCATTACCGATCGACCAAAGGAATTAATGTTGAAAAAAGTAGGCCGCAACAGATGAAGATGTTTAAGAAGCCATGGGAGAACGAGTGGGATATGCTAATGGCTGCAAATGTTAACAAATATGGCTTGAGAGAGATTTCCTTTTTCTCTTTGTAATCTTTCTGTCTAATAAACTTACGTTAGGCACATACTGTAGTGCTAAAAACAGATTTAATATAGATATTAATATTTGTATCCATTTATATTTGATGAATACTAATACAAATATTTATCCGATGCAAAAGTTTCTATCCACATCTGTTTTAAATGGATATGGATGTATATTATATGTTAGAAGTATGGATATGAATACAGATAGAAGTTATATAGTTAAATTTTGCCACTATAAAATCAAATATATCACTTAATAGAAGGTAAATTAAGTCAATAATATGATAATATGATTATTGGCTTTCTTTAAAGGTTAATAAATGCTATATAAAACTAAATAGGATTATCAATAGAAACCAATATTTAGATACGGATAGCATAGTTATCTATCAGTATGTACATCCATTTTCTTTGACAAATATAGATATTAATCATATGCCTAAATTTGTAGTCATTTCTCGATATACTTGGTTACAAGCCAGATCCTATCCGATCCATCGGTAGCCCTAACCAAGTGCTTATTAACCAAGTGCTTATTAATCTCTCTCCCAAAAACTTAAATTGGTCATTGGAATTCTAAGTTATAACTCCTTAATCAATGATTAAACCTCAATCCAAGTAATACTTTTGGTATTTGATCATTTACTTAAAAAAATTCTTACATAAAAATTGGCACAATCCATGAGAAGCAACCAAATGATAAAACAGCATAACTACCATGCCGAAAGATGGTGTAACAAATTTTTTCTGTCTTGTTGTGGCACCTCATAGCATTTTTGATAAAAAAAATCATTTGGTGCAATATACCTATCCATCAAGCAAAATTTTGTGATTAAAATATATAAACTAGTACAGCCAAAAGAGATGAATTTTTTTTATCCTTGTAGCATTTATTAAATAGAAAATCCTTTGGTGCATTATAGCAATTCATCACATACAATTTTATGATTGAGAGGTGCGACACTAGTAAGTAGAGTCATCAATTTGCATCATTAATTAATCTAGTCATACTGTAACCTATGTGATGCATGAGGTAGCACGATTTTTTCCTTTTCTAATTATTTTTGAAATAAATATAGTAATATAACAAATTATAATAAATAGAAGATTTCAATAATTAAATTTCTAGTGCACATTAAGCAATGGATTAGTTTCTTTTTATTTTCCTAACTATTTTTGAAATATATCATGACAATGTGAATGCTTCAATGGTCAAATTTCTATTACATATCAAACAATATATTTTAATTATGATTGAGTACATTAACACCAATTTCACTAGTATTTATTGCATATTAAACAATGAACTTTAATAATGGTTGAGCACATTAAAATTGATATCATCAATACTGGTATTGATAAGGTGCATGGAAGGCTCTCTACAAGTTGATTCAACATTTTGGATAGATATAATAGACAAGGTTGTGATGCCCTTGCATATAAATCTTATAATTCGGCAAAAAAATAAAAAACAAGGTTTCAACTAGGGCTACAAATGGGTTGAATTTGATCGAGGCATGATTGACCCTGCTTGATCAGGTTCCTTATTTGAGTTTTGATGTTGGGCCCAAACCCAACCCAATAGAAGATCAAGTTAGGTTGGATTAGGTCAGGTTAGGTCTATGACAAAAATTTTTAAACCAACAAGTCATTCAGGTTGAGTTGGATTCATGTACCCCAACCTAAAAGTTAAGTTCCGATTGGATCCGAGTCAAAGAAATACTCAACCAACATTCAACATGAGTGATTGGGATGAGAGATTTTCAAAGTAATCAATCAATTGCACCAAAGGGGATTGATTTATTGTATATTAGTTGTAATATGGATCCATTTGCTCTACCAAAAGCTACTCAAATTCTGCCCAGTACTACTCTCCTATTTTGCTAACAAAAGCTTTGCAATAATTAAAAGAAGATATTGAACAAAGAAATTTATAACGTTGGATGGGCATAAGGGCGTAGAACTTGCACAAGGATACCTAGAAAGATCGATGTGGATGAGGAGGGACGATCGATAGACTAGACGTATAAGCATGCAGCTATCACAGAATAGCAGGATTGGCTGATCGAAGTAAAGATAATCAAAGATGTAGGATTTTGAAGGAAGGAGACTAGAGAAGAATCAAAAGATTCGGGACTTACCCTTTGTTTGGTATGAAGGATGAATTGGAGGAAAGATGGGTAGAGGAGAAATGATGGATGAGGAAGGGGATGGCTGGATCTTGTATTCATCCTCTTATATATTTGGTAAAACATAGAAGGATAGATTGGAATGATTCTCTCTTTTATTTAGTATAGGAGGAATGAAAGGAAACATAGATGATATTTTTACTAAACTATTTTTTGATAAAAATATTATTATTATCAATTTATAATACTTACTTATATTAAAGAAGTAAGCAATTTATAAACCTATAATCTTTATAGTTTACAATTATATAAAATTATATAAATATTTTAATTTAATTTA
Organism: Elaeis guineensis; assembly: GCF_000442705.2. Taxonomy (NCBI): domain Eukaryota; kingdom Viridiplantae; phylum Streptophyta; class Magnoliopsida; order Arecales; family Arecaceae; genus Elaeis; species Elaeis guineensis. The sequence goes on along the minus strand of NC_025993.2, from coordinate 30,260,662 downwards.
ATTTAATAAATATATTATTAATGATTAATTTATTTTTATGTTACAGTTGTATAAATAACTAATTAATTGATAATTTAATTTAAATAGTTAATTAAATTCTATGAATAACTAATTAAAATATTAAATATTAATAAAAAATAAAATATAATTCTAATTAAAATAATTAGTAATAAAATTTAATAATATAGAATTAAAAGTATAGATAAAAAAATACATATAAATAATATGAATGAAAAAAATGAAAAAGTGTTATAACATTGTCAAAAGATTAATAAGCATTAATTTTGTCAATATAGACTAGGATAAATGGGCAATTCTTTCTTTTTATTCATCTTTCCTAAAAATTTTTGAACTAAACAGTAAATGAAGGCCATACATTATTTTAATTCTATCCATTTTTCTTCTTATGACTCCAACTAAATACAGAGTAGGTTGGGAGTTGGTAAAGACCAGCTTAGCCCCTTACATCACAAGTTAATAGGTCTATTCGATTCGGATTTAGAACTCGATAGCAAATAGGCAGGTCAAGTTGGGTTGGGTCGAAATCTAATAAATCCGAATCTTATATGGACCATGGAATGGTCCAATTTTGAAACCTGACTTAGAGATGTTCTTCGAAATTGGTCAGATTGAGTCCAAGCAGACTGGGTCGGGTCACGGCACGCGTTTGCAGCCTTAAGTAAAAGCAGTGGGTGTCCAAAACGGGGCCACCACAGAACCCTTGGCGCACACCACGTGGCAGCATAATATTGAGGAATGCCACTATACATTGCTCTGAAGCTCATGCTGGGGCCGAGTACCATGTTTTCTCGAGGTCTCCAAGTCGCCGCCGGAGACGAAGAACAAAAGTGAAATGTCTCTCATCTGGTATTTTTTGTCCAATGTTCTGATTTATGTATAAATTAAGTTCTAATATGACATCTAATTTGAAATCGTTGTGGCTGTGGTTTATTTCTTAAAAATTGGATGTCGGACAGGTTGTGGTATGATAATTTGGGTTGCATACTTCTATATATATATATATATATATATATTTCTTTTGAGAATTTGTCAAGGATGCTATCTTATTGCTTTTCTATTCTACTTTTAGAATTTTGAGTAGCCTATATGCCGATGTTGGGTATCACAGATGGTCTGTCTATGTTTACAAAAGAAATTTAGTTGTTAAGTGATATAACATTCATGCTTCTTGGAATATTGTGATTAAATCTGATAAAAGGGTTTTTCAAATATATCATTTCTTGGAGGGAAATAGTTTTCAATCAGCCTTTTTTCAGATTGTAATGGGCGTAGTTTCATTATCTAAAAATAATTTTGATTGTCATCTCATATTTTTGTTTGAGGTAGAAGTAGCGGTGTAAATTAATAATCCACATGGTTTATCTATTTCTTTCTTTCTGATAAAAAGTTTCCCAAGTTTCAGGAGTCAAATTGAAAAAATATGCAGGAGGAAGATGCAAGCTTTTCGTCTTTCGGTCAAGATTTTTGCAAATTTAAGGCTATCCCATGCAAAGGCAAACCCCCATTTTTATTTGCTGGTGCTGTCTTGAATAGCTGCAAACTGAGGTCCAGGGTTCGATCCCAAATGGCATCCATTGGAAAGGTAAAATCTGGTATTAAACATGTGGTTTGTGGTTTTGTTGTGCCAGAAAAGCTGTAAAGTGACTCATTTACTAGCTTTTCATTCTTGAAGTTTATGACTTCCTTTAGTTGATGAACATTCAGCTAACTAGATTTTGATGCAATATCTGCTCAACTTCTGTTACATGAATTAGATTTTTGTCGAGCTTATTCAAAGTTTCAAATCAATTTGATACTAAATTGATATTTAATAAGTGAAACTCCATCTAGTTGCATACTTGATCAAGTTAAGTGTTTGATCTGATTGGATTATTACGAAGTAGTGAATCATATGTTATTTCCTATTGTTGGGATATACCGACTCCATCCGACCGACCGACTCCAACCGATCGACCGACTCCTCCCGACCGACCGTGGGCGACACCGACAGCGGCTACCGATTGCGCCCCGATCGGAACGGGTCGGCCTAGCGGCCACACGTCGCCTCCGATCGCCTGAGGGCCGACCCTCTGTCACCGACTTCCCATCGGATGGGACGTCGACGACTCACTATCGGTTTGGATGGCTGTCGTTCCACCTCTACAGGCCTTCCTAGATGCCGGATGAGCGGCGTGGGCTGCAGTCCCATCAAGTAAACGCCGCACGGATGCCAAGGGGCATTACCCTGTCAGGAAGCCTGGGGCGCTGTCCTGCTAAGGACGAGAATTAATTCCCAACACCTGTCAACTTTGTCAACGGCATGACAACTTCCGGCGATTTGACAACTCTCCAGTTGTCTACATCACCGACGGTGGGGCCATACCACCTCCTACTATAAATCGGAGAAGGCAACAGTGCTAAGGGGGGCCTCTCGAAGAAAATGCTCAGGCTTGCTCTCTCTCTCTCTCTCTCCGTAGAGCTCCTTGTCTCTTCTTCTCCGTTGCCCAGTCTCCTCTCTGACTTGACCGTCGGAGGGTCCCCACCGGAGCTGCCTCCGGTCAGCACGGACTTTCTTTTGCAGGTGCTCATTCCCGGCGACCAAGCGACAAGGGGATTGGCCGCAACAGATTGGCGCATCAGGTAGGGGGACGACAGTCACGTGTACAGGACATCTACGGACGGTACACTATCTCTGCAAAATTTGAGATGACAAGGACAAGAGCTCAACGATCGAGGGTCACTGGATCGACGAGGCACTCTTCCCGCTGGGAGGAGGCCTCCCCTCCACCCTCCAGGGGGGAGCCCAGCTCTCCGCATCCCGGAGTGACCATGGAGGCGCAGATCGCGGCAATAGTTCGGCAGATGATCGTGCTAACAGACGCGGTCAAAGACCTTCAGCAACCAATCCGGCTGCCGCCTTCACCGGGCGAGCGACCGGTGGCACACCCGATACCCTCCAGGAGTAGCCGCCGACGCCCGCACCGTTCGTCGTCGCCTTCTCCAGAGCCCCTGTCACCCCACTCCTGTCGGAAGGAGGAGGAGCGCCCACGGTGCGACGCCCGTCGGGCTCGACGGCCCTCCCCTTCCCAGCTGGAACGGGCAAGGAAGGAGAAGCGACCGTGAACGCCGTCCTTCTCTCTCTTGGACTCTTCTGGAGACTCTACTCCTGGGGTCTCCCAGCACCGACGGATCGACGACTACGAATGCAGGTTCGACGAGATCGACCGTCAGCTTGCCCAGTTGCAGGTGGACGGGCAGAAGTCCTCGAACGACACTGACTTCCAGACCGTCCAACCTCTCTCCCGACTCATCCTTGACAAGCCGATCTCAAGTCGGTTCAAAATGCCATATGTGGAGCCTTACGACGGCTCCACCGACCCGATCGACCACCTGGAGAGCTACAAAGTTCTCATGACGATCCAGGAGGCAACCGATGCTCTCCTTTGCATCGGCTTCTCCGCCACGCTACGCAAAACTGTCAGGGCCTGGTACTCCGATCTTCGATCGAAAAGTATCCACTCCTTCGGGCAGTTCGAGCACTCCTTCGCGGCCCACTTCAGCACTAGCCGAAGGCCACCCCGAACATCGGACAGCCTTTTCTCTCTTAAACAAGGGAAAAATGAGACGCTCCGACACTTCGTGGCGTGATTCAACGCGGCCACGCTCGAGGTTCGGGACCTCAATGAGGACATGGCCGTCTCGGCCATGAAGCGCGGGCTGAGGGCATCCCGGTTCACCTACTCTCTGGACAAAATCCTCCCCCGAACGTATGCTGAGTTGCTGGAGCGAGCGTACAAGTACATGCGCGAGAACGAGGGAGCTTCCGACCGACGTCTGGCTGAGCCCAAGGGCCCGAAGGAGAAGCGGAGGAAGGGTCGGGACCCTGCTGTGCCTAGCAGGCCCCCGACCGACGGTCGGATATCACCCCCATGACGGGACCAGAGGTCGCCCCGACGCCGGAGCCCGAGGCCGACACACTCCAGGTACGATTCCTACACTCTCCTCTCTGCTCCCCGTGTGCAGATTTTGATGGAGATCGAAGGGGAAGAGTACCTGCGACGGCCTCCACCTTTGAAGGCAAAGGATCTCGACCGACAGAAATACTGCCGATTCCACCGGGGCCATGGCCACAATACCGAGCAATGCATCCAGCTTAAGGATGAGATCGAAGCCCTCATCCGCCGGGGATATCTCGATAAATTTCGGAGGAACCCGCCAATCCAACCCATTGCTGACCGACGACCCCAGCCGACCGGAGAAGCGACTGATAATCGACCTACGGCCAGGGTCATCAACGTGATTTCCAAACGGCTGGGCTCGGGGACGTCCGCTGGAGGGGAGCCGGCGAAGAAGCTACGCCCGGATGATGTGATTACCTTTACAGAAGAAGATGTTCGGGGCATCCAAATCCCCCATGATGATGCTGTTGTTGTCTCGGCAACAATATCCAATTATGATGTAAAGAGAATTTTTGTAGATAATGAAAGTTCAACGAACATTCTGTTTTACTCGGCCTTCTCACAGATGCGACTATCGGCCGACCGACTCAAGAGAGTCTCTACGCCCCTAATAGGTTTCGCTGGAGACGCTGTCGCAGTGAAAGGAGAGGTCACCCTGCCCGTGACGGCTAGAGCCGAACCACGGCAAAGCACGGTCCTCCTGACTTTCGCGGTTGTCCAGGTGCCCTCGGCCTACAACGCCATACTCGGAAGACCCGGACTGAACGCCCTCAAGGTGATAGTTTCGACGTATCATCTCCTGGTTCGGTTTCCGACCAAAAACGACAGCGGAGAGATGCACGGAGATCAACACCTCGCCCGTCGATGCTTTCAGATCTCCACTCAAAGCGACGAATCGAAAGACCCCCTGACGGTCGATAAGCTGGACCAACAGGAGGAGGAAGAGCGGGGCGAGCCGGCCGAATAGCTCGTTCCCATCGCGATAGCAGGGAACCCCGACCAAAAGGTGTGGGTCGGGTCTCAATTACCTGACCCCGAGCGACGACATTTGGCAGAGCTACTGAAGGCAAATACCGACGTATTCGCTTGGTCGGTGGTGGATATGCCGGGAATTCCTCCAGAGACGATGACCCATCGACTCAACATCGACCCATCAATGAGGCCGGTAAGGCATAAGAAAAGATCTTTCACTCCAGAAAGACAGAAGGCCATCGACGAGGAGGTGGATAAGCTACTCGAGGTAGGCTTCATCAGGGAGACCACTTATCCCGATTGGCTCGCCAACATTGTAATGGTGAAAAAAGCCAACGGAAAGTGGAGGATCTGCATCAACTACACCGACTTGAATCGAGCCTGTCCAAAGGACAGCTTTCCACTTTCGAAGATCGATCAGCTAGTGGATGCGATGTTCGGCTACCAACTGCTCAGCTTCATGGACACTTTCGTAGGGTACAACCAGATCCGGATGGCGCCCGAAGACGAGGAACACACCGCCTTCATAACCATTAAGGGCCTCTACTGCTACAGAGTAATGCCGTTCGGACTGAAGAACGCTGGCGCCACCTACCAACGACTGGTCAATAAGGTCTTTAAAGATCAGATCGGGCGCAACATAGAAGTGTACGTCGACGACATGCTGGTAAAGAGTGCGCAAATTTCGGATCATGTCCGGGATCTCGAAGAAACCTTCCGCACTCTACGACGACACCGGATGAAGCTGAACCCAACCAAGTGCGCCTTCGGAGTGACCTCGAGGAAGTTCCTAGGATTCCTCATCTCACAACGGAGAATCGAGGCTAACCCCGAGAAGATTAGGGCCATCGTCGATATGCGACACCCGGACACCAAGAAGGAGGTGCAGCAACTCAATGGAAGGATCATCGCGCTCAGCCGATTCATTTCTCGTTCGGCTGAGAGATGCCTCCCGTTCTTCAAAACCTTGCGACAAGCCAAGTAGTTCTCTTGGCCGGACGAGTGCCGGCAAGCCTTCGAGGAACTGAAGAGGTACCTGGCCTCTCCGCCACTCCTCGTGAGACCGGAGGTCGGGGAGGTCCTATACGTTTACCTGGCTACATTCCCGGAGGCAGTTAGTTTGGTGCTCGTCCGAGAGAATGAGAATCGGGTTCACCAACCAATATATTATGTCAGCAAGGTGCTCCACGAAGCTGAGACTCGATACTCGAAAGCAAAGAAAATGATTTTCGCTCTAGTCATTTTGGCACAGCGACTCCGTCCGTACTTCCAAGCACACGCCATCGTGGTCCTCACCGACCAGCCCCTAAGAGCCATCTTGCACCACCCTGACACATCAGGATGGCTGGCGAAATGGGCTGTGAGACTGAGCGAATTCGACATCCAATACCGGCCACGACCTACCCTCAAAGCTCAGGTTCTGGTCAACTTCATCGCCGAATGCCCGACGACCGACCTACCATCGGGGGAGGGAAGCCCCACGGAGGTCGGGACCTCCGACTGTGACCCTGATTCGGCCTGGGTGTTGCACATCGATGGAGCTTCCAATGCTCAAGGGAGCGGGGTCGGTTTCCTACTCACCAACTCAGAGGGGGTGGTTGTTGAGCACGCCCTCCGATTCGACTTCAAGGTCTCCAACAATTAGGTCGAGTATGAGGCACTCGTCGTGGGTTTGAAATTAGCATTGGAGCTCGGGGTTGACCGACTCAAAGTCTTCTCCGACTCTCAACTGATCGTTGGGCAGATCAAAGGCGAGTTCGAAGCACGAGATCCGACCCTGGTCAAATACCACCGAAAGATGAAAGATCTCGTGGCACCCTTCGAGTACTTCGAGATCTCCCACATCTCCAGAGCGGAAAATGCTCAGGCTGACGCGCTCTCCAGGCTCGCGACATCCGACTACGACGCCTTGGGCCGGACGTTCGTGGAAAGTCTTGAACAGCCGAGCGTCGATTGGGTCGAAGAGGTGCTGCAATTGGCGGCAGGGCTGAGCTGGATGGACCCGATCGCTCAATACCTGACCAACGGATCTACCCCCGAAGACCCTGCGAAAGCCAAGCGACTCCGGTGGGCGGCTTCCCAATATGTGATGATCGACGGCCGACTATACAAAAGGTCATTTTTGCTTCCCTTGCTGAAGTGCCTGGGGCCCACCGACGCGGACTATGCCCTCTGGGAAGTACATGAAGGAATCTGCGGCGATCACTTGGGGGGCAAGTCCTTAGCTTACAAAGTCCTGCGACAGGGCTACTACTGGCCCACTATGAAGAGGGACGCCGCCGAGATGGTTCGGAGGTGCGAACCGTGCCAAAGGTATGCCAACGTACAACACCGACCCGCCAGCCAGCTTGCTCCGGTTATCGCCCCATGGCCCTTCGCCCAGTGGGGAATCGACATACTCGGACCTTTTTTCCCGGCATCCGGACAACGAAAATTCATCATCGTCGCGATCGACTACTTCACTAAATGGGTGGAAGCTGAACCCTTAGCACAAATCACTGAGCGGAAGATGGAAGACTTCGTGCAGAAGTCCATCATCTTTCGGTTCGGACTGTCGAACATCATCATTACCGACAATGGGCGGCAGTTCGACAACCAGGACTTCAGAGACTTCTGTGCGAGATTTCAGATCACGCACCGACTAACCTTGGTCGGGCATCCACAGTCTAACGGTGAGGTCGAGATGACCAACCGGACCATATTGCATGGGCTCAAAACCCGACTGAATGAAGCCAAGGGCCTCTGGGTCGAAGAGCTGAACTCCGTCCTATGGGCGTACCGGACGACACCCCGTATCCCGACCGGAGAATCACCTTTCAGCTTGGCCTATGGAACGGAAGCCATGATCCCGCTAGAGATCGGATTGCCATCAACTAGGGTCGAGCAATATCGTGTGCCGGATAACTTCGAGTGTCGGAGGGCCGATTTGGACCTCTTACCCGAGCTCCGATGTGAGGCACAACTTCGTATGGCTTCTTACCGACAAAAGGTGGCCCGATATTATAATGCCCGGGTAAAGTCAAAGCTCTTTCGACCTGGAGATCTGGTCTTGAAAAAGGCGGAGGTCTCAAAACCCTTGGATCAGAAAAAATTATCCCCGAACTGGGAGGGACCCTACAAGGTAGCCGACGCCTACGGACCGAGAGCTTACCGACTGGGAACCCTGGAAGGAAAACCCATTCCCTAGACCTGGAACACCGACAATCTGAGGTTGTACTATCAGTGAATTCTGTACCTCCCCCATTTGGAATACGAACTCAGTTTAAACTTCGGAGTCTGGAATTTCGACCCTTCGACTGTGGTTCGGTGCTCACCAAGGAATGCAAGCCTCCGACGTCCCAACACGGACTTAACATTCTACTGCAGGCCGTCGGACTGACCGCCGACGATGCGTCGAACGTTTAAAGGACCGACTCACTTGCTAAAATGGGAGTTACACTCCTACAACTTTCAGCTAGAACGTTTGGGCAGAACGATCGGCCGACTCGCCGACCCCACTCCGACCGGGAAAGGCAAAAGCGCCAACGCAACCAACGCCGCGTTCGTGACATACCGACCGGATCGAGGCCGGTCGAAGGGTATTCAGCTTACCACCGTTTATCACATGGCGCTACACAAGTGCCCGACCTAAGTCTGGGTAAGGGGAACTCGATTTGCCATCGCTTTCCCGATCAGACACGTCGACCGCGTGCGACGATGTACCAGACGCAGTCCGACCGATCGCATCGGACGACATTAGGGTCATCGGGGTGCACCCGAAAGTCAGGCGACTTTCTTCCCCACAAATGACCTTCGACTCCGCCGGCACGACCGACTCAGCGCACTCGTGCCTGGAAGTCGGTCGACCCCCGACTCACGCCAGGACGATGTACGTTCGACTCTGGCATTCGGTTTACGGCCTAACGACGGATGTTCAGTCCAGGTCTTGAGATGGGCGATCAGTGGTTGGGGTTCGTCTTGCTTACCTTATACCGAACCACCGACTATCTCGACTAACGACTCGGGATGACGTTGGGTGTCCTAATGCGGCACGCCAAGGCTGCGGCTCTCCGACCTTATGACCCCGCAATTACAAGTACATCCCAGCAGGCCAGAAAAGGAAGTCGAAAAGGGAACTAGAAATTTCTTAAGTTCATTTGATTACAAAATCGGGCTGAAGCCCAGTTACAAGTGTGCAAAGAAAAACAAAAACAATAAAGGAAGATAAGGCCGCGATCATCCTTCGGTGTCAATCTCCTCGACTGATGGAAGCTCGGAGATGACCGGTGTATCCACCATGATCGGCACTGGGTCGACGGCCGAGGCAGGATCATCGGTCGGTGCTGGACCGGCGGTCGGTGCTGGATCATGGGTCGGAGCCTGGTCAGGAGTCAGGGCCGTCCCTCCTTCGGCAATCTATTCCAGGACGGCCTCTCCCACCGCAGCAACGCCCCCCGACGACGGGTCGGCCATCTCTTCCGTGGCTTGGTCCTCGGCCCCCGGTGGAATGATGCCGCTGAGGTCCAACTCCAGGTACAGAGCTTGGATTGGGTCCCGACCATCCTCGTACCCCACTCGGTACGATGCAAAGTCGGACTCCAGCAGCTCCTCTCGATACCGGTCGGAGCCACGAAAGTCGTCCACCGCCCGACTCACCGACTCCTTCGCCGACCTCGCCTCCGCTCCCACCCGATCGAGAGAGTCCTTCACTGACTCCGCCTCCGCCTTCGCTATGTTGGCGTCGGCTTGGGCAATCGACAAGTCCTCCTCAGCCTTGGCAAGATTCTCCAGGCTAATCCGGAGCTGCTCGCGTTCGGCCTCGAGCTCGGCGGCGATGCCGTCCCGTTCGCTCCGCAGACGGCGCGCTGTCCGACCCTTGCGCTTGGCTTCTTTTCGGGCCGACTTGAGCTCGAACCCGAGACGAGAGACCTCGTCCACCAACTTCGCCTCCCGGTCGGTCGACTGCTTCAGGTGTTCGACCAGCATCACCCTGTCGGCTTCGACGGTCGCTGCCCTGTCCTTCCAGGCCGCCCGAACGTTCCCGAACCTCCGGTACCCGGCCTCAAGTTCGGACATGGTATAGATCAGCTGCAGACGTGGGCACTACGTCAGGAAAGCAAAGTAATGAAAACACTAAGAAAGAAGGAGACGAAGTGGAACTTACCCCGACCATGGTCGGGTAGAACGAAGATAGCATCTCGATCACTTGCCGAGACTTCAGCACCTCCACATCGGCTGGGAGAAGGATCCCCTGGCACAGTCTCCTGGCCAAGTTGTGGTCGGCCAGCGCCGACGCTCCTTCGGGGATCTGAGCGTCAGGTGGCGTGGTGCGACTCCTCGACCTCGTGTCGTCAGCGGGGTCCATCGGGGCTTTCCCCCGATCGGCCGCCCCAGCCAGTGGATTGGGTAAGGAAGGGATGCTCGAGCTTGACTGAGCACCCCCCGTTGCAGCTGCGAGAGCCATCGGATAACGTTCGGGTTCCCGAACGGCGTCCGACACTACTCCCGTCAGCGAAGCCGCCGATGTTCCTTCAGCCGCTTCCTCCGCCGGCCACTCCTCCAGTTGCACTGTCGGAGCCGAGAGTGCAATCACCGGCTCCGACTGGTCGGTCGCCGACGCTGCGACGGTCGGCGCCGCTGTGAAGGGTTTCTTCGGCGGTCGTGAAGGTCTGGCCCCCGACGCCGGCCTCTTCCTCGCCACATATTGTCTGATTTCAGCGTCGGTCGGCCTCATCCTCGATGGTATCCCTGCGATGCCGACAGAAGGATCAATATATGCACGACAACGAATGCCAAGTAAAAAGACAACCGATGGATCGGGCGATACCTAGACGGGGGACCAAGCTCAGGCCAGCGTCATAGAGGGCTTGTTCGGTAACAAGCTCCCTCTGCTTCGGGACCGACATGTCTTTGAGTCGGTGGAAGTCCTCCCAGTCGTCTACCTCCACTCGGCTGTTCTCGTTTGCCTCGGTTCGAGGCACGCCCCAGTGAGAAGGGAAGCCCCAGGAAGAAGAAGAAGAAACAAAGAAAAACTGGTTCTTCCACCCGTGAATAGATGATGGAAGGCCAGTGATAAAGGAAAGACCCTTCCGGGGGTTGAAGAGCCACCACCCTCGGGCCTTAGGGTGGGGTCGAAGGATAAAAAATATCCGGAAGAGAGAGATACGAGGGTTGGTCGGCAGAAGCTGACACAACAGGGTGAAGCTAATTATTAGCCGAACAGAGTTCGGCGCCAGTTGCGCCGGACAAAGTTCGTAATAATCTAGCAGATTTCGGACGAACTCCGGAATCGAAAGCCGAAGACCAGCCCGGAGGTCCTCGACGTACAGCGCCACCTGGCCCGCGGGTGGGTTGCTAACCCGACCGCCGGCTCTTGGGGCGGAAAGTTGGAACTGCTCCGGGATATGATACTGATCCCGAAGCCGATCCACGTTCGGCCCCGAAAGCGAGGAAACCTCAACTTCCAGAGTCGACCGGAGGTCATCGATCGGGTTTTCCGACCGAGCCTCCTGAGGTGAGGTTCTGGCCATAACACCGGGACCGAGAGGAAGACAAGATCGAAGAAGGAGGAGGAAAAGAAAGGGTTCTAAAGAAAACTAGAGCAAAACAGAAGAGGTGACGAGCTCCGAGCGAACCCTTGCGGGAGTGGGGGTGGGCGCAGCTACTGTCGACGATAGAGAGACCGCTTGGGCAGAGTCTCCGCAGCAAAACCATCAGAAATGGAGCTTCAAGCACTAGTGGCCCCATATATATAGGGCTGTTCGACGGTCGAGATGACGCCGCACCGATCGAGACTTCTCGATGGGCGACATGTGGCGGCATCCGGGCCCCCTGTCGATCCGGCGGTTCGGCGCACCCATCTCGGAAAGGCCACGTCGCCTTCATTAAATGCGAGGGACGCCGGGCCAACAACCCCTGACACGTGGCGGAAGGGCCGCGATTCAGAATTAAATTGCCCGCAGTGATTCGCATCCCCGATGGGACGCCTGACAGCGACCCGCGCTCCCAGAACCAGCATCGGATGGCGGTTTGTGTTCCCCGAAAGGCACCGGACACCCGATCGCCTGACACCGGATCGTCCGGCACTCGATCGTCTGACATCCGATCGCCTGACACTGGATCGTCCGACACCCGATCGCCTGACACCAGATTGTCTGACGTCCCGTCATCGGACGACGGGACATCTGACGTCGACTTGACCGGACCATCCATCGGTGAGGTCGACAAACTCGATCCAAGATGCAGCAAGGAATCCACTCCTTTCGCCCAACATCCTACCTGCGTGGAGACGTGGGCTAATGCGACATCAGGCTCAGGAGTGGGGGGGGGCAACTGTTGGGATATACCGACCGACTCCATCCGACCGACCGACTCCATCCGACCGACCGACTCCTCCCGACCGATCGTGGGCGACACCGACAGCGGCTACCGATTGCGCCCCGACCGGAACGGGTCGGTCTAGCGGCCCCACGTCGCCTCCGATCGCCTGAGGGCCGACCCCCCGTCACCGACTTTCCATCGGATGGGACGTCGATGAGTCACTATCGATTTGGATGGCTGTCGTCCCACCTCTACAGGCCTTCCTAGATGCTAGATGAGCGACGTGGGCTGCAGTCCCATCAAGTAAACGCCGCACGGACGCCAAGGGGCATTACCCTGCCAGGAAGCCTGGGGCGTGTCCTGCTAAGGACGAGAATTAATTCCCAGGACCTGTCAACTTTGTCAACGGCATGACAACTTCCGGCGATTTGACAACTCTCCAGTTGTCTACATCACCGACGGCGGGGCCATACCACCTCCTACTATAAATCGGAGAAGGCAACAGTGCTAAGGGGGGCCTCTCGAAGAAAACGCTGAGGCTTGCTCTCTCTCTCTCTCCCTCTCCCTCTCTCCCCGTAGAGCTCCTTGTCTCTTCTTCTCCGTTGCCCAGTCTCCTCTCTGACTTGACCGTCGGAGGGTCCCCGTCGGAGCTGCCTCCGGTCAGCGCGGACTTTCTTTTGCAGGTGCTCGTTCCCGGCGACCAGGCGATGAAGGGATTGGCCGCAACACCTATTTTTTAAAAATCTATTATGAGCATGATTACCTTCCATCAAAAAGACTCATGAATGGATGGATGTGATTAGTTAGTAGGCAATGATTGGTGCTGAAGGTGCCAGCTAGTTTGAGTTGGTAATGCCTCTTGGTGTTGATACAAGAGCTGAACTCAAGTCCCTTGTTTAATCCAATTCATTCTTTTAATGAATTATTTATAGAGATTTCTTAACGCCTTTCAGAAAAAAAAGATTAATAAAAAAAAAATAGTAGGAATGGCAATGGGTAGGATTTGGATCGGATATTGTACTATCCATTCCCAAATTCGAACTTAATATCCTATACCCAAACCCTATCCGATATCCGATCGGATAAGAAAAGAGATACCCATCCCCATACCCAATGGGTTCGGGAATACCCACGGATAACCCATTTTTCTACATCTAACCCATACCCGTCCGAGGTCTATCCCATACTCAAAAAAATAAACAATCAAAATAATTTTATGCATATTATCAATCAAAACAAAATTATCAATTCAACATAGAATATAATTTACAAGTTCAGATTTATAGAAATCAAACATAAAAATAGAATTACAATTCAACATAGACATATAAATAATTAAAATAATTTTATACATATTATCAACCAAAACAGAATTATCAAAATAAAATTATAAATATATATATTCGGGTATAGGTTCGGATATTACCCATATCTGTTGGTTTGGATCGGATTCAGATTCAAATTTAGGTAGAAAACAGCACTATCCATATCCTATCCATATCCGTGCTATAGTTTTCGGATTTTATCCAAATCCAATCAAATCTTATTTTTCGAGTATGATCGGATTTGGATAGGATGCATATCTATCGGGTCAGATCAATTTTGCCATCCCTAAGAAATAGTGATGATGGGTGCTATGGCGAAGAAAGCAATACAGCTCGCATGGAAATATATAGCTGTTACTAGCAGGAAGGCTAAGGATCTTTAGGACTCAAATCGTTGCTGCCACGACCGTGTGGGGTATAACGGAAATAAATACTAAACAAACAACTGGTAGATTTGGGCTTCTGCAGTAACATTTGAGAGATATTTTATGTGAAATAATTACTTCTAACTTTTGGTTCATGATACACTCTTGCTTCTTTAGAGAACTTCAGGTGAAAATAGAAAATCAGATGAGCCTACTAAGAAGAGACATTTATTCATAAGAGATCCCATGAAAGCAAGCGTCCATCATCAAGCTTAGAAAGATTTTACAGAAATGATTTAACTTAATTTAGTCAATGTTACTTGGACACGTGACATGGTTTCATGTGTCTGAGTGTCCAGAAATATCTGACAGAATAGGCAAGAGGACATGTCTATTTTCTTGTATATTTTGTGTAAATATGTATTTATTTATATCCGCTGTAGTTAATAAGGTGGATCTGTTGCTCTTCTACGTGACAAAATCGCTAAAAGGTATGCTAGTTGATATGGTTAGACTAAATAACCTCCATGCAGAATTGCCAAAAGTAGACATGTAATGGTGATGTCATTATGATGTAATAATATGACATGTCAAGGGATGTCACGAAGTATCGTTGTTTTGGAGAGCTCATTATCTAAATAATATTTATAAAAAATTTATTTATCAAATTAATATATATTTAAATTTATTTATCGAATCAATATAAATTTATAAAACGTCATTTGAAATGATGTTTTTTTGATGAAAAACGCCATTTCAAATGATATTTTATAGGATCCACATCATCACCTCCCCCATCCCCTATGGATCAAAAAATAAAATTTAAAATTATCATTTGAAATGGCATTTTCAAAATCAACATTTCAAATGATATTTTCAAAATTAAAAAAAATAAAAAATAAAAATAAAACTCATCATTTATAATGGTGTTTTTGAATAAATTTTAATTTTAAATAACATTTTAAAAGCTCTTCAATGATCCAAAAAAAATAAAAAATAAAAAAATAAAAAATAGAAAATCAATCCGTATCATCTCCGTATTGATCAGTACCGGTGCCGTACCGACCTATATCGGTCCAAACCACACCGCACTGAGTGGTTGGTGCTTGCACCATACCGTACCGATGTCTTACCGACCTGTACCAGCTTATACTGCACTGTGCGTAGCGGTTCATGCTCGTACTGTATCGAGATGTACCAGTGCGGTCCGTTTTATCTCATTTACTGAAAAATCGACTTGAACTTTGCTGGTTCCCCACCGATATGGTACGATATAAATCGATCGGTACGGAATACCATGCATCCAACTGTAGCCCTCGTAGATTTGGGTCCGACACAATCATCCCATCATTCCTTATCAAATTAGAATCCTTGTCCTCACCATGATTCAGAATGCTCTTTTTGTCGAAATCATCGTAGTCCATCATCTGGTTGTCAGGCTTCAATCTTTCCTCGAAATAAGCTCTCACCATCTACTCCACGAGATACACGCATAAAAATGTATCACACCCTTAATGAAAGAAGCTGAGGAGAAAGAGCAAATGAAAGCAAGCGTATAGGCAGAGAGAGAGGTGTGAATATTAGATGCCTTCTATCGCAGTCCTCCTTCATAAACAACTAACTTGTCTGATTTAGCTTATTTTTGGATATTTCAAGAGATATAATTAAAATACCCGATATATTATTATTATTTATATTATAATTTCTATAGCCTGTTTAGCATAATTTTTTCTCTCCTAATCTTCTGAGACACATGAGACTACATTTATATCCACAAAGTATAACATCCGATTACTTGAAATTAAAATAATCTTTGATAAAAATAATAATTAATAATATAAAATAGAATAAAAATATCAAGTGTATAAAAAATAATACAATAAAAGTCTCAAAAATATTAAGTACAAATCTAAAAAATACTAAGTCCCACAAGGACGTCGTGGTGCCCGTGGTCGCTTGGACCTTCTCAAGAAGGTCCTCAACAACCGCTCCTGCTCATGTATCTACTCTGATGGCTCCTCCCCCATATCAGTAGAGGTCTGTTGGTCATGCTGCTTAGAAATAACTGGTACTATCGGAGCATCTGCGGGCTGAATGACCCCCTCAACCTTCTCATTTGGATATACGGATGGGCCTGAAAAGAAAGTGTCATACTCATGTAGCCAACTGGTATCCGATGATGTCATCTAAGGCATGTAGGAAGAAGGCCCTGCCATCTGTGGATCAAAAGGTAGTGGCATCTGTGCAGCGTGTAGTGATGATATCTGCGAAATATGTGGTGATGGCATATGTAGAATATATGGTGACGACGTATATCTCATATCTGGTGCATCGGCTGCTCCATGCCAAGGCACACAGCTATCTGGGTCAACGCCAATCGCCACCAATATTTTCGAACTTGTTCTCTTTATCTCATGCAGTATCTGGATCCGCTCGTCCTCTCAGTCATAGATAAAGCACGATGAGCATCCAATATAAGACCTGACATAGAATCAGTCTACATAATAAAAATAAAATTAACAATATACTATAAAATAAAAAATAAAGATATAACAGAACTATATAAAATATTTTATAATTTTAATTATTAGAAATAAAGATATTGATATAAAGTATAATTTTCGTGATCTTATCAAAAGATGCATAGCAAAACTCTCACCCTCGTATCCTGAAACTGCATATCGAGGCTGTCCAATGACTCACATTGTAATGTTAAAAAATCAAGCCATGTAGTCCTCGGTATATAGACGGCCTCTCAAAATGGGATCACCATGAACTATGTGATCTCGACGTATATTCCAAACGGCGATATACTCTGCATATTTGATACGCTAGTCAATACGAGCTCTCCCTCGTCAATCAATACGATGAAGTCCCTGGCTGGTATCAAACTGCTCTGGGATACTCTGAATCTGACCAAACTGCCATATGATAAGATCGAAAAGATGCCACTTCACTACATCAAAACAAATAAGTGACACCCTAGCAGTCCATATGTCATGTCCAACTATACACATCTACGGCAATATAGCCAATATCTCACCTGTATATGGTTCCTACAAAAACTGATAGAGTTAAAATAAAAAAAAATTAGTAAGCTAAAATTTTAATAGATTATGAATACTGTAAAATAATATTTGTAAATAAATCAAATTTATCCATCTATGTGTATCAACTAATGTATTCAGCTGGGGCCTATAAACCCGTGCCATTCTCGTCGATACGTGGTGAATGTTGAATGAAATGTTCCATCTACTTGACAGTCTACTCATGTTAAATAAATTTTATCGGGTTTAAAACAGTACTAAATTTTAAGTAAAGGAAGCAATATTTTTATATCCATATCCCAATGGTCTGTCTAGTCTGAATGGAACATCAAGATCATGTTGCTCTGGTGTTGTCGCCGTAATGGACTGATAGTTGGCATCCTCTCCCATGTCCAAATCTATAAATTTCAAAAAAATCATACATGATATACTTAATCAGAGCTACAATAGAATATTAAAAATATAAATTTTTAATTCACATACCTGTAATAATACAAGATAACCATCAATCTCGCTCTGATCAGCATAAGAATCCTGACACATAGTCCTGTACAGGCAAGCTAGTACTGCATTGCCCCAACTGAGCCTACGAGCGAACTCTAAATTGTCTCCTAATGAGTTGGAGAAGGAAATTTTTTTTTTTAAAAAAAAAGCAAATCTAAATTTACTAAAGCATTACAAAGTAGAATGAAATGAATTATATATGCTCTAATTTTGTACCTAGGTGAGTGATGTAGAAAAAGCAAACCTCTTAAGCAAATTCCAAAATAAATTGAGCAGTCTAATGTAATAATTTGATGACATGCAGGAGAATGTTATGTTATATAATCTTTTACATTATAGTAGCTACACGACTCAAAGTCCTATGGAATCAATGTCTAATCCAATAAAACAAAAAAATCCAAAGGTGGAGTGTTTCGAAAGCTGAAGTGTACCTTTTTCGAAGAATAAAATCAAGGTAGAAGGTGCCACAAATACTTTGTTCTGGAAGGGCTGTTGGCTGGGAAAGCGGCTTTTATGCCAATTGTTTTCTAAGCAATTTCAGACTATGTAACAGAGGAGAGAGGTCAACTATTTATCTGTAGGCAGTGACCAGGTGATTTGAAGGTAGGGATGTTTATCATCGGAGAGTCCTTAATTTGTCCTCATTATGTTGCCATCTGGAGGATGGAGCTGCCGACACAGAAAAATCGGGCTCTTTGCTTGGTGGCTAGTAAACATCAAATTGCTTGAGGATTAGAAAATGGTGTGCCTTCTCCATTAGTTATGATGAGCCGGTGGACCATCTATTTTTGTTGTGCCCCCATCTGGGTAGATATTGGAGTTGCTGCTAGGGCTTGCTTTTACAATTCAGAGAAGGCCCTATTCGGTCAAGATTTTTGGAATCAAAGAAAGATGAAGATTTTTTTTTTTTTTTGGTAACATGAGGAGGTGGATTCATTGATTCAACTCCAAGATACAACAGGCACTGAGCTATCCCACCCAACATACATATGCAATATTTCTGCTACAGTCAATCCTTCAGGTCATACAATGGAAAACATATTTCCCCAAACATACATAAGACAGAGCAAAACTAACCACTAAAACTAGTTGAATACACATCAACCTTTACTAGTACTTGTGAGGATGATAAGTTCCAGAACATAATAAATAGCAGATGAACCACCAGTTGACCTCCCTTCCCTCCAGAAAAGGATCTGAGTTGAAGCAGGGGAAAACATGCGGAGCCAAAACCATCTGCTGCTCGCTATCCTCTTCTGTACAATGTACCCCTTCTATCAGCCTGCAAAAGAGAAAATAATTCACTATGAATTGGAGCCGACACAGACCAAGAGCATTCTCCCTGACGTGCATATTTAGCAACAAAATCAGCCACTTTATTTGCCTCTCTGTAGATATGAGTAAAAGAAATATTAGAGCACCCTTGCTTCTAGCAATACAATTCCAGCAACAGAGGATTATTTTCATTGTGACGTAGCTGAAAGTTAGAAATAGTGGAGACAGCATAATGAGAATCACCCTCAACATAGAGAGAAGTTGCTCTTAGCTCAACCACTGCAGCATATAAACCCATCCATGCAGCCACAATTTCAGCATAAGCAATAGCATAACATGGTAATGGCTTACCTGCTGCCTTTATAAGCAGACCTGCACTATCACGAATTACATAACCTGCAGCCACCTTTCCATTCGAGACAGATGCATCAAAGTTTACCTTTATGCTTCCATAGGGGGGTGGTGACCAAACAACAAATATAGGATTTGGTCTACCCAGATTGAGCAGAGTAGAGTCACCACAACGTCTATTTGGAAAAAAAATTTTGCCCAATAGTATCTTGAATGCCCTTCACTGTTAAATGACCATAGATTCTTCTAACCAGTTGAACAGGCGACTGTGACTGGTTTTGGAAAATCCTTTCATTGCGTCCATCCCATATCAACCAAGCAGACAAGGAGTCTACAAGGCCCAATAAGGAAATAGGCAAGAGATCAGAAGGAATCATATTTTCGACATGAGACCAGCAGGATTTCGCAAAGGGGCACAGGATTAAAGCATGATTAACATCTTCATGGATGCCAGGACACAAATCACAGGAGGCCATGGAGTAATCAATAATTCCCCTTCTTGCTAAAAGGTCTTTACATGGCAAGCAGTTCAATAGCACTTTCCACCAAAAGAATTTAATTCTGGGGGGTACTTTCAATTTCCACAACCAAGCCATTGAGATACTTGCTCCCCCATGTCAATTGATCAGACCAATCATGAACCGCAATGGAGATATTAGATATCAGCATCATCATTTCATCTGACATGAGGGAAGAGATAAGAGGCAAATTCCATTCTCGTGAGGGGTTTATCAGATCACTAACCTGCAGATCATGCAGCTATGCCTCCATGTTAATAAAAGTAGGCTACAAGTAAATAGGCACCAACGAGCACCAAGGGTCAGACATAATATTAATTAATCGACCATTACCGATCGACCAAAGGAATTGATGTTGTAAAAAGCAGGCCACAACAGATGAAGATGTTTAAGAAGCCATGGGAGAACGAGTGGGATATGCTAGTGGCTGCAAATGTTAACAAATATGGCTTGAGAGAGATTTTCTTCTTCTCTTTGTAATCTTTCTCTCTAATAAACTTACTTTAGGCACCTATAGTGCTAAAAACAGATTTAATATGGATATTAATATTTGTATCCATTTATATTGGATGAATACTAATACAAATATTAATTCGATGTAAAAGTTTCTGTCCATATTTGTTTTAAATGGATATGGATACATATCATGTGTTAGAAGTATGGATATGAATACAGATATAAGTTATATAGTTAAATTTTGCTAGCGTAAAATCAAATATATCACTGAATAGAAGGTAAATTAAGTCAATAATATGATAATATGATTGTTTGTTTCCCTTAAAGGTTAATAAATGCTATGTAAAACTAAATAGGATTATCAATAGAAACCGATATTTAGGTATGGATAGCATAGTTACCTATCAGTATCTACATCCATTTTCTTTGACAAATATAGATATTAATCATATGCTTAAATTTGTGGTCATTTTTTGATATACTTGGTTACAAACCAGATCCTATCCAATCCACCTGTAGCCCTAACCAAGTGCTTATTGATCTCTCTCACAAAAACTTAAATTGGTCATTGGAATTTCAAGGTATAACTCCTTAATCAATGATTAAAACTCAATCCAAGTAATACTTTTGGTATTTGATCATGTACTTAAAAAATTCTTACATAAAAATTGGCACGATCTATGAGAAGCAACCAAATCATAAACATGCCGAAAGGTGGTGTAACAATTTTTTTCTGTCATGTCATGGCACCTCATAGCATTTTTGATAAAAAAATCATTTGGTGCAATATACGTATCCATCAAGCAAAATTTTGTGATTAAAAGATGTGAACTAGTACAGCCAAAAGAGGTGAAATTTTTTATCCTTGTAGCATTTATTAAATAGAGAATCCTTTGGTGCATTATAGCAATTCATCACATACAATTTTACGATTGAGAGATGCGACACTAGTAAGTAGAGTCATCAATTTGCATCATTAATCTAGTCATACAGTAACCTATGTGATGCACAAGGTAGCATGATTTTTTCCTTTTCTAATTATTCTTGAAATAAATATAGTAATATAACAAATTATAATAAATAGAAGATTTCAATAATCAAATTTCTGGTGCACATTAAGCAATGGATTAGTTTCTTTTTATTTTCCTAACTATTTTTGAAATATATCATGACAATGTGAATGCTTCAATGGCCAAATTTCTATTACATATTAAACAATATATTTTAATTATGATTGAGTATATTAACACCAATGTCATTAATATTTATTACATATTAAACAATGAACTTTAATAATGGTTGAGCACATTAAAATTGATATCGTCAATACTGGTATCGATAAGGTGCATGGAAGGCTCTCTACAAGTTGATTCAACATTTTGCATAATTATAATAGACAAGGTTGTGATGCCCTTTGCATATAAATCTTACAATGTGGTAAAAAATAAAAAAATAAAAAACAAGGTTTCAACTAGAGCCGCAAATGGGTCGAATTTGACTGAGGCATGATTGACCCTACTTGATCTGGTTCCTTATTCGAGTCTTGATGTTGGGCTCAAACCCAACCCAATAGAAGATCAGATTGGGTTGGATTAGGTCGGGTTAGGTCCATGACAAAAGTTTTTAAACCAACAAGCCATTCAGGTTGAGTTGGGTTTATGTATCCCAACCCAAAAGTTAAGTTTCGATCGGATCTGAGTCAAAAAAATACTCAACCAACATTCAACATGAGTGATTGGGATGAGAGCTTTTCAAAGTAATCAATCAATTGTAACAAAGGGGATTGATTTATTGTCTATTAGTTGTAATATGGATCCTTTTGCTCTACCAAAAGCTACTCAAATTCTGCCTCGTACAACTCTCCTATCTTGCTAACAAAAGCTTTGTAATAATTAAAAGAAGATATTGAATAAAGAAATTTATACCATTGGATAGGCATAAGGGTGTAGAACTTGCACAAGGATACCTAGGAAGATTGATGGGGATGAGGGGGGATGATTGATAGACTAGACGTATAAGCATGTAGCCATCATAGAATAGCAAGATTGGCCGATTGAAGTAAAGATAATCAAGGATGTAGAATTTTGAAAGAAGGAGACTAGAGAAGAATCAAAGGATTCGGGACTTGCCCTTTGTTTGGTATGAAGGATGAATTGGAGAAAAGATGGGTAGAGAAAGAATGATGGATGACGAAGAGGATGGCTAGATCTTGTGTTCATCTTCTTATATATTTGATGAAATATAGAAGAATATATGAAAATGATTCTCTCCTTTATTTAGTATAAGAGGAATGAAAGAAAGGATATATGATATTTGTATAACATCTTTAGCAAACTACTTTTTGATAAAAATATTATTATTATTATCAATTTATAATACTTACTTATATTAAAGAAGTAAGCAATGTATAAACCTATAATCTTTATAGTTTATAATTATATAAAATTATATAAATATTTTAATTTAATTTAATAAATATATTATTAATGAATTAATTTATTTTTATGTTATAGTTGTATAAATAACTAATTAATTGATAATTTAATTTAAATAGTTAATTAAATTTTATGAATAACTAATTAAAATATTAAATATTAATAAAAAATAAAACATAATTTTAATTTAAAAATTAGTAATAAAATTTAATAGTATAGAATTAAGAGTATAGATAAAATAAATATATATATAAATAATATGAATGAAAAAAATGTTATAGCATTGTCAAAAGATTAATAAGCAGTAATTTTGTCAATATAGACTAAGATGAATGGGCAATTCTTCTTTTTTATTCATCCTTCCTAAAAATTTTTGAACTAAGCAATAAATGAAGACCATACAACATTTCAATCCCATCCATTCTTCTTCTCATGACTCCAACTAAACATAGAATAGGTTGGGAGTTGGTAAAGACCAGCTTAGCCCCTTACATCACAAGTTAGTAGGTTTATTCGATTCGGATTGAGTTAGGTCAACTAATAAATAAGAAGATCTAATTTAGAACTCGTTAGCAACTGGGTCAAGTTGGGTTGGGTCAAAATCTAATAAATCCAAATTTTCTCTGGATGATAGAATGGTCCAATTTTGATATCTGACTTGGAGATGTTCTTAAAAATCGGTCAGATTGAGTCCAAGCGGATTGGGTCGGGTCACGGCATGCAATTGCAGCCTTAAGTAAAAGCCGTGGGCGTCCAAAATGGGGCCACCAAAGAGTCCTTGGCGCACACCACGTGTCTGCATAATATTGAGGAATGCCACCATACATTTGCTCTGAAGCTCATGCTCGCGCCAAGTACCATGTTTTCTCGAGGTCTCCAAATATCCGCCGGAGAAGAAGAACAAAAGTGAAATCTCTCTCATTTGGTATTTTTTGTCCAATGTTCTGATTTATGTGTAAATTAAGTTCTAATATAACATCTAATTTGAAATCGTTGTGGCTCTGGTTTATTTCTTAAAAATTGGATTTCGGACAGGTTGTGGTATGATAATTTGGGTTGCATTCTTCTATTTTTCTTTTTTTTTTTTCTTTTGAGAATTTGTCGTTGCAAGGATGCCATCTTATTGCTTTTCTATTCTACTTTTAGAATTTTGAGTAGCCTATATGCCGATGTTGGGGATCACAGATGGTCTGTCTATGTTTACAAAAGAAATTTAGTTGTTAAGTGATATAACATTCATGCTTCTTGGTCTATTGTGATTAAATCTGATAAAAGGGTTTTTCAAATATATCATTTCTTTGAGGGCAATAGTTTTCAATCAGCCTATTTTCAGATTGTAATGGGCGTAGTTTCATTATCTAACAATAATTTTGATTGTCATCTCATATTTGTGTTTGGGGTAGAAGTAGCGGTGTAAATTAATAATCCAGATGGTTTATCTATTTCTTTCTTTCTGATAAAAAGTTTCCCATGTTTCAGGAGTCAAATTGAAAAAATATGCAGGAGGAAGATGCAGTAAATACTAAACAAACAAATGGTGGATTTGGGCCTCTGCAGTAACATTTGGGAGATATTTTATGTCAAATAATTACTTTTAACTTTTGGTTGATGATACACTTTTGCTTCTTTAGAGAACTTCAGGTGAAAATAGAAAATCAAGTGAGCCTACTAAGAAGAGACATTTATTAATAAGAGATCCCATGAAAGCAAGTGTCCATCATCAGGCTTAGAAAGATTTTACAGAAATGATTTAACTTTAGTCAATGTTACTGGGACACGTCCAGAAATATCTGACAGAATAGGCAAGAGGACATGTCTATTTTCTTGTATATTTTGTGTAAATATGTATTTATTTATATCCGCTGTAGTTAATAAGGTGGATCTGCTGCTCTTCTACGTCACAAAATCGCTAAAAGGTATGCTAGTTGATATCGTTAGACTAAATAACTTCCATGCAGAATTCCCAAAAGTAGACATGTAATGATGATGTCATTATGATGTAATAATATGACATGTTGAGGGATGTCATGAAGTGTCGAAGTTTTGGACATGTCAAAAAACATAAAATTTGGAGTGTCTGGATATCTCTTAGTGCATTATAAATATAATTATTATTCATTTATTCCAATGACAATATAGAGAGGCAATCCATTTTTTACCAGACTGAATATAAAGTCACGAGGGAAACTTTTTTTTCTTCCATTCAGTCCTGTAGATTTTAACGATAGCTCCTTAGTTGTGTTGGAACACTGGGGCACTGGTTAGTCGTGCTACTTCTCGGCAGGTTCTGACTTTCCAAATATTCAAACATACATGTATTGTATCTGTCACGGGGTGTGATACCAACTATCACGAGATGAGTGTTTTCTTACCCAAATATTCATGAGACGTCCTATGCAGCCACACACCAAGGCCAACCCTCCTGAGTCCTTTCTTTGGATACACTGATAAGTATGCAACAGTCCAATCACATAGTCAAGCATGCATCTCTATGTCTGTGTCTAGCAACACTGTTGTACTGAACACAAGCAACATCTTCAAGTGTCCGCAAGCAACTTGATTCCTCGAGTCAACCGTAATGCTCATACGCACCTCCGTACTATAACATAAACTCTTTCCAAAGGTGTTTTGTAGCTTAGCACCTCTGTGCCAACTCTAAGGCTTTGCCCCTTAAGTACCGCTCGCCCAAAATGTCACGATTCTCGACATACTTCTGTGCCATGACATAACTATTGTGCCACTGATCTACAACCCACAAAACTACCCTTCAGTATTAATAGATCAAATCCATACAGCACGACCATGCAATGCCACTGCTATGCATGAGGCTCGGGCAAACCCATCTCTAGTGTCACTCAGCTAAACTGCCAAGTTGACACACTCTACAGCTTCTCGAAGCTATAGCCAATCGTACACATCCGAGTCCTCTTCGGTTCCGCTATCCAAGCTCCCTCATAAAGCTTCTGTGCGACAATTTCGATCTTGCATCCTCGATATGTCTTTCCATTTATGGCTATACTGCTCGACAATGTTCACGGCCTGCTCGTCCATCACTGTGCATTGTCACGATCCTGAGGATACATGATCATACTGCCCAACATCTTATGTCCATGGCTTACTTGCACATTGTGCACTGCCATGATATTGGCATCCAACTCTGCCCATCAAATAAATATTATTGACTGGCTGATCCTTGCATCAAGCTGTCTTCTCCTCGGCATGACCCTTTTGGCCATCCTTGACCCTTGGCCTAGCTTCAAGGCATATTATTCGATCGATATTTCATAACCCCTACTTGTTCTCCACGATCGATCGATTTTCATAGATTTTCGTAAGACATCACCTTACAATGCTCATGAGAATTGCCTGTTTAGATAGGCCACATCCTTGCCCAACTAGTTCTCTATCATCTTTTCACTCCACTATAGAGATCAAAAATGTATAGAATAATTTGCACAAACCCCTCGAGGATAAAACCTCTCGGATATCTCCTTCCCGCACAATGTGGCCAGTTCGTCTGACCCGCATAGCCCCAGATGCCTCCAAGCCAGAACATTCGGATGTGGCACCACCATTGCCCCGCAATAGTGCCATAGCAGATCCCTCAGCCACGGGTCTGGGGGAGTCAGGAACGCGGCCAAAGCTTCATGTCCCTCCTCAAACCAAGAGGAATCCTTGGTATCCATATATATTTTGATGGTCCACCGCCATGCCAAATACCACGTGTCTCGAGCCCCCCAATATCATGTCATGGCTATGCCGCTCCTTGGCAAACCATTACTCCCTTAATACCTCAATAAGGCATCGATCCCCCTAAATCCCACCCGAGGGTTCGAGTTGCATTGCAAATTTTGGCCATGCCAAATCCTTCACGGTACCATGCCACACCTATGCCGGCACCACCTACGACACGTGTGCGACTAAGCTCCTGACAGTTGATGTTGCAGACGGAGCCCAACTTGTGTCCACATTTGGATTTCGGGCCTATCAACGGAGATGGCACAAGTAAATCCACTATTCGGATTTGAAGATCTTTTTAGATTTATTTTGAATTTTCTATTTAGGAAGATTTTTTCCGAGGTTGAGCTTTCAAAGCGGGATCGTTCCAACGCGCCCATGCCTTACTGTTTTTTTTTTATTTAAAAAATTTTATCATCTTTCTTTTTCTATTTAGAAAGCTTTGATTCTATCATCTTCCTTTTAGAAAAAAATTTTATTCTGTCATCTTTTTTTTTCCTTAGAAAGATTTGGTCAAATTTTCTTTTATGTTTAAGAGGATCTTAATTGATCTTTTTTTCAGATAAGTCTTTGGATTTCGAAATTTTTTCTTTTATTATCGAACGTGTTAGTTTATAAATAGCCCACAAAGCTTTGGCTAAGGAACACAGAATGATTATTGAATAAAATTTGAGTTTCGTTAAAGAGTTGTGTGAAAGTTTTGTTTCTTTTCCGAGGTATTACCAGTTCTGACGAGGTCCAGAGTTTAATTCTTCTTTAGATCTATGTTCTCTTCTATTTTTTGTAAGTTTTGACTACCTACTATTGAGATTTGATTGAGCTTTGAGAAAGTTTGAAGATTTCACAAAGTAGAAAGAAGATGGAGATTGAAGACGAAGATCTCTTTTTCTTTTTCCTTGTGCATGCTACTCAAGACATCCGACCAGCCATCTGTACTAGCAATCTAAGCTAACTTTAGCTCAAAGTCAAGTATTAGCATTTCTTTGCTTCCAAAAAAAAAGTTATAGTGTTGATTTTTCTATCCAGATCCAGATCTATACGTAGCATCTATTGACAATAAAGGCTAGATTTATAGGATAGTTTGATTTTTATTTTCTTTCCTAAAAAAATTTATCATATTACTTCTTTCCTAAAAAAATCTCAAGAATTAATTCAATCCTTTCCCTTTCTGCATGATACTTGATTGTGATTATTAAGCAGGAATTGACTACATGAACATCTACAAGCTTAGTTACGAGATCGTTGTGGATAGATTGTGAATTGATTTGAGTTAATCATAATAGCTTAATTGTACGCTTGTTGGACATCATATGATATAATTTCTTATCTGATTTAATCTCTTTATTTTATTATTTTTTTGCTGAACATTCTATTTTTATTGAAATTAATTTTTTTTAAAAAAAAGCTCATTTAATTTTATTTTGCAATCGATTTTGCATGCTACATCTAAGGGATAGCAAGCTATAAGATAGATTTGACATCTTGTATACTGCATTAGTGCATATCATATAGGATTTTGGACCGTTCTGCATCAGATTTGGTATCAGAGTCATAGGTCAGTGCATGATCCTTAGGAGTGGTAAAATTTATCAATCTGTACTGATGTCTTTTGATCCTACTACAATAGACCAGATTTTACAATAATTAGCCTCTTTAAATACTAAATTAGATGACATAGGAAATCGTATGACCATTCTTTAGACTAGTTAGACCACGGATGACACTGTGGACCCCAATGCTACTCCCACTAGAATAGCTCTTAGAGCCTTAGATGATAGAAACCAACTAACCCTTTCAGGTTCAACTTCCAACTAGATGATGACATTACCAAAAAAGTTAAAATTGAGGCCCCAACCTTTGATTGTAGATTTGACCCTGAGACTTTCACTGATTGGTTGACTGATATGGATCAATTCTTTGATTGGTATGATATGTTTGATGACCATCTTGTTCGTTTTGCCAAAATGAAACTCGTAGGGGTAGCCAAACAATACTGGATAAGTGTTGAGCAATAGTTGGCTAGGTCTAGGCAAGCATCAATCACATTGTGGGATGAGATGAAGGCCAAATTGAGTGAAAAATATTTACCGTCAACTAATAGGCAACTTTAGATAGAATAGATGTTGTCATTATGTTAGCGTTTGATAATCGTAGCTAATTACATACAAAAGTTTGATGAGATTTCTGTTAGGTGTAATGTCCAAGAAGAAGAGGATGTGACCTTAGCCTGATTTAGAAGGGGACTATGTGAGGAAATCCAGAAAGAGATCGCACCCCATCAAGTCACCACTGTTGAGGATGCATTCCAGGTCGCACTCGAGTATAAGCATTACCTCAAACCTCCAACCAGATGCTTCGGTTACCAAGCTGGAGAGTCGAGTATGAAAAAGTAGATCAATAGGAGCCAAATTACTACTAAGCCCATCATGCCCTCCTATCAACCTAACCAAGATCCTAATGGGAAATCTCTAGTTGAGGGAACCAAGCCAGATCTTTCTCAAGTGAAGTGTTTTAGTTGTGAGAGGATGGGTCATTACTCAAATAAGTGTCCTCAAAAGAGTAGCTTGATGATGAAAAATGATGAGAATAATTTCAAGGAAGTAGTGCATGAGACTAAGAGTTCTCTAGTGATGAGGATGAGCACACAAATGTAGATGATGCCGATAATACTATTCCTTTGTGTAGGGTTTCGATGGTGCAGTGGAAGGTAATGGCATTTCAAAAATTTTATCATGAATACCTTGCCCATCGAAACCCTACAATCCAAAAACCCTTGACAATAGCAATCAAGATATAAATGTAACTAAAGTGGTAGAATACGTATCTAATTAAATCTAATTTGATGAAGAATAATTTTCACAAAGCACACATATGTCTGTCCTCCAACGATGATCCACACAGGAACTACACCAAGGACTAAGCCCTTTCACAAATCTTGCTTCAAGAGTTCTAGCCCTTAGAACTCAAAAATCCGGACATTGGTCAAGTTTCTTCAAGAACTTGATCTCACCCTTTCAAACACTCTTTTGGACTTTAGTAGCACTCTATATTCCTTTTTGGTTCTCTTCCTAAGCTCTTGTTCTAAAGCAAACCTCTTATCTTTATTTAAAAGACTTTGTCTTAACAAGAGAAGGAAGAGAACTAATCATACTACAATATCCTAAAAACTTGGAATTCCTTAAACCTATCTGCCGTGGGGTATTTATAGGACACAAGGAGGCACCAATAGAAAGGCCACACCCCATAGGAAAAGACTGATCTGATCTACATATCAGAAATAAGAGAATCTTCAAGTAGAAGGACTCTTATAATCTGATACGTCAATTCAGCCTTCCTCGCACACGACAGTGAAGAGGTGTTTTGGCATCCCAAATAAATTTAGAAAAATCTAGATGCTGCCACGTGGAAAGGAGACTTAAATCAAATTCAAAATATCTAATAAAAGATTTAGATAATGCCTCCTTCTGCCCAAGGCAGAAGGACTTCTCTCGCATCCCTATGAGAGGTCTCCTATCATTTGCGCGCATGCCCAATAAAGGGCATCACAAGCATCCATACATTTATCAGATTATATTCCAGAAAAACATGTGGAATTAGTATTTAAATCTAATCCAAATAAGAAAAATAATTAGATAAATATGGTGCCTATAACTCCTTAAAATATAAAGAGTCTTCACATCTCTTCGTGCGATTAAAAACATCATGCACGTGCGCCTTGCCTTATCTGGTGTCCCATGCCCAAATAAATTTCAGAAAAAATACATCTCATCCTTTGAGATGTGTGCTAGAAGTGGAGGGTGATGAGAAGTGCCACATGGGTCTTAATTCTTTTGCAGAAGGACTCTTTCCTTCTCCCCACGCCAAATCGCACGTCAAAATAATTCTCCGCATTTAGAGTCCTTAGCCCTTTGGACTCTATCCAAAGTGGCATGGATAAGTGTTTAGGTGCCCCATTTGGGGTTGCTTGCAGGTGGCTAAACCTGATCTAAAGACTTCTCAAATTAGGTTAGCCAAAAAGCAAGTTAATTGATCAAATCCAATTTGTTCAAGGTACCAGGGCTTGCCACATGTGCTAGCATGCTTATAGGCAACCCAATTGGATTTAATGGTCCATTTAACCAACTCAAATAGGTCCTTGATAAATTTTTTTATATGTGTGACCCATTGAATTCCACATCTAACTTGTAGTAGGTCTAGGTATAAGTTGACCTAATTTGATTAGAATCTTTTCTAATCGATTAAGATCCAAACTGAGCTAATCTGAATTCAGCAATTAGAACTCTTTCTAATTGGAGATTGAATTTAACACTTTAATTCAATCAAACCTACAAGTCAAGATTGATATCTAGTAATGTATGATAACTATCTAGAAGATATAAAATTTGATAAAAATATCAAATATATCTTTTAGTGGTAAGTTACTATGCAATTCAATCCTTTGATCATTCTGCATCCCGAATATGTTCATGAGTATGAAATTATATCAAACTCGAATATATATTCTTATTGATTCTCGATCGATCAATAATGACTCTGATGATAAAGTATTAGAAATCTTTTCTAATCTTCATCCTGCTTTGATCAAAATTTTTTTGAGTTATCTAGAGATGAGAATGCACAGGATGATACCTCTTCTTACTAGAAGTGATCGATTCTTCGTTGATCGATTCACAACCTCCATACATATTTCACCATATCCAGAATATTTGATATATATCTTTATATCATGCATGGGTATGAATTAAAATATGAATTCATGTGCATAAGATTCTATGATGGTCTTATGTCTAGGGATTACTTACACAACTCTCACTGAGAGAATCATCTTTTGACATGCAAGTAAAGCTCCATAAGATGTTCTCCATCGATAAATCATTTCAGTGAACTCATATTCTAATGAACATCCATATTCTTGTATTAGTGTCTCATACAAGTGGCTTGTGAAATCAGTCACTCTCTTTATCGAGCATACATAGAATATACCAGTATATCTAGAACATTGATCCCTGACTTAATGTTCCTTCGATTAGAAATATTTTGGATTAAAATTTTGGGATTTCAAATTTTACAGGCATGAACTCTTCATGATTCTAAAATCATTGTTCTAATCTATGGGATTCATCATAATCTTAAACATAATAAGATGCAACTATAATGATGAATCATACTTTATTTATTTTATGAATAAATAATATCTTTATATGAGTTGGAAGATGATAAAAAAATAATTTTCATCGCATCCCACATACGATTGGCTTGTAGGGTACTTAATCTTTCAATTTGCAAGTTCTCCATTATATCCTTACCACCAAAAAGGATGAGGATGATTGGCGACACACTGTTATTTTCCACACTTATACTAAGTTTATACTAAGTGCAGGAATAAGGTGTGCAAGATCATCATCGATGGTGATAGTAGCTTGAATGTGGTCGCTAAAATAGCCCTCGACTAGATGAAGCTGACCCCTGAACCATATTAACCACATCCAAGTCCCTTTAGAGTTGCTTGGGTAGATTAGACTACAATACCTATCATTGAGCAATGTTTGGTGGTCCCACTCAAATTTGCCACATATAGTGATCATGTGTGGTGTGATGTCCTCTTAATGGATGTAAGACACATTCTTTTAGGATGATTGTGGTTGTATGACCATGATGTTATATATTATAGCCATCCAAACACGTACACCTTCAACAATGATAAGAAAAGGATTATGTTGAGACCCCACAAAATTAAGCTGATTCAGTATCTGTCTAGCCAACTTGGTGCACCTAAGGGACCAACTGTATCTAAGAAGATCACATTGAGCATCACTAAGGTAGAGTCAACCAAATCGCTTCATTTTCTGAACCAGAAGCAATTCTATCAATCAGCTAGTTGTGGAGTTGTCTATGCTCTAGTTGTCCGAGA
This sequence comes from Elaeis guineensis, assembly GCF_000442705.2. Taxonomy (NCBI): domain Eukaryota; kingdom Viridiplantae; phylum Streptophyta; class Magnoliopsida; order Arecales; family Arecaceae; genus Elaeis; species Elaeis guineensis. Next base: position 30,228,507 of record NC_025993.2, on the reverse strand, counting down.
GATAGGGGAGCCTTTCCTTGACCCTAAGCTGACCTTGAACCTTCAAAATCTATTGTCTGACTATTTTGATTTGACCTTGGATGAGTTATCCGATGGACTTCCACCCATAAGAGATCTTCAACAGGCAATAGACTTTGTTCTTGGGTCGTCATTGCCAAACTTGCCACACTAGACGAAGAATCTTAAGGAGCATGGTGAGTTGAAACATCAGGTAAATGACTTGATTAGGAAAGGTTTCATTAGGGAAAGTATGCGCCCTTGTACAGTTCCGACACTTCTTACTCCTAAGAAGAATGAAACTTGATGAATGTGTATCGATAGTCGAGTCATCAATAAAAATCACTATCAAGTATAAGTTTTTAATCCCTTGATTGGATGATATACTTGATATAATAGCTGGATCAACGATTTTTACGAAAATTGATCTTAGAAGCGGATATCACCAGATAAGGATGAGGCTAGGAGATGAATGGAAAACTATCTTTAAGACAAAGGAAGGTTTATATGAGTGATTAGTCATGCCATTTGGTTTAACCAACACTCCAAGTATATTCATGCGTATCATGAATCAAGTACTTTGATCTTTCATAGGAAAGTTTCTCGTGGTCTATTTCGACGACATTCTGATTTATAATAAAATTGAGAACGAACACCTAAGTCATCTTAGGCAGGTCTTAGATACTCTTAGGAGAAACTTTACATTAATACCAAGAAGTGTGCCTTTATGCTATCTAAGGTTATTTTCTTAGGCTTTGTGGTATAAGTGGATGGAGTATCAACCAATCCTGATAAGGTCAAAGCAATCCAAGAATGGCCCCAACCCCAGAACATTTATGACATTAGAAGTTTTCATGGGTTAGCAATTTTTTAGCGATTCATTAGAGGTTTTAGTACAATTATGGCTCCGATTACAAACTACATGAAAAAAGGAGAATTCAAGTGGACTAAGGGTGCAGAAAAAGCATTTAATGAAATTATGGAGCGTATGTCTAGTCCACCTATTTGAGGTTGTTTGATTTTGAGAAGATCCTTGAGGTTTCTTATGACACCTCTGGAGTAGGAATAGATGGAGTCTTAAGTCAAGAAAGTTATCTGATCGCTTATTTTAGCAAAAAGCTAAATGAAATGAAAATGAAGTAGTCCACATATGATAAGAAATTGTACGCAGTTATACAAGCCCTACGATATTGGCAACATTATTTGTTACCTAAGGAGTTTATTTTACCTTCAGACCATCAAGCCTTTAGCTATTTTAAGTTGCAAAAGAAATTAAATTCATGACATGCCAAGTGGGTCGCATTTCTTAAGGAATACCCTTATGTTCTTAAACATCTTACTAGAATCGAAAATAGGGCTGCTGATGCTCTTAGTCATGTTATTATGACTTTGCATTCCGTAGGAGCATAAGTTATAGGATTTGATCGAGTCAAAGAAGATTATCCAACATGCATGTCCAGATTTCGATGAGACTCACAAAAGCCTTCTAGATGGATAGCATGACAATCCTGATTTTGTTATTCATGAGGAATATTTATTTAAAGGTAGACGCTTGTGCATTCCCCAAGGCTCATTGAGAGAGTTCGTGATTTGGGACTTGCATTCTGGAGGATTAGCGGGACAGTTTGGTAGGGATAAGACTATTCTTTTAGTAGAAGATCGTATCTTTTGGCTGACCTTAAGTGAGATATTGCATGTGTTATTGCCTAATGTGGTAGATATCAGACTGCTAAAGGTAAAATGAAAGAATACTGGTTTATATACACCTTTGCCCATACCTCATGCTTCATGACAAGATTTGAGCATGGGCTTTATTTTAGGACTTTCTAAGACTATTCGAGGTCATGATTCGATTCTAATAGTCGTCGATAGATTTTTTAAGATGGCACACTTTATACCATATAGGAAGACTTCTGATGCCATGCACATAGCAAAATTTTTGGTTGATCAGGTTGTAAAATTGCATGGATTATCAAAGTCTATTGTGAGTGATAGAGATGTATGATTTGTTAGTTACTTTTGGACAACAATGTGGAAACTAATGAATACTAAATTGTAATTTTCTTTGTCATATCACCTACAAACAGATGGCCAAATTGAGGTTGTTAATCGATGCTTAGGGGACTTATTGCATTGTCTTGTAGGTGATCATACTAGAAATTGGGATAGCATTTTGTCTATAGCCGAATTTGCTTGCAACAACTCGGTTAATCACACTATAGGGATAAGTCCATTTGAGATTGTCACTGATTACAACTCTAAGGCACCCATTGACCTAATTCCATTACCTATAGACTATGAATCAAGCCAGCATGCTGAAGCATTTGTTCAGCATATAAAAGACTTGCATGATAATATAAGACGAGCAAACATTTTAAAAACTAAAGTTTATGCAAATAAAGTAAATGAACATCGGCGTGAAGGAAATTTTAAATAAGGAGACATAGTTATGGTAAGAGTTTGACCAGAATGATTTCACATAGGTACCACAAAAAAGCTACATGCGAGAAATTTGGATCCATTCAAGATCTTGAAGCAACTAAATCCAAATGCTTATATCTTGGATTTGCCCACTAATGTTGGTTTTAGCTCAACAATCAATTTTGAGGATCTTAGTCACTATCATAAATCTCTTTCCACCAACAGCCCCATTTCCACAAGTATACCTCTACCACCACTTCCACTTACACCCATACCTAATATTTCAAGAAAAAAGAAGAAATTGAATAGGTTCTTGATGATCGAGTTGTTATTACAGAATCAAATGATTCGCGTAACTTTTTGATGAAGTGGGCATTCCGACCTGATGAAGAAGTTATATGGATATCCAAGCATGAGCTTAGTGGGATTGCCCCAGATCTCTATAAAGATTACATTAGCCATAATCCATTAGAGTCGGATTTTTTCAAGTCAAGAGGAGATGATGCAAATCGAGCCCAACTTGTGTCCACATCCAGATTTCAGGTCTATCAATGAAGGCGGCACAAGTCAGCACCGAATCCACTATCTAGATTTGAAGATTTTTTCAGATTTCTTCTGAATTTTTTTGAAGATTTTTACATAGACTGATATAGGAGAACAAAATTTAATTGAACAAGGACAAAAACATTTGAACAAGAAAAACCTGTATGATATTAAGTCCTATGATGAGAAAGGCAACAACTGCAACACCTGTTCACATAATCCTAATGCAGATGTAACCCCCTCCAATGCCCAAATCTGATAGCAGTATAGTAACAGCGTAGTTTTATGTGCCACTCAGCTCTTCATTGTTGCAGTAGGCAATATTTACATGAGGTCTACACCTCTTATTTCCCTAATTAGATCATCATCTAGCAAGAATAGTGTGTGTTGTGCCCCAACCTCTTCAACATATCAAGAATTCCATCAGCCTTTCTGCGAGCCCTTCTAGTACCAATCTAAGCCAGAGCAGAGATCGACCCATTCAATTTCTCGTCCTCCCTGACCTCCCTCCGATTTGTTCGATCATACATACAGACCGCAAACAGAACCACCACTGCATTTTCTTTTTTCAAGTCAAGAGGAGATGATGCAAATCGAGCCCAACTTGTGTCCACATCCAGATTTCAGGTCTATCAATGAAGGCGGCACAAGTCAGCACCGAATCCACTATCTAGATTTGAAGATTTTTTCAGATTTCTTCTGAATTTTTTTGTTTAGAAAGATTTTTTATCATCTTTCTTTTCTATTTAAAAGATTTTATCATCTTTCTTTTTCTGTTTAGAAAGATTTTATTCGATCATCTTCTTTTCAGAAAAGGATTTTATTATGTCATCTTTCTTTTTTTGCTTAGAAAGATTTGGTCAAATTTTCTTTGTTGTTTAGGAGGATTTTAGTTGATCATCTTCCTTATTTTAGATAAATCTCTAGATTTGAAATATATTTCTTTTATTCTTGAAGATGTTAGTCTATAAATAGCCCATAAGGCTTTGGCTATAGAAGACATAATGATTATTGAATAAAATTCGAGTTTTGTTAAAGAGTTATAGTGAAAATTTTGTTTCTTTTTCGAGGTGTTATAGGTTCTGGTGAGGTCCAAAATTTAGTTCTTCTTTAGATCTATGTTCACCTCTATTTTTTGTAAGTTTTGACTACCTATTAGTGAGATTTGATTAAGATTTGAAAAAGTTTAGAGATTTCACAAAGTAGGAAGAAGATAGAGATTGAAGATGAAGATCTTCTTTTTCTTCTCTTTGCGCGTGCTATTTGAGATATCTGACCAGCCATCCATACCAACAATTTGGGACAACTGTAGCTCAAAGTCAAGTATTAGCATTTCTTTGCTTAAAAAAAATATATTATAGTTCTGATTTTTTTGCCTAGATCTGTCACATGTATCATCTATTGGTAATAAAAACTAAGTTGATAGGATAGTTTGATTTCTATTTTCTTTCTTAGAAAAATTCATCATATTACTTCTATCCTAAAAAAAATCTCAAAAATTAATTCAATCTTTTCCCTTCTTGCATGATACTTGATTACAATTGTTGAGCATGAATTGACTATGTGGACATCTACAAGCTTAGCTAGGAGATCATTTTGAACAGATGGTCAATTGATCTGAGTTAATCATAATAGCTTAATTGCACGCTCATTGGACATCATATGGTATAATTTTTTATCTGATTTAATTTTTTTACTTTATTATTTTTTTTAATCAAATATTTTTCTTTTATTAAAATTAATTTCAAAAAAAATACTCATTTAATCTTATTTTGCAATCAATTTTGCATGCTACATCTAGGGATAGCAACCTATAGGATAGGGTTGATATTTTATGCACTGCATTGGTGTATATCATATAAGACTTTGGACCGTCCTGTATCAGAGTCATAGGTCAGTGCATGATCCTTAGGAATGGTAAAATTTATCAATTTGTATCAATATCTTTTGATCCTATTGCAATAGATCAGATTTTATAATAATTAGTTGCTTTAAATACTAAATTAGATGACAGGAAATCGTGTGACCACCCTTTAGACTAGTCGGATCATGGATGACTAATCAGTGCATTAAATATGACATAAAAAGTATTAAAATATTGACTATTAATCTTTATCATTTTATATTTGATACTTGTTATGCACTTTTTTAGAAATTATTAATCATGAAGATTTTATCATATTAAGCCCAAAGTAAGCCCAAATTCAAGCTCAAATTCATTAAGAAATGTTAGGAATGGACAACAAGCCAAGAGGCCCCAAAATCAGCAAAAAATCAGCACAAAAATAAGCCAAAAATAAGCCCAAAAATTATTTTTAAAGCAGTCGGTATACAGTGGAAAAGTTGGTCTATCCACAGAACCTGGGTTGCGGTCCACAGCATAGAGTCGCGGTCTACAGGCCGGCAGAAGTCTTGTGCGCTATCAAATTACTGAGAGAGCATTGAACACCCGATCAGATGGTTAGAGATGAGTAATCCCATATCCATTGGTGGTGGCCCACTTTTAGTGTATGATCCAACGGCTGGCAGCAGTTTTCAAGGATGATCGGACGGCTGGCATTCGCTGTGGTTGGAGGATAGAAATAGAGAGGAGTTTTTGGTGCCATCTGATGGCTGAAATCCAATCTAATGCATGATCGGATGGATGATAGTGTTCCCAACTAAGATTAGGTTTGATGAGGCTTGATCTAAACTGTTTAAACTCGATCCGACAGACAAAATGTAGGGACACGCCTTGGACACATTTTGGATACAATTTTGAGGGGTTTTGGGACTCCATTTACTACCAGAACTCGAGGAAAAATTTATTTATAAAAAGGGGGCCATGGTACAATAGAAAGACAGTAGAGAATAGTAGAAAAAAATAAAAAAAATTTAGAAAAAAATAGAAAAAAATGTAGGAATCCAAAAAGAAGGAGTGAAGTCTAATTTGCTCCATAAAGTTTGAAGGAAGAAAGAAAGGTTATCAACTATCTTTTTGATGAGACTGCATCGATCAACTTCAGATCTTTATTATATTTTTATTTTATTTTTTATTTTTTTTTAAATTTTTTATAATTAAATTTTAATTTTAATTAATATAAAATTTATTTTTTTATACTTTAAATTTTTATTATTTATTTTTATAGCAAGTAGATACTAAGATCTAGTTAGTAGATCTAGTATCAATTTATTTTTATGTACTTTAAATTTTTATTTTTTATTTTTATTGTAAGTAGAAGTTAGGATCTAAATAGTAGATCTTAGTACCAAATTTATTTTTTACACTTTTAATTTTTATTTTCAATTTAAATTACTTTCTCAAAATTTTTTCTTTATAAAAATCAAAGGTTTCAAATCAGCATTGCCTTCTCTATGAATTTGACCTGACTCATCAATTTCTATATAGTTTTAATATTTTTTTAAAAAATCAAAATTAATTTGATAATCATTGTGACCTAACAATAATATTGTGAGTACTGTCATGATAATGATATCTGATTAAAGTATAATTTTGATAGTATACTATAAATATCATCGAGATCATCGTTGCAAGTTTTCGAATCTATCGAAGGTCTCTATCTATTAGATCATTATGCGATCATTTATGATCATCAAAATTAAATGTTATTGATCGACATAGTTAGGGCTATCAGATTGAGATGATCTTTTGTAATGATACTCTAACGATAATTATTTAAATAATAAATGATAAAAATAAATTTTTAATTATAAAATTATATTATATTTAGAAAAAAATATGAAAAAAAATTATATTCTATCTCTATAACAGCAGTTGCATAAAAATCGCTGGTATAGGTCTATCACAGTGATTGCACAACCGATACCATATATTATATAGCAGTGGTTTATGCATTATTATGATTAAAATATATTTTAAAAAATTTAATTATATTTTTTTTTAAAAAAATTAAAAATTATTATTGACAGCATTAAAGACGGAAATGCTATCGCTAATAGTATTAGTGATGATGTTAGCGATGAAAAATGCCATCACTAAGTCTACCCAAAAAAAAATTTCCTTGCCCCATGTGCCTCATTTTCCCCCATGTGCCCTCACGCCCTCATTTTTCCCCACCCCTTTTCTCCCACCTTCGCCTCCCTGAGCCTTCGATCGCGAGTACCTGGCTACCCCCCACCTCCTCGAGCCTCCGACCGCGAGCATCTGGCCACCTCTCTGAGCCCTCGACTGCTTCCTGACTCCTCGAGCCCCCAACCGCCTCACACCTCTCAGAGCCCCCAGCCACCTCTCCGAGCCCCTGGCCCGCCTCCCACCTACCCAAGCTTTTGGCCGCAAGCCCCCGATCGCCGGCCGCCTCCCTAAGCCGTCGATCATCAGCCGCCTCCCTAAGCCGTTGATTACCGGCTGCCTCCTCGAACCCCCAACTATGAGCCCCCGACTTCCTCCCTCCTCCTCGAGCCCCCGGGCCATCTCTTCGAGCTCCCGGTCGCCTCTTGCCTCCCCGAGCCCCCGATCGCGAGCACCCAATCGCCTCTCTGAGCCCCCTTTCCCCTCCCACCTCCCTGAGCCCCCAGCTAGCCACCTCTTCGAGGCTCCAGCCTGCCTCCTCAAGTGCCTCATTTTCCCCCAAGCCTCCGATCGCCTCCCATCTCCCCATCCCCTTGCATCTTAGTCCCTGAGCCCTCAGGCCTCCTCGAGCCCCTCGGCCTGCCTCCCCGAGCCCTCGACCCGCATCCCCCCTTTGTCTTCCTACCTTCTTCTTTTTTTCCTTCTCCCCTCCCCTTCTTCTCTTGCCATGCAGTGCCCCAAGCCAGCATCCCATTCCCGAGCTGTCCCCTTGCCCCTCAGTCCCTACAGTAGCCCACTTTTTGTTGTGAGTATTAGCAACGGCATTAGCGACGACTAATGGTGTCATTAAAAGTTAATTTTTTTATTTAAATATATTACTTAAGTAAAATTAAGTATTAAAAACTAATTAATTAAATATTTATTTAATTAATTAGTTAGATGTTTAATTAATTAATTAATTAATTAGAAGCACGGGACTTAGGTCTCGATGGGGAAGGTGCCGGACAGCATTGCAAACATAGGGTCGGGGCATGCCTTGCGCACTCGAGCCTCAAGTCCCAGCTGGCATCCAAGACATCCAGCCTCCACGCACCTTGTGCACTCAGATCGAGGAAGGTGCCGATCAACATTGCAAATATCGAGCCGGGGCATGCCCTGCATGCTCGAGCCTTAGGTCCTAGCTGGCATCTAAGGCATCCAGCCCTCGTGCGCTCGATTGATGGAAGGTACCAGGCAGCATCGCAAATATGAGGCTAAGGGTGTTAATTTAAGTAATTAATTAGGTGTTAATGTTTAAAAAAAATTGCATTGCTTAGAACCATAGACATATGCTTGCTACTCAAGTGTATTATACTTCTTTTCCATCAAGGAAGAGAGGAAGAAAAGATTGATGGGCTGTATGTCAAGTTAAATCTCGAGCTATTCATTATGATCCATAATTGTATAATTAATTTAGTGAATCTATTTATTTTTTCTTTTAGAGATTATCCATTATGTCTTTCAGAAGTCGGAGCCATGCCAACCAAGGATAGAGCTATCGAAGAAAGAGTAATCAGTAGGCCAGCTCGCATGGTTCTGCACCTCTCACATCAGGCGGTAAACTCTAATACTTTAAATATTCTCGTTTATATTATTTTGTTCTTTACTAACTAATATAACATTCTTTATATTAGATATTTTGTACTCAGATTCGGATGACAGGGGATCACCAACGACCCCACAGTCATACACAGTAGCAATCGGCTCCCAGACATAGAGCCATGGTCAAGGACCTGCCCGACTTGCAGCACCTCCAATTTGATCAAAGGACAGATAGCTCATTCATGTTCAGAGCCGCTTGTAAGTACTATAACTTCAATTAATATGTTTAGAATTTAGCCATTCTAGAGTTAACATTTATTTTTTAAAATCAATTTTGCAGCATGTTTAAAAAGTCTGAAGTATCTCATGTGGTTACCAGCATCATCCGACACTTGATGCCAAGGTCGGTGAATGAGTTCTCTAGCTGACTATTTGGAGCTCATGATGCAGTCTGGGAGATGTTCTGAGTAAGTCAGAAATGTTTAATTTTTAAATTTGCTGTAGGTTTGTATTCTATTTATTAATATATAGTTGCTTCTACTTGCAGACGTACTATCGATTCAAAATTCATCAAGATAAGGAGGCTAGCCATCAGATCTTTGAGCTGATGGCCACACATAGGTACTGAGATGGGCTACACAGCCTTAGGTAATCCACCATCAAGCATTTCGATTCTCGATCACCATTGGATCGGAGGTCCTATAGGGATCACTGGATGCAGGCGGACGTATGGGAAGCTCTCTACGATCAGTGGAGTAGCAAGAAGTAATCTAGTAGGCGGTAGAGGGCCCGACAGAATCGAACTGCCCAGCAGGATCCAATCAGACATTTGGATGGCTCCATCGGCACACATATTGTGATCGACAGACTGGTAAGGAATCCATATCAAAACTCTTCACTAAAACTATAAAAACTCTTGTGTGTACAATTTAATTAATTTAATTTTATTATTTACTTATTATAAACACAGCAGATGGGTCATCCACTAGACCAACTGCAGTTGTGGGAGGTCACACACTAGTCTAGGAGGACTGGTGATTAATTAAATTTTAGATCACGATATATCACGGTAAAAATTTCAAACTGTATTTATTAAGTTGTTATAGGATCTAGTATATATATTAAAACTAATATTTTTTTGAACTATATAGACAGATTATGCAGAGTACATCATTGCACGGTACGGTAATGACCCATCCATTCGGCCCCTCCTTGATCTTGAGGGATGGCTCAGGATCACCAGAGGGGTGAGTAAGAGCCAAATCATAGGATTTGATCATAGCTTCAACCTTCTAGCGGCTTGATACTTTTTGGCATCCTCATAGACCTCGATGTCCCAAACTTAGAGTGATGCACACATGGAGGAGGTCGTGCAGAGGCTTTTGAGCCAGTGACCTTAGAGCTTCTTAGATGTCGTCCGCAGTACGTTATTGGAGATTCTCTAAGATCCTTAGCTGCATGATCAGTTGGGCTCGTTATTTCAGCCATCACATCAAGTAATTCTATTAGTAAACTTTATTATTTATTTTAAATTTTTATATTTATAAACTTCACATATTTAGGTTTGAGTCGAAGAAGGAGATCCAGGGGCTAAAAATTTAATCTAACTATCTAATTGATGGGTTGGAGATGTTTATAGCTCCGTATCATCAAATAAAATATATAAAAATAATCTATTCAATAATCAAAAGAGTATATGAAAAGATATGCCTCTATATCGAAAGATATACCTCCGTATCGAAATTTAAGTCTGAAAAGAAAATCTAGCAGATAAAAATTTAATCTAATGATCCAAACAATAGACCAGATGTGTCTATAGCTCTGTATCATTAAATGGAACATGTAAAAAAAATATGTTCGAGAATCGAAATAGTATATCAAAATATATGCCTCCATATCATTATGTACGCTTTCATATCGAAACTTATAAATAATTCGAAAATAGAATCTAAGAGATAAAAATTCAATCTAACCATCTAAACGATGGGCTGAAAGTGTCTATAGCTATGTATCATCGAATAGAATATATAGAAATAATCTGTTCAAGAATTGAAATAGTATATTAAAATATATGCTTTCGTATCAATATATATGCTTTTATATCAAAATTTACTAATAATTCAAAAATGGAACCTAGGAAGTAAAAATTTAATTAAACCATCCAAATGATTGGTTGGGATGGTCTATAGCTCCCTATCATTGAATGGAACATATAGAGATAATCTGTTCGAAAATTGAAATAGTATATCGAAATATACATCTTTGTATCGACATATACATTTTCATATCAAAATTTATTAATAATATTTTATTTTTCTTCGTTGCAGGATATTGGGACATCAGGCTCTCATCCACTAACTGCTGAAAAGGACATATAGGAGCAGAAAGAGGATGAGGAGGACGATGAGTAGGATCTTACATGATTTCTTTTTTTTTTTATGTGTATGCAATTTTTATACTTATAAAATAATATCTGTACATAAAATTATATAATTTATATTTTTATATAATATAATTAATTTTATATTTATGATTGTATTAAATAATTGTTATCTTATTTATAAAAAATTTTAAAAAATATTAATGATTAAAGTAGGTTTTAAAATATTTAATTATAAATTTTTTAAAATAATATTAAAAATTATTATTTATGATAGAGATGTAAAATTGCATGGATTATCAAAGTCTATTGTGAGTGATAGAGATGTATGATTTGTTAGTTACTTTTGGACAACAATGTGGAAACTAATGAATACTAAATTGTAATTTTCTTTGTCATATCACCTACAAACAGATGGCCAAATTGAGGTTGTTAATCGATGCTTAGGGGACTTATTGCATTGTCTTGTAGGTGATCATACTAGAAATTGGGATAGCATTTTGTCTATAGCCGAATTTGCTTGCAACAACTCGGTTAATCACACTATAGGGATAAGTCCATTTGAGATTGTCACTGATTACAACTCTAAGGCACCCATTGACCTAATTCCATTACCTATAGACTATGAATCAAGCCAGCATGCTGAAGCATTTGTTCAGCATATAAAAGACTTGCATGATAATATAAGACGAGCAAACATTTTAAAAACTAAAGTTTATGCAAATAAAGTAAATGAACATCGGCGTGAAGGAAATTTTAAATAAGGAGACATAGTTATGGTAAGAGTTTGACCAGAATGATTTCACATAGGTACCACAAAAAAGCTACATGCGAGAAATTTGGATCCATTCAAGATCTTGAAGCAACTAAATCCAAATGCTTATATCTTGGATTTGCCCACTAATGTTGGTTTTAGCTCAACAATCAATTTTGAGGATCTTAGTCACTATCATAAATCTCTTTCCACCAACAGCCCCATTTCCACAAGTATACCTCTACCACCACTTCCACTTACACCCATACCTAATATTTCAAGAAAAAAGAAGAAATTGAATAGGTTCTTGATGATCGAGTTGTTATTACAGAATCAAATGATTCGCGTAACTTTTTGATGAAGTGGGCATTCCGACCTGATGAAGAAGTTATATGGATATCCAAGCATGAGCTTAGTGGGATTGCCCCAGATCTCTATAAAGATTACATTAGCCATAATCCATTAGAGTCGGATTTTTTCAAGTCAAGAGGAGATGATGCAAATCGAGCCCAACTTGTGTCCACATCCAGATTTCAGGTCTATCAATGAAGGCGGCACAAGTCAGCACCGAATCCACTATCTAGATTTGAAGATTTTTTCAGATTTCTTCTGAATTTTTTTGAAGATTTTTACATAGACTGATATAGGAGAACAAAATTTAATTGAACAAGGACAAAAACATTTGAACAAGAAAAACCTGTATGATATTAAGTCCTATGATGAGAAAGGCAACAACTGCAACACCTGTTCACATAATCCTAATGCAGATGTAACCCCCTCCAATGCCCAAATCTGATAGCAGTATAGTAACAGCGTAGTTTTATGTGCCACTCAGCTCTTCATTGTTGCAGTAGGCAATATTTACATGAGGTCTACACCTCTTATTTCCCTAATTAGATCATCATCTAGCAAGAATAGTGTGTGTTGTGCCCCAACCTCTTCAACATATCAAGAATTCCATCAGCCTTTCTGCGAGCCCTTCTAGTACCAATCTAAGCCAGAGCAGAGATCGACCCATTCAATTTCTCGTCCTCCCTGACCTCCCTCCGATTTGTTCGATCATACATACAGACCGCAAACAGAACCACCACTGCATTTTCTTTTTTCAAGTCAAGAGGAGATGATGCAAATCGAGCCCAACTTGTGTCCACATCCAGATTTCAGGTCTATCAATGAAGGCGGCACAAGTCAGCACCGAATCCACTATCTAGATTTGAAGATTTTTTCAGATTTCTTCTGAATTTTTTTGTTTAGAAAGATTTTTTATCATCTTTCTTTTCTATTTAAAAGATTTTATCATCTTTCTTTTTCTGTTTAGAAAGATTTTATTCGATCATCTTCTTTTCAGAAAAGGATTTTATTATGTCATCTTTCTTTTTTTGCTTAGAAAGATTTGGTCAAATTTTCTTTGTTGTTTAGGAGGATTTTAGTTGATCATCTTCCTTATTTTAGATAAATCTCTAGATTTGAAATATATTTCTTTTATTCTTGAAGATGTTAGTCTATAAATAGCCCATAAGGCTTTGGCTATAGAAGACATAATGATTATTGAATAAAATTCGAGTTTTGTTAAAGAGTTATAGTGAAAATTTTGTTTCTTTTTCGAGGTGTTATAGGTTCTGGTGAGGTCCAAAATTTAGTTCTTCTTTAGATCTATGTTCACCTCTATTTTTTGTAAGTTTTGACTACCTATTAGTGAGATTTGATTAAGATTTGAAAAAGTTTAGAGATTTCACAAAGTAGGAAGAAGATAGAGATTGAAGATGAAGATCTTCTTTTTCTTCTCTTTGCGCGTGCTATTTGAGATATCTGACCAGCCATCCATACCAACAATTTGGGACAACTGTAGCTCAAAGTCAAGTATTAGCATTTCTTTGCTTAAAAAAAATATATTATAGTTCTGATTTTTTTGCCTAGATCTGTCACATGTATCATCTATTGGTAATAAAAACTAAGTTGATAGGATAGTTTGATTTCTATTTTCTTTCTTAGAAAAATTCATCATATTACTTCTATCCTAAAAAAAATCTCAAAAATTAATTCAATCTTTTCCCTTCTTGCATGATACTTGATTACAATTGTTGAGCATGAATTGACTATGTGGACATCTACAAGCTTAGCTAGGAGATCATTTTGAACAGATGGTCAATTGATCTGAGTTAATCATAATAGCTTAATTGCACGCTCATTGGACATCATATGGTATAATTTTTTATCTGATTTAATTTTTTTACTTTATTATTTTTTTTAATCAAATATTTTTCTTTTATTAAAATTAATTTCAAAAAAAATACTCATTTAATCTTATTTTGCAATCAATTTTGCATGCTACATCTAGGGATAGCAACCTATAGGATAGGGTTGATATTTTATGCACTGCATTGGTGTATATCATATAAGACTTTGGACCGTCCTGTATCAGAGTCATAGGTCAGTGCATGATCCTTAGGAATGGTAAAATTTATCAATTTGTATCAATATCTTTTGATCCTATTGCAATAGATCAGATTTTATAATAATTAGTTGCTTTAAATACTAAATTAGATGACAGGAAATCGTGTGACCACCCTTTAGACTAGTCGGATCATGGATGACTAATCAGTGCATTAAATATGACATAAAAAGTATTAAAATATTGACTATTAATCTTTATCATTTTATATTTGATACTTGTTATGCACTTTTTTAGAAATTATTAATCATGAAGATTTTATCATATTAAGCCCAAAGTAAGCCCAAATTCAAGCTCAAATTCATTAAGAAATGTTAGGAATGGACAACAAGCCAAGAGGCCCCAAAATCAGCAAAAAATCAGCACAAAAATAAGCCAAAAATAAGCCCAAAAATTATTTTTAAAGCAGTCGGTATACAGTGGAAAAGTTGGTCTATCCACAGAACCTGGGTTGCGGTCCACAGCATAGAGTCGCGGTCTACAGGCCGGCAGAAGTCTTGTGCGCTATCAAATTACTGAGAGAGCATTGAACACCCGATCAGATGGTTAGAGATGAGTAATCCCATATCCATTGGTGGTGGCCCACTTTTAGTGTATGATCCAACGGCTGGCAGCAGTTTTCAAGGATGATCGGACGGCTGGCATTCGCTGTGGTTGGAGGATAGAAATAGAGAGGAGTTTTTGGTGCCATCTGATGGCTGAAATCCAATCTAATGCATGATCGGATGGATGATAGTGTTCCCAACTAAGATTAGGTTTGATGAGGCTTGATCTAAACTGTTTAAACTCGATCCGACAGACAAAATGTAGGGACACGCCTTGGACACATTTTGGATACAATTTTGAGGGGTTTTGGGACTCCATTTACTACCAGAACTCGAGGAAAAATTTATTTATAAAAAGGGGGCCATGGTACAATAGAAAGACAGTAGAGAATAGTAGAAAAAAATAAAAAAAATTTAGAAAAAAATAGAAAAAAATGTAGGAATCCAAAAAGAAGGAGTGAAGTCTAATTTGCTCCATAAAGTTTGAAGGAAGAAAGAAAGGTTATCAACTATCTTTTTGATGAGACTGCATCGATCAACTTCAGATCTTTATTATATTTTTATTTTATTTTTTATTTTTTTTTAAATTTTTTATAATTAAATTTTAATTTTAATTAATATAAAATTTATTTTTTTATACTTTAAATTTTTATTATTTATTTTTATAGCAAGTAGATACTAAGATCTAGTTAGTAGATCTAGTATCAATTTATTTTTATGTACTTTAAATTTTTATTTTTTATTTTTATTGTAAGTAGAAGTTAGGATCTAAATAGTAGATCTTAGTACCAAATTTATTTTTTACACTTTTAATTTTTATTTTCAATTTAAATTACTTTCTCAAAATTTTTTCTTTATAAAAATCAAAGGTTTCAAATCAGCATTGCCTTCTCTATGAATTTGACCTGACTCATCAATTTCTATATAGTTTTAATATTTTTTTAAAAAATCAAAATTAATTTGATAATCATTGTGACCTAACAATAATATTGTGAGTACTGTCATGATAATGATATCTGATTAAAGTATAATTTTGATAGTATACTATAAATATCATCGAGATCATCGTTGCAAGTTTTCGAATCTATCGAAGGTCTCTATCTATTAGATCATTATGCGATCATTTATGATCATCAAAATTAAATGTTATTGATCGACATAGTTAGGGCTATCAGATTGAGATGATCTTTTGTAATGATACTCTAACGATAATTATTTAAATAATAAATGATAAAAATAAATTTTTAATTATAAAATTATATTATATTTAGAAAAAAATATGAAAAAAAATTATATTCTATCTCTATAACAGCAGTTGCATAAAAATCGCTGGTATAGGTCTATCACAGTGATTGCACAACCGATACCATATATTATATAGCAGTGGTTTATGCATTATTATGATTAAAATATATTTTAAAAAATTTAATTATAATTTTTTTTAAAAAAATTAAAAATTATTATTGACAGCATTAAAGACGGAAATGCTATCGCTAATAGTATTAGTGATGATGTTAGCGATGAAAAATGCCATCACTAAGTCTACCCAAAAAAAAATTTCCTTGCCCCATGTGCCTCATTTTCCCCCATGTGCCCTCACGCCCTCATTTTTCCCCACCCCTTTTCTCCCACCTTCGCCTCCCTGAGCCTTCGATCGCGAGTACCTGGCTACCCCCCACCTCCTCGAGCCTCCGACCGCGAGCATCTGGCCACCTCTCTGAGCCCTCGACTGCTTCCTGACTCCTCGAGCCCCCAACCGCCTCACACCTCTCAGAGCCCCCAGCCACCTCTCCGAGCCCCTGGCCCGCCTCCCACCTACCCAAGCTTTTGGCCGCAAGCCCCCGATCGCCGGCCGCCTCCCTAAGCCGTCGATCGTCAGCCGCCTCCCTAAGCCGTTGATTACCGGCTGCCTCCTCGAACCCCCAACTATGAGCCCCCGACTTCCTCCCTCCTCCTCGAGCCCCCGGGCCATCTCTTCGAGCTCCCGGTCGCCTCTTGCCTCCCCGAGCCCCCGATCGCGAGCACCCAATCGCCTCTCTGAGCCCCCTTTCCCCTCCCACCTCCCTGAGCCCCCAGCTAGCCACCTCTTCGAGGCTCCAGCCTGCCTCCTCAAGTGCCTCATTTTCCCCCAAGCCTCCGATCGCCTCCCATCTCCCCATCCCCTTGCATCTTAGTCCCTGAGCCCTCAGGCCTCCTCGAGCCCCTCGGCCTGCCTCCCCGAGCCCTCGACCCGCATCCCCCCTTTGTCTTCCTACCTTCTTCTTTTTTTCCTTCTCCCCTCCCCTTCTTCTCTTGCCATGCAGTGCCCCAAGCCAGCATCCCATTCCCGAGCTGTCCCCTTGCCCCTCAGTCCCTACAGTAGCCCACTTTTTGTTGTGAGTATTAGCAACGGCATTAGCGACGACTAATGGTGTCATTAAAAGTTAATTTTTTTATTTAAATATATTACTTAAGTAAAATTAAGTATTAAAAACTAATTAATTAAATATTTATTTAATTAATTAGTTAGATGTTTAATTAATTAATTAATTAATTAGAAGCACGGGACTTAGGTCTCGATGGGGAAGGTGCCGGACAGCATTGCAAACATAGGGTCGGGGCATGCCTTGCGCACTCGAGCCTCAAGTCCCAGCTGGCATCCAAGACATCCAGCCTCCACGCACCTTGTGCACTCAGATCGAGGAAGGTGCCGATCAACATTGCAAATATCGAGCCGGGGCATGCCCTGCATGCTCGAGCCTTAGGTCCTAGCTGGCATCTAAGGCATCCAGCCCTCGTGCGCTCGATTGATGGAAGGTACCAGGCAGCATCGCAAATATGAGGCTAAGGGTGTTAATTTAAGTAATTAATTAGGTGTTAATGTTTAAAAAAAATTGCATTGCTTAGAACCATAGACATATGCTTGCTACTCAAGTGTATTATACTTCTTTTCCATCAAGGAAGAGAGGAAGAAAAGATTGATGGGCTGTATGTCAAGTTAAATCTCGAGCTATTCATTATGATCCATAATTGTATAATTAATTTAGTGAATCTATTTATTTTTTCTTTTAGAGATTATCCATTATGTCTTTCAGAAGTCGGAGCCATGCCAACCAAGGATAGAGCTATCGAAGAAAGAGTAATCAGTAGGCCAGCTCGCATGGTTCTGCACCTCTCACATCAGGCGGTAAACTCTAATACTTTAAATATTCTCGTTTATATTATTTTGTTCTTTACTAACTAATATAACATTCTTTATATTAGATATTTTGTACTCAGATTCGGATGACAGGGGATCACCAACGACCCCACAGTCATACACAGTAGCAATCGGCTCCCAGACATAGAGCCATGGTCAAGGACCTGCCCGACTTGCAGCACCTCCAATTTGATCAAAGGACAGATAGCTCATTCATGTTCAGAGCCGCTTGTAAGTACTATAACTTCAATTAATATGTTTAGAATTTAGCCATTCTAGAGTTAACATTTATTTTTTAAAATCAATTTTGCAGCATGTTTAAAAAGTCTGAAGTATCTCATGTGGTTACCAGCATCATCCGACACTTGATGCCAAGGTCGGTGAATGAGTTCTCTAGCTGACTATTTGGAGCTCATGATGCAGTCTGGGAGATGTTCTGAGTAAGTCAGAAATGTTTAATTTTTAAATTTGCTGTAGGTTTGTATTCTATTTATTAATATATAGTTGCTTCTACTTGCAGACGTACTATCGATTCAAAATTCATCAAGATAAGGAGGCTAGCCATCAGATCTTTGAGCTGATGGCCACACATAGGTACTGAGATGGGCTACACAGCCTTAGGTAATCCACCATCAAGCATTTCGATTCTCGATCACCATTGGATCGGAGGTCCTATAGGGATCACTGGATGCAGGCGGACGTATGGGAAGCTCTCTACGATCAGTGGAGTAGCAAGAAGTAATCTAGTAGGCGGTAGAGGGCCCGACAGAATCGAACTGCCCAGCAGGATCCAATCAGACATTTGGATGGCTCCATCGGCACACATATTGTGATCGACAGACTGGTAAGGAATCCATATCAAAACTCTTCACTAAAACTATAAAAACTCTTGTGTGTACAATTTAATTAATTTAATTTTATTATTTACTTATTATAAACACAGCAGATGGGTCATCCACTAGACCAACTGCAGTTGTGGGAGGTCACACACTAGTCTAGGAGGACTGGTGATTAATTAAATTTTAGATCACGATATATCACGGTAAAAATTTCAAACTGTATTTATTAAGTTGTTATAGGATCTAGTATATATATTAAAACTAATATTTTTTTGAACTATATAGACAGATTATGCAGAGTACATCATTGCACGGTACGGTAATGACCCATCCATTCGGCCCCTCCTTGATCTTGAGGGATGGCTCAGGATCACCAGAGGGGTGAGTAAGAGCCAAATCATAGGATTTGATCATAGCTTCAACCTTCTAGCGGCTTGATACTTTTTGGCATCCTCATAGACCTCGATGTCCCAAACTTAGAGTGATGCACACATGGAGGAGGTCGTGCAGAGGCTTTTGAGCCAGTGACCTTAGAGCTTCTTAGATGTCGTCCGCAGTACGTTATTGGAGATTCTCTAAGATCCTTAGCTGCATGATCAGTTGGGCTCGTTATTTCAGCCATCACATCAAGTAATTCTATTAGTAAACTTTATTATTTATTTTAAATTTTTATATTTATAAACTTCACATATTTAGGTTTGAGTCGAAGAAGGAGATCCAGGGGCTAAAAATTTAATCTAACTATCTAATTGATGGGTTGGAGATGTTTATAGCTCCGTATCATCAAATAAAATATATAAAAATAATCTATTCAATAATCAAAAGAGTATATGAAAAGATATGCCTCTATATCGAAAGATATACCTCCGTATCGAAATTTAAGTCTGAAAAGAAAATCTAGCAGATAAAAATTTAATCTAATGATCCAAACAATAGACCAGATGTGTCTATAGCTCTGTATCATTAAATGGAACATGTAAAAAAAATATGTTCGAGAATCGAAATAGTATATCAAAATATATGCCTCCATATCATTATGTACGCTTTCATATCGAAACTTATAAATAATTCGAAAATAGAATCTAAGAGATAAAAATTCAATCTAACCATCTAAACGATGGGCTGAAAGTGTCTATAGCTATGTATCATCGAATAGAATATATAGAAATAATCTGTTCAAGAATTGAAATAGTATATTAAAATATATGCTTTCGTATCAATATATATGCTTTTATATCAAAATTTACTAATAATTCAAAAATGGAACCTAGGAAGTAAAAATTTAATTAAACCATCCAAATGATTGGTTGGGATGGTCTATAGCTCCCTATCATTGAATGGAACATATAGAGATAATCTGTTCGAAAATTGAAATAGTATATCGAAATATACATCTTTGTATCGACATATACATTTTCATATCAAAATTTATTAATAATATTTTATTTTTCTTCGTTGCAGGATATTGGGACATCAGGCTCTCATCCACTAACTGCTGAAAAGGACATATAGGAGCAGAAAGAGGATGAGGAGGACGATGAGTAGGATCTTACATGATTTCTTTTTTTTTTTATGTGTATGCAATTTTTATACTTATAAAATAATATCTGTACATAAAATTATATAATTTATATTTTTATATAATATAATTAATTTTATATTTATGATTGTATTAAATAATTGTTATCTTATTTATAAAAAATTTTAAAAAATATTAATGATTAAAGTAGGTTTTAAAATATTTAATTATAAATTTTTTAAAATAATATTAAAAATTATTATTTATGATATTATGGATGAAATTACCATCACTAATAGTTTTTTAAATTTTTTTTTAAAAAAATTTAAAATAATTAGCGATGATATTAAGGATGAAAATTACCATCGTTAATAATTTTTTAAAATTAAAAAAAAATAAAAAATTATTTGAGATGGTATTAGTGACAAAAAAGCCATCACTAATAATTTTTTACTAGCTTAATTAAGAAAAAAATAAAATTATTAGCGATGATATTTTTGTCGCTAATGTCATTGCAATGACTAAGATATTTTCATCGGATTTTTAGCGATGGCTACGTTGCTAATAGCATTAGTGACGGCATATTGACTATTAACGATGGCAATTAGCCATCGCTAATAGTCAATTTTTTTATAGTGGCAAGAATTAAAATCAAGTAAAGTGAGAAAATGTAGGCAAGATAGCACAATACAAATACATAAAATTTATAGTGATTCGGAGCAATCCGCTCCTATGTCCACTCTCCAAGTTTTTTTTGAAGATTTTATCATAATTCTCTCTTGATTATAGTGTATTTATTTTTTCAAGTTGACAAACAAAATTCAGTTGATTTTTCGGGCTCACTAACAATCCAGTTGGTTCTTCGGACCAATCAATCAAAACCTACAAGTCCAATTTTGAATTTAGAAGGACTTAATCTCCAAGTTTCTTTCTTTCAAAAAAATTTATAAGAAACAAAAATATAAGTAGATAAATTTAGCATAAAATGAAAACAAAAAAAAAAAAATTTTTTGAAGCACGAAGAAGAGGCTGAATGATGGCTTTTTTGAAGCTTGAATGCTCTTTTGTAAATGCTGAGAGGATAGTTGACAAGTTGTGAAAGATATCTCATGAATGCTCTTAGAATTTGAAGCTTGGTTCTTCTCTTTTTCTCTCTTTTTTTGGATATTCAATGAAGCTCTCTCAATTTAAATGATTTCTTCTTTCTATCTACTTTTTTTAGCTCTTTATTAAGTTTGGAAGCTTTTAAATCTTTTTTGGAGGCTAAAATAGCCGTTTCTAGTCGTTGGAAAACAAAATAGAGTCGTTAGAAATATTTCTGTAAAGTTCTGAAATTCTGTAGAACTAATCATTGAAACTCGAATCGACTCTTCTGACCCTCGAGTCGCCTCGACTGAGCCTCGAGTCGACTCGACTAGCCTGCAAGTCGACTCCGAATTTTTGTTCAAAAATCATGCTTTTTGTCATTTCTTGAGACCTTGACTTGATCAATTTGAGTCAACTCGAGCCCGCCGCTCAATTTTTTCTGTTCAAAATTTTTTTTCTTATCACTGTTCATTTGAGTCGACTCGCACTCAATTTGAGTCGACTCGAGAGCGTGTCAGTTGAAACTCTTGCATGCCAAAATACTATTTCTTCATCGTTTCAGCTCGAGTCAACTCAGAGAAAATTTGAGTCGACTCGGATGACAGTCTACTGAAAATTTCTATACATTTTTCTGCATGAGTGACTTTTGACTTCAACTTTTAAGAGCCTCTTCCACGTTGATTTCTAAAGTCTTTTATAGCATATAAGTTTCTAAAAATTTCTTGTTTGAGCTCTCTTTTATCATTAATTATTATTCTTTTGGAAGAATTTCTTCTGTAAATATTTTTTTCATTTTGAGCACCTAGAAAATTTTACATTCATTCTTGAAATATATGGTTAGATTCATAAAAACTCAAAATTTGACAATCATCAAAATCAATCATGAGATCAACACTTTATCCATGAAGATGCTCGGCCTTCAGCTGCCTTTTCTTTAAGCATCAACCTCCTCTTGCATGATATTTTTATGCATAAAAAAAAAATAATTTTCAAACTCAAGTTGGCACCTACAGCACTACTTTGAGTTTGAAGGGAGTGTTAGCATGATTTTAGGGATCATATATCAATCTATAATAATTTTTTATTAATATAGTCCCATACTATTTTTTTTTATTAGTATGATTCTATATCGTTTTCCTTTGTTAATATGATTCTGCGTCAATTGTTATTATTTTTTTTTACGAAGTCTGTACACTAATATAAATAATCTTTGAGATGTACTAAATAAAATTGAAACATAGATAATAAAGTTCCTTTTCTCTCTTAATTTTTTCTCTTCTTTCATAAATATTTTAACACTACATTTTTTTAATCACAAGATTGATGACTCCATTAACAGGAGAAGTTTCTAACTTTTGGGCTTATGCTTTAAAATGGTATTAGGGGAAACATGACAAAATAAGAAGTCCATTCTATATTTCCTTCTTTGGTGCTTGCTCTATATGATTTTTGTTCCTTTTTGTATCTAGTCCATTTGTTAATATCTTTCAATCAGCTCTGGTGCAATAAGCAGTCCCTAATTCCATGGACTTAATTAACCAATAGAGACTTGTTCAATGCGACTGAAGCAGGCCATTCGTAGAAGACTTATAAAATTTCAAGTCATATAGTCAGTCAAGATTCCATGCATGCAATGGAGTCTTTATGTATCTTTTTCAATGTGAGTGAAACAGCACTGGCCTTTTGTAGAAAATTTATAAAATTTCAGATTATATAGTTAGTCAAGATTCCATGCTTGCAATGGAGTTGTTGTGAATGTGAGTGAAGCAGCACTAGCCTTTCATAGAAAACTCGCAAAATTTCAAGCCATATAGCTCGTCAAGATTCTATGCATACAATGTAGTCTTTATCTATATGCATTTGGAAGAACACTGGAACAACCAATTAGCACATATGATGACCGAGTAGGCTACTTGTAATACAAGAGCTAGTGTTGAAACTGTTCAAACCCCAAGGGCACGTGTTTTTGCGTCGTAGAAAATGGTGCAATTCACAAATGAAGGAGATGGACCAACTTTTGTAGAAAACTTATAAAATTTCAGATTATATAGTTAGTCAAGATTCCATGCTTACAATGGAGTCGTTGTGAATGCGAGTGAAGCAGCACTGGCCTTTCATAGAAAACTTGTAAAATTTCAAGCCATATAGCTCGTCAAGATTCCATGCATGCAATGTAGTCTCTATCTATATGCATTTGGAAGAACACTGGAACAACCAATTGGGACATTTGATGATCAAGTAGGCTACTTGTAATACAAGAGCTAGTGTTGAAAGATCAGTCAGTGTTATGCTGTTAAAACTCCAAGGGCACGTGTTTTTGCATCATAGATGTTAGGATTTGATGCCTTAAGATTCAGCCCATATTGAGCCCACAGCGAGATTCGCAGTGAAAAATGGAGTCCAACGAAATCAAGATCACCCAAAACGGAGCTCGGATGGAAGAGATACAAGTTTTTGAAGTCGGCACGAGGCTCGAGGCGGCGAAGGATCGTTGGCGGGCGGCGGCGGGCGGCAGCGGCGTGCGGGACGCGCGACCCAAGCAGGGGGCGGCCCAGTCGGGCGCGCTGCCCAGGCGAGCGTGCGGCCCAGCCTGGCGCGCGGCCTAGCCCATGCGCAGGCCCGCGCACGGGCGCGGCCTAGGCCCGCACGCGCGGGCCGGCCCAGGCCCAGGCACCCTGCCTGGGCCCTTTACCCCGGTCCACTGTGGACCGGGTGGTCAATGGCTGGTCCTAAGGACCGCGTGGGCGTTTCCCATGCGTTTCACGCGGTCCACGAAACTATTCGTGGACCGATCGCGATCGGACGGCTCAGGGAGTTTTCGGTGATGATCTGAAAGTTCAGGGGCTTGATTTGGCTTGTTTAGGAAACCTAAACCTAATCTAATTAGGTTTAACCTTTGATTAAGGCCTTTAAAAGGCCTGTGCCTCAATAGAGAAGGGTGTGGTTCGGATTTTTGCACCGTACGGAGCCGTACGGAACCCGAGAGAAGAGAGAGGCGGAAGCGCTGAGCGAGAAGGAGCAGGAGGCTCCTAGACAGCGATCGTCGGGCACTTCAGGGGTTCAGGGGGTCTTCCAAGAGAGAGAGCTTTTGTGAGAGGAACTTTAGGTGAGAGAGAATTGGGTATACAAGGATTGAGGGTGAGGTCTCCTCTTGTAAATTTTTTTTTGCATAGTGAAGTTTGCATGCCCCATAGAGGCGAGCCCTTTTGTGGCTGATCCACGTATTTTGATTGTTTTGTTTTATTTCTTCTTTCTTCCTACTGCATCGCGTGGTACTGAAAAGGTCTTGGAAGGTGGTGTCCAGGCCAGACATCCACCCAACAAGTGGTATCAGAGTAAGGCAGTACAAGGATGCAGATTGCAGCGGTGGTGAGCAAGACTAAAGATGGAGAAGACAGGAACAATCAAGATGGAGATCAACAAGTTCGATGGTAAGAGCAATTTCTCCTTGTGGTAGGCAAGGGTGAAGGACGTGCTCATCCAACAGGGATTGATCGATGCTCTCTTATGCAATGAGAAGCCGACCACCATGGAGGTGTGAGATTGGAAACAGTTACAGATGCAGGCGGTGAGTACCATCCGCATGTACCTGACGGATGAGGTGGTGATCCATGTGCTGAGCGAGACTTCCCCGACAATGCTGTGGTCGAAGCTTGAGGAGTTGTACATGGCAAAGTCTCTCACCAACACTCTTTTCCTCTAGAGGCAGTTCTACCAACTGCGGATGGCTGAGGGACAGAGCGTGTAGGAGTATCTTAGCCACTTCCAGAAGATCCTCACCGACCTCCTTAGCGTTGGCGAGAACATTGAGGAGAAGACCAGGGTGCTGGTTTTGCTAGCATCGCTTCCCCCTTCATACGAGTCCTTTGTGACTGCTCTTCTAGTGGGGAAGAGTACTATCAAGATGGACGAGGTCATCGCGGCGATACTCCAGAACGAGGTTCTCAGGAGAGAGAACCCAGCTTCGAGCTCAGGTAGTGGTAGCTCAGCTTTGGTGGCTTCTGGAGGAGTAGGAGGCGGTAGATGGAGCGATAGGAGATCGCAACGAGGGCGGTCTAAGTCCAGGAGGGACTTGAGCAAAACTAGGTATTACCGGTGTGAGGAGTTGGGGCATCTAGCCAGAGATTGCCCTCAACTCAAAAATCGGACGGTAACTGCTGTAGCGACAACCGGCAGCGATTCAGATGGAGATGTCCTGGAGATATCTGATGAGGTATCTATTTCTTTTCAGTAGTAGATATTAGATTCTGCATGCCCCTATCATGTATGTTGCAGAGAGGAGTAGTTTGACTCTCTGGAGAACAGTAAGGACACTGTATATCTGCCAGATGGATCGAGCTGTGCGATCAGAGGTATTGGGACGGTCAGCTGGAGGACACATGACGGTGCAGTGAGGAGATTGGGGGAGGTCCGATACATACCCGATTTCAGACGGAATCTTATCTCACTTAGTAGATTGGATTCGAGAGGCTACAGGATGGTAGCTGGTGGAGGAATCCTGAGGGTGCTACGCGGCGATAGGATTGTATTGGAGGGGAAGAAGCGGAGCAGAGGACATTATTACCTGGCAGAGAGTCCAGTGCGAGGTGGAGCTTCGGGAGCCAGGCGGAGCTCAGAGCGAGGTGGAGGCGGATCGGGCACGAGACAGGAGACTCGAGAGGATGAGAGACGACGTCGCAAGGTGAAATTCCTATTGCCGCAGGACGATACCCCGAGCAGGTCTCAGGTCAGGAGGAGCATAACATACGACAGAGATGGGATCGAACAGCCTGGCTCGACTCCCATGTTTGCCCATCCATGATCAGCAAGCGATTGCCCCAGGGCATGGGGGCGAGGAGATCCAGAAGCTCTCAGAATTTGGAGGAGGCCGAATATCGAGTCGAAGTGGAGATTATTAGGATTTGACGTATCGAGATTCAGCCCACATTGAGCCCACAGCGAGGTTCGCGGTGAAAAATGGAGTCCAACGAGATCAAGATCACCCCAAATGAAGCTCGGATGGAGGAGATACGAGCTTTTGAAATCGACACGAGACCCGAGGTGGTGGAGGATCGCCGGCGGCCGACGGCGGGCGGCAGCGGCGCGGCCGTAGGTGGCGGTGCACGGGACGCGCGACCCAGGCGCACGGGCGGCCCAGACGGGCGCGCGGCCCAGGCGGGTGCGCGGCCCAGCAGGTGCGCGGGCCTGCGCGCACGGGTCGGCCCAGGCCCAGGTGCCCTGCCTGGGCCCTTTACCTCGATCCACCATGGACCGGGTGGTCCATGGCTGGGCTTGTGGACCGCGTGAGCATTTTCCATGCATTTCACGCGGTCCACGGCACTATTCCATGGACCGATCGTGATCGAACAGCCCAAGGAGTTTTCGGTGATGATCCGAAGGTTCAGGGGCTTGATTTGGCTTGTTTAGGAAACCTAAACCAAATCTAATTAGGTTTAACCTTTGATTAAGGCATTTAAAAGGGCTGTGCCTCAACAGAGAAGGGTGTGGTTTGGATTTTTGCATCGTACGGAGCCGTACGGAACCCGAGAGAAGAGAGAGGCAGAAGCGCTGAGAGAGAAGGAGCAGGAGGCTCCTGGACAGCAGTCGTCGGGCACTTCATGGGTTCAGGGGGTCTTCCAAGAGAGAGAGCTTTTGTGAGAGGAACTTCAGGTGAGAGAGAATTGGGTGCACAAGGGTTGAGGGTGAGGTCTCCTCTCGTAAAATTTCTTGTTCATAGTGAAGTTTGCATGCCCCGTGGAGGCGAGCCCTTTTGTGGCTGATCCATGTATTTTGATTGTTTTGTTTTGTTTCTTCTTTCTTCCTGCTGTGTCGCATGGTACTGAAAAGGTCTTGGAAGATGGTGTCCAGGCCAGACATCCACCCAACAATAAAAAATGGAGCAATTCATGAATGAAAGAGATGGACCAACTTTGCCCATCTTTCAACCGTCTTATTTGCTATGTGACCTCCTGAGAGATGAATAACAACCATTTATCCCATCTTGTATTTTGTAAAGATTATTGACCTTCAGCTGTCTTTTCTTTGAGCGTCAACCTTCTCTTCTATGATATTTTTATCTATAAAAAAAAAATAATTTTTAAACACAAATTAGACTTACAGCATCGCTTTGAGTTTGATAGAGAGTGTTAGCATGATTTTAAGAATCACATATTAATCTATAATAATTTCTTTATTAATATAATCTTATAATATTTTTTTTATTAGTATAATTCTATATCATTTTTTTTTTAGTATGATTCTATATCAATTGTTATTATTTTTTTTTTATGGAGTCTATATACTAGTATAAATAATCTCTGAGATGTACTAAATAAAATTAAAATAGAGATGATAAAGTTGCTTTTTTTTTCTTTTTTTTTTTCTTTCATAAATATTTTAACACTTTATCTTTTTAATCACAAGATCGGCTGCCCCATTAATAGGAGAAGTTCATAACTCTACGGCTTCTGCTTTAAGATGGTATTAGGGAAAATATGGCAAAATAGGAAGCTCATTCTATATTCCCTTCTCTAGTGCTTTCTCCATATGATTTTTGTTGCTTTCTATGTCTAGTCGGTTTGTTAATATCTTTCAATCAGTTCTGGTGCAATAAGCAGTCTGTGGACTTAAGTAACCAATAGAGACTTGTTCAGCGCGAGCGAAGCAGCACCGTCCATTCGTAGAAGACTTATAAAATTTCAAGTCATATATAGCAGTCAAGATTCCATGCATGCAATGGAGTCTTTATATATCTTTTTCAATGTGAGTGAAACGGCACTGGGCTTTTGTAGAAAACTTGTAAATTACAGATTATATAGTTAGTCAAGATTCTATATATGCAATGTGGTCTCTATCTATGCATTTGGAAGAACACTGGAACAACCAATAGGGACATTTGATGACCAAGTAGGCTACTTGTAATACAAGAGCTAGTCTTGAAATTAAGATCAGTCACTGTTATGCTGTTCAAACCCCAAGGGCAAGTGCTTTTGCATCGGATAAAATGGTGCAATTCACAAATGAAGGAGATGGACCAACTTTGCCCATCTTTCAACTGTCTTATTTGCTATGCGATCGACTTCTGTTCACCTGAGAGATGAACAACAACCATTCATCTCTAAAATAGACAATGTTGTCATCCAATTATGCATCAAGGTCCATATCCTACATTTATGAATCGAACCGTCTTATACGGTGCAAAACACTCATCAGCTCAATAATAAAAGTGCCACATATGGCTAAAACTTGAAACCCAAGAAGCCTTCTCCAGCAGGAGGCTGCATGATTTCTCTTCCACGAGAAAGCATGGAACTTCAACAGATACTGAAGATAGGGTTGATCTTGTTCTTCCTCTGGTCCTCCTCATGCTTACCGGTGGCATCCGTGGTTGATGCCACGGGAGCTATTCGGTTCAGAAATGACACTGACCATCTATCTCTGCTCGCTTTCAAAGATCAAATAACTCATGATCCTTTGAATGCTCTAAGCTCATGGAACGACACCATACAATTCTGCAACTGGAAGGGCGTCACATGCAGCTGGAAGCACAAGCAGAGGGTCGTCGTCTTGGACCTCGGCTCTTTGGGATTGGGGGGATCTCTCTCCCCCTCCATTGGAAACCTCACATTCCTTCACCGGCTCAACCTCGGAAGCAACAGTTTCTTCAGGGAGATCCCATTGGAGTTGGGCCGTTTGCGTCGGCTGAAAAATCTCAACCTGAGTTTCAATTCATTCCAAGGAGAAATCCCCTCCAACTTGACCTACTGCACCGAGCTTAAAATTCTCGCCTTGTGCCACAACCAGCTCACGGGCAAGATTCCAGTGGAAATCACCTCCCTCACGAAGCTTGGTGAGCTATATCTCGGGAGTAACACATTGACCGGGGTTATTCCAACTTCCATTGGTAACCTATCATCACTCACACTACTCTCCCTCCATTTCAATCACCTGGGTGGAAGCATTCCAGATGACATCGGCCGCCTTACGACCCTGAAATATTTTCTAGTGGCTGCCAACAATCTTACAGGTACAATCCCTAGCAAGCTTTACAACATCTCATCATTGCAAGAATTCTATGTGACTGCTAATAAGCTGCAAGGAAGAATTCCATCTGATATAGGCGTCACGCTTCCTAGTCTTCAATTCCTCAAATTGTCTAGCAACCAGTTTGATGGACCCATTCCAACTACATTGGCAAATGCCTCGAGACTTGAAGTCATCTGCATTCCAGATAATCATTTTAGTGGAAGGGTGCCATCTGAGCTGGGAAGGCTACGAGGCCTTCACCTTCTTAATGTAGAACTGAATCATCTGGAAGGAGGAGATGCCAAGGGGTGGGAATTTCTCGACTCTCTCACAAACTGCAGCCAGTTAACGGTGTTGTCACTCTACGACAATATGCTAGGAGGCATGTTGCCCAACTCAGTAGTCAACCTCTCTTCACAGCTCCAAGTATTGAATCTGAACATAAACAACATGTCAGGGAGAATCCCTCATGGAATTGAAAACCTAGCCAACCTCTACTGGTTCACTTTCGATGATAACCTTTTCGCCGGTGCTATTCCAGAAAGCATCGGTAAGCTTGTGAGGTTACAGAGGCTAGGCTTGTCTTCTAATAGGTTTACAGGACAGATTCCAATCTCCCTAGGCAATCTCACACTACTGACTGAACTCTATTTGGACCAGAATAACCTGCAAGGCCCCATTTCTCCAAGTCTTGGAAAGCTGCAACACCTATCAATCCTGGACCTTTCTACCAATCGGCTTACTGGAACCATACCCAAAGAGATTTTAAGCCTTCCCGCCTTGTCCCTTCGTCTAAATTTATCTGACAATTCATTGGATGGATCTCTTCCTCTGGAGGTCGGGAGATTAAAGAATCTACACACTTTAGATATTTCTAGAAACATGCTATCTGGTAATATTCCTAGCACACTTGGTGACTGTCAGATCTTGGAATACTTGCATCTGGGTAACAACTTTTTCCAAGGGACAATTCCCCAATACTTGAGCAACGCGAGAGGCCTTCAAGAACTAGATCTCTCACGTAACAATTTAACAGGGCCTATTCCAACATTTTTAGAGGACTTGAAACAATTGCAAATGTTGAATTTGTCTTTCAATCATCTTGAAGGTGAAGTGCCAGTAAAAGGGGTCTTTGAAAATGCTACTCAGGTTTCCATCAAAGGAAATAGTCGACTCTGTGGGGGTGTTCCAGAATTACACCTGCCCGCATGCCCAGGAAAGTCATACAAAAAGAGAAAGTGGCCTCTGCTACTGAAAATAGTGATTCCAATAGCCGGTGCAATCTTGTGTATGATCCTTCTATTATCCTTTTTGATCCTTCGACGGAAACGGAAGTCGAAAAATAATGCTCCAATTGTACATCCATTGGAAGACCAATTCCCCAAAGTTTCTCATAGTGATCTGATTAGAGCAACTGATGGATTCTCTTCCACCAATCTCATTGGTAGAGGAGGGTATGGTTCTGTCTATAAAGGCATCTTGAGTCCTCACCAAACTATTGTTGCTGTGAAGGTTTTCAACCTTCAAAATCATGGAGCTTCGAAGAGCTTTCTAGCTGAATGTGAGGTGCTGAAGAGTGCTCGACATCGAAATCTTGTCAAGGTCATGACTTGCTGCTCAATGGTTGATGTCAGAGGCCATGATTTCAAAGCTCTGGTTTTTGAGTTCATTCCTAATGGAAGTCTAGAGAAATGGTTACATCCAGAGTTAGATGGGCATCATCATACGGAAAGCCTAAGCCTGCTTCAAAGGTTAAACATAGCGATTGATGTGGCTGATGCAGGAGACTACCTTCATAATAATTGTCAGCCATCCATTGTTCATTGTGATCTAAAGCCTAGTAATATATTGATTGATAATGAGATGATTGCTCATGTGGGAGACTTTGGTCTGGCAAGGTTCATGTCTAAAGCTACAGCAATCTCCTTGGCAGACAAGAGTAGCTCAATCCGGATAAAAGGAACCCTTGGATATATTGCGCCAGGTACATGCTGTTTTCATCCCTATCTTCTTCGCTTATATTTGCTCAGTTTAAGATGTCCGTGCTAAACTTTCTTTTCTGCTACTACTTTCTTTTTGATGTTAAAGATAATTATTAAATCAATATATTTTGCTCAAACATTTGCATATATGTATTGCAGAATATGGCGCAAGTGGTCAGGTATCTACTTCTGGTGATGTTTATAGCTATGGAATCCTTCTTTTCGAGATGCTTACTGGAAAGAGTCCTGTCGATGATATGTTTAAAGATGGCCTAAGCCTTCGAAAGTTTGTAGAGATGGCTTTTCCTGAAAGAGTTATGGCAATTGTGGATCCGCTAATGCCACTTGCAGAGGATGAGAGTAAAACTCGTGAATGCTTAATATCCATGATAAGAATTGGTCTTTCTTGCTCAAATGGGTCAGTGAAAGAAAGATTGAATATAAGTAATGTTGCCACAACCATGCATGCAATTAGGGATGCCTACCTTGGGACTCAAGTTCATTAGAAGATTTGGTGAAGCTTAAGTGGAAGGTAAAGTCTTAGTATCTTAACTCTAATAATTGTCAAGTTGCAGTGTTTGATGTTGTAAACCTATTTCCTAGCGTTAAACTTCTCTGAGACTTAAGCTGTGAGTTTGTTGTTTATTTTCTACCAGTGGCTACAAAGAATTAGTAATAAATATGATGGTTGTGTGTGTCTCCGCATATATTGTTTTTCCATATAAATGAAAGTTTCAAATCTAAAAGATTATTTTACCAAATGTCTGCATTTTAAGATCAACCCTGAGTTCCTTCAGCTAACTGGACTGTAGTGTTATGATATGGATAAATAATTATCATATTATTTTTTCCCCAGGGATCGATGCAATTATTATGTGGTTGGTAGCTTGACAACTAGCTCACTGCAAAATTGGTATCCAATATGGAAAAGGCCGGTCATAGTAAATGATAATGAAAGAATGGGATCAAAGAGAGAAAGAGGAAGGCGATCAAAGCTCATGAGCTCGATACCTTCATTAGGAAGAAGAAGATATAATTTTGAATTTGAATTACGTTGACGAATATCTAGGACCAGTATGGAGAAGGAAATTTAAAAAAAAAAAAAAAGCAAATCTAAATTTACTAAAGCATTACAAAGTAGAATGAAAGGAATTATATATGCTCTAATTTTGTACCTAGGTGAGTGATATAGAAAAAGCAAACCTCTTAAGCAAATTCCAAAATAAATTGAGCAGTCTAATGTAATATTTTGATGACATGCAGGAGAATGTTATGTTAAAATCAAGGTAGGAGGTGCCACAAATACCTTGTTCTGGAAGGGCTGTTGGCTGGGAAAGCGACTTTTATGCCAATTGTTTTCTAAGCAATTTCAGACAATGTAACAGAGGAGAGAGGTCAACTATTTATCTGTAGGCAGTGACCAGGTGATTTGAAGGTAGGATGTTTATCATGGGAGATTCCTTAATTTGTTCTTATTATGTTGCCATCTGGAGGATCGAGCTGCCGACACAGAAAAATCGGGCTCTTTGCTTGGTTGCTAGTAAACATCAAATTGCTTTAAGATTAGAAAATGGTGTGCCTTCTCCATTAGTTATGATGAGCCGATGGACCATCTCTTTTTGTTGTGCCCCCATCTGGGTAGATATTAGAGTTGCTGCTAGGGTTTGCTTTTCCAATTCAGAGAAGGCACTGTTCGGTCAAGATTTTTGGAATCAAAGAAAGATGAAGATTTTTTGTTTTTTTGGGTAACATGAGGAGGTGGATTCATTGATTCAACTCCTAGATACAACAGGCACTGAGCTATCCCACCCAACATACATATGCAATATTTCTGCTACAGTCAATCCTTCAGGTCATACAACGGAAAACATATTTTCTCAAACTAACCACTAAAACTAGTTGAATACACATCAACCTTTACTAGTTGACCTCCCTTCCCTCCAGAAAAGGATCTGAGTTGAAGCAGGGGAAAACTTGCGGAGCCAAAACCATCTGCTGCTCGCTATCCTCTTCTATACAATGTACCCCTTCTATCAGCCTGCAAAAGAGAAAATAATTCACTATGAATTGGAGCCGACACAGACCAAGAGCATTCTCCCTGATGTGCATATTTAGCAACAAAATCAGCCACTTTATTTGCCTCTCTGTAGATATGAGTAAAAGAAATATTAGAGCACCCTTGCTTCTAGCAATACAATTCCAGCGACAGAGGATTATTTTCATTGTGACGTAGCTGAAAGTTAGAAATAGTGGAGATAGCATAATGAGAATCACCCTCAACATAGAGAGAAGTTGCTCTTAGCTCAACCACTACAGCATATAAACCCATCCATGCAGCCACAATTTCAGCATAAGCAATAGGATAACATGGTAATGGCTTACCTGCTGCCTTTATAAGCAGACCTGCACTATCACAATTTACATAACCTGCAGCCACCTTTCCATTCGACACAGATGCATCAAAGTTTACCTTTATGCTTCCATAGGGGGGTGGTGACCAAACAAAAAAATTTAGGATTTGGTCTGCCCAGATTGAGCAGAGTAGAGTCACCACAACGCCTATCTGGAAAAAAATTTTGCCCAGCAGTGTCTTCAATGCCCTGCACACTTAAACAACCATAGATTCTTCTAACCAGTTGAATAGGCGACTGTGACTAATTTTGGAAAATCCTTGCATTGCGTCCATCCCATATCAACCAAGCTAGCATAGCCAAAATAGATCTGAATTTCTCTTCAATTCGGGCAGCAGACAAGGAGTCTACCAGGCCTAACAAGGAAATAGGCAAGAGATCAGAAGGAATCATATTTTCGGCATGAGACCAGCAGGATTTCGCAAAGGGGCACAGGATTAAAGCATACTTAACATCTTCATGGATGCCAAGACACAAATCACCGGAGGCCATAGAGTAATCAATAATTCCCCTTCGTGCTAAAAGGTCTTTACATGGCAAGCAGTTCAATAGCACTTTCCACCAAAAGAATTTAATTCTGGCGGGTTCTTTCAATTTCCACAACCAAGCCATTGAGATACTTGCTGTAGGGCGATCAAGGCACAGAGATGAATAAATGTCTCTAATTCGGATGCTTTTAGAGATCTTACTCCCCCATGTCAATTGATCAGACCAATCATGAACCGCAATGGAGATATTAGATATCAGCATCATCATTTCATCTGACATGAGGGAAGAGATAAGAGGCAAATTCCATTCTCGTGAGGGGTTTATCAGATCATGCAGCTGTGCCTCCGTGTTAATAAAAGTAGGCCACAAGTTAATAGGCACCAACGATCACCAAGGGTCAGACATAATATAAATTGATCGACCATTACCGATCGACCAAAGAAATTGATGTTGATAAAACGTAGGCCGCAACAGATGAAGATGTTTAAGAAGCCATGGGAGAACGAGTGGGATATGCTAGTGGCTGCAAATGTCAACAAATATGGCTTGAGAGAGATTTCCTTTGTCTCTTTGTAATCTCTCTCTCTAATAAATTTACGTTAGACACCTACCGTAGTGTTAAAAATAGATGTAATATGGATATTAATATTTGCATCCATTTATATTTGGTGAATACTAATACAAATATTAATCCGATACAAAAGTTTCTATCCACACCTGTTTTAAATGGATATGGATATATATTATATATTAATATTATGATATGAATACAGATATAAGTTATATAGTTAAATTTTACCACTATAAAATCAAATATATCACTGAATAGAAGGTAAATTAAGTCAATAATATGATAATATGATTATTTGTTTCTCTTAAACGTTAATAAATGCTATATAAAACTAAATAGAATTATCAATAGAAATCGATATTTAGTTACGGATAGCATGGTTATCTATCAGAATGTACATCCATTTTCTTGGATAAATATAGATATTAATCATGTGCTTAAATTTGTAGTCATTTCTCGATATACTTGGTTACAAGTCAGATCCTATCCGATCCACTGGTAGCCCTAACCAAGTGCTTATTGATCTCTCTCACAAAAACTTAAATTGGTCATTGGAATTCTAAGGTATAACTCCTTATTCAATGATTAAACCTCAATCCAAGTAATACTTTTGGTATTTGATCATTTACTTAAAAAAATTCTTCCATTAAAATTGGCACGATACATGAGAAGCAACCAAATTATAAAACAGCATAAATACCATGCCGAAAGATGGTGTAACAAATTTTTTCTTCCATGTCGTGGCACCTTATAGCATTTTTGATAAAAAAATCATTTGGTGCAATATACCTATCCATCAAGCAAAATTTTATGATTAAAAGATATGAACTAGTACAGCCAAAAGAGATGAAATTTTTTTATCCTTGTAGCATTTATTAAATAGAGAATCCTTTGGTGCATTATAGCAATTCATCACATACAATATTATGATTGAGAGGTGTGACACTAGTAAGTAGAGTCATCAATTTTCATCATTAATTAATCTAGTCATACTGTAACCTATGTGATGCACGAGGTCGCACGATTTTTTCCTTTTCTAATTATTCTTGAAATAAATATAGTAATATAATAAATTATAATAAATAGAAGATTTCAATAATTAAATTTTTGGTGCACATTAAGCAATGGATTAGTTTCTTTTTATTTTCCTAACTATTTTTGAAATATATCATGACAAT
This sequence comes from Elaeis guineensis, assembly GCF_000442705.2. Classification (NCBI taxonomy): domain Eukaryota; kingdom Viridiplantae; phylum Streptophyta; class Magnoliopsida; order Arecales; family Arecaceae; genus Elaeis; species Elaeis guineensis. The sequence goes on along the minus strand of NC_025993.2, from coordinate 30,192,547 downwards.
GTGAATGCTTCAATGGCCAAATTTCTATTACATATCAAAGAATATATTTTAATTATGATTGAGTACATTAACACCAATGTCATTGGTATTTATTGCATATTAAACAATAAACTTTAATAATGGTTGAGCACATTAAAATTGATATCATCAATACTGGTATCGATAAGGTGCATGGAAGGCTCTCTGCAAGTTGATTCAACATTTTGGATAGATATAATAGACAAGGTTGTGATGCCCTTGCATATAAATCTTACAATTTGGCAAACAAATAAAAATAAAAAACAAGGTTTCAACTAGGGCCGCAAAATGGGTCGAATTTGATCGAGGCAACATTGACCCTACTTGATCAAGTTTCTTATTCGAGTCTTGATGTTGGGTCCAAATCCAATCCAATAGAATATCAGGTTGGGTTCGATTAGGTCGGGTTAGGTCCATGATAAAAATTTTTAAACCAACAAGTCATTCAGGTTGAGTTGGGTTCATATACCCCAACCCAAAAGTTAAGTTCCAATCGAATTCGAGTCAAAGAAATACTCAACCAACATTCAACATGAGTGATTGGGATGAGAGATTTTCAAAGTAATCAATCAATTGCACCAAATGGAATTGATTTATTGTATATTAGTTGTAATATGGATCCATTTGCTCTACCAAAAGCTATTCAAATTCTACCTAGTACTACTCTCCTATCTTGCTAACAAAAGCTTTGCAATAATTAAAAGAAGATATTGAACAAAAAAAATTATAGCGTTGGATGGGCATAAGGGCATAGAACTTGCACAAGGATACCTAAGAAGATCGATGTGGACGAGGGGGGACGATCGATAGACTAGACGTATAAGCATGCAGCCATCACAGAGTAGCAGGATTGGCTGATCGAAGTAAAGATAATCAAAGATGTAGGATTTTGAAGGAAGGAGACTAGAGAAGAAACAAAAGATTCGGGACTTATCCTTTGTTTGGCATGAAGGATGAATTGGAGGAAACATGGGTAGGAGAGAAATGATGGATGAGGAAGAGGATGGCTAGATCTTGTATTCATTCTCTTATATATTTAGTGAAACATAGAAGGATTAATGGGAATGATTCTCTCCTTTATTTAGTATAGGATGAATGAAAAGAAGGATAGATGATATTTGTATAATATTTTTATTAAACTATTTTTTGATAAAAATATTATTATTATCAATTTATAATACTTACTTATATTAAAGAAGTAAGCAATGTATAAACCTATAATCTTTATAGTTTACAATTATATAAAATTATATAAATAATTTAATTTAATTTAATTTAATAAATGGTTTAATAAATATGTTATTAATGATTAATTTATTTTTATGTTATAGTTGTATAAATAACTAATTAATTGATAATTTAATTTAAATAGTTAATTAAATTATACAAATAATTAATTAAAATATTGATAAAAAATGGAACATAATTCTAATTAAAATAATTAGTAGTAAAATTTAATAGTATAGAATTAAGAGTATAGATAAAATAAAAAAATATATAAATAATATAAATAAAAAAAATGAAGAAGTATTATAGCATTGTCAAAAGATTAATAAGCAGTAATTTTGTCAATATAAATTAGGATGAATGGATAATTCTTCTTTTTTATTCATCCTTCCTAAAAATTTTTGAACTAAACAGTAAATGAAGACCATACATCGTTCCAACCCCATCCATTCTTCCTCTCATAACTCCAACTAAATACAGAGTAGGTTGAGAGTTGGTAAAGACCAGCTTAGCCCCTAACATCACAAGTTAATAGGCTTATTCGGTTCGGATTGAGTTAGGTCAACTAATAAATAAGAAGATCCAATTTAGAACTCGATAGCAAACTGGTCAAGTTGGGTTGGATCAACATCCAATAAACTTGGATCATGGAATGATCCAAGTTTGAAACCTGACTTGGAGATGTTCCTCAAATCGGTCAGATTGAGTCCAAGCAGATTGGGTCGGGTCACGGCACGCATTTGCAGCCTTAAGTAAAAGCGGTGGGCGTCCAAAACGGGGCCACCACAGAGTCCTTGGCGCACACCACGTGGCAGCATTATGTTGAGGAATGCCACTGTACATTTGCTCAGAAGCTCATGCTGGGGCCAAGTACCATGTTTTCTCGAGGTCTCCAAATCGCCGCCGGAGAAGAAGAACAAAAGTGAAATCTCTCTCATTTGGTATTTTTTGTCCAATGTTCTGATTTATGTATAAATTAAGTTCTAATATGACATCTAATTTGAAATCGTTGTGGCTATGGTTTATTTCTTAAAAATTGGATTTCGGACAGGTTGTGGTATGATAATTTGGGTTGCATACTTCTATTTTTTTTTTTCTTTTGAGAATTTGTCAATGCAAGGATGCCACCTTATTGCTTTTCTATTCTACTTTTAGAATTTTTAGTAGCCTATATGCCGATGTTGGGTATCACAGATGGTCTGTCTATGTTTACAAAAGAAATTTAGTTGTTAAGTGATATAACATTCATGCTTCTTGGTCTATTGTGATTAAATCTGATAAAAGGGTTTTTGAAATATATCATTTCTTTGAGGAAAATAGTTTTCAATCAGCCTATTTTCAGATTGTAATGTGTTAGGATTTGACGCCTCGAGATTCAGCCCACATTGAGCCCACAGCGAGGTTCGCAGCGAAAAACGGAGTCCAACGAGACCAAGATCACCCGAAATGAAGCTCGGATGAAGGAGATACGAGCTTTTGTAGTCGACACGAGAATCGAGGTAGCGGAGGACCGCCGGCGGCGGGCGGCAGCGGCGCGGCCGCAGGCGGCGGCGCGTGGGACGCGTGACCCAGGTCCACGCGGGGCGCGCGGCCCAAGCGCGCGCAGGCGCGGCCCAGGCCAGCGGCCTGCTGGCCCCCTTGCCCCGAAAGAAAGAAACAAAAGAAAAGAAAAACAATCAAAATACGTGGATCAGCCACAAAAAGGCTCGCCTCCATGGAGCATGCAAACTTCACTATGAAAAAAAAATTTTACAAGAGGAGACATCACCCTCAACCCTTGTACACCCAATTCTCTCTCACTAGAAGTTTTCCTCACAAAAGCTCTCTCTCTCTTGAAGACCCCCCTGAACCTCTGAAGTGCCTGGCGATCGCTGTCCAGGAGCCTCCTGCTCCTTCTCTCTTAGCGCTTCAGCCTTTCTCTTCTCTTGGGTTCCGTACGGGCTTCGAACGGTGCAAAAATCAGAACCACCACCCCTTCTGTTTCACGCACAGGCCCTTTTAAAGGGTTAAAAACTTGATTAGAGATGGATTAGGACTCCTAAACAAAGCCAGATAACCCCTGGACCGTCGGATCAAGATCGGGAGCCACCCATGCCCTCAGATCGCGCTCTGGTCCACGGAATACTGCCGTGGACCGTGAGAAATGCATGGGAAACGCCCACGCGGTCCACAGGCCCAGCCGTGGACCGCCCGGTCCACGATGGACCGGGGCAAAGGGCCAGCAGGCCGCGCCTGCGCGTGGGCCCGCGTGGGGCTGGGCCGCACGCCCGGCTGGGCCGCGCGCCAGCCTAGGCCGCGCACCCGACTGGGCCGTGCGCCCGCCTGGGCCGCGTGCCCGGCTGGGCCGCCCGCCCGCATGGGTCGCGCGTTCCGCGCGGGCCTGGGTCGCGCATCCCGTGCGCCGCCGCCTGCGGCCGCGCTGCTGCCGCCCACCGCCGGCGGTCCTCCACCACCTCGAATCCCGTGCCGACTTCAAAAGCTCGTATCTCCTCCATCCGAGCTCCGTTTCGGATGATCTTGATTTCGTTGGACTCCGTTTTTCACCGCGAACCTCGCTGTGGACTGAATCTCGAGACGTCAAATCCTAACAATCTCCACCTCGACTCGATATTCGGCCTCCTCCAAACAATGAGAGCTTCTGGATCTCCTCGCCCCCATGCCTTGGGGTAATCGCCTGCTGATCATGGATGGGCAAACATGGGAGTCGAGCCAGGCTGCTCGATCCCATCTCCGTCGTATGCTGTGCTCCTCCTGATCTGAGACCTGCTCGGGGCATCATTCTGCGGCAATAGGAATCTCACCTTGCGATGTCGCCTCTCATCCTCCCGAGTCTCCTGTCTCGTATTCGATCCGCCTCCTGGAGCTCCACCTCGCTCTGGGCTCCACCTGGCTCCCGAAGCTCCACCTCGCACTGGGCTCCCCGCTAGGTAATAATGTCCTCTGCTCCCCTTCTTCCCCTCCAGCACAATCCTATCGCCGCGTAGCACCCTCAGGATTCCTCCACCAGCTACCATCCTGTAGCCTCTCAAATCCAGTCTGCTAAGTGAGATAAGATTCCGTCTGAAATCGAGTATGTATCGGACCTCCCCCAATCTCCTCACTGCACCATCATGTGTCCTCCAGCTGACCGTCCCAATGCCTCTGATCGCACAGCTCGATCCATCCGACAGATATACAGTGCCCTCACTGTTCTCCAGGGAGTCAAAGCTCCTCTCTGCAACATACATGATAGGGGCATGCAGAATCTAATATCCACTGCTGGAAAGAAGTAGATACCTCATCAGATATCTCCAGGACATCTCCATCTAAATCGCTGCTGGCCGTCGCTATAGCAGCCACCGTCCGATTTTTAAGTTGAGGGCAATCTCTGGCTAGATGCCCCAACTCCTCACACCGGTAACATCTGATTTTGCTCAAGTCCCTCCTGGACTTAGACCGCCCTCGTTGCGATCTCCTATCGCTCCGTCTACCGCCTCCTGCTCTTTCAGAAGCCACCAAAGCTGAGCTACCGCCACCTGAGCTCGAAGCTGGGTTCTCCCTCCTGAGAACCTCGTTCTGAAGTATTGCCGCGGTGACCTCGTCCATCTTGATAGTGCTCTTCTCCACTAGAAGAGCAGTCACCAAGAACTCGTACGAAGGGGGAAGCGACGCCAGCAAAACCAGCGCCCTGGTCTTCTCTCAACGTTCTCGCCAACGCTGAGGAGGTCGGTGAGGATCTTCTGGAAGTGGCTTAGATGCTCCTACACGCTCTGTCCCTCAGTCATCCGCAGTTGGTAAAATTGCCTCCAGAGGAAAAGAGTGTTGGTGAGAGACTTCGCCATGTACAACTCCTCGAGCTTCGACCACAGCACCGTTGGGGAAGTCTCACTCAGCACATGGATCACCACCTCATCCGTCAGGTACAAGTAGATGGTACTCACCACCTGCATCTGTAGCTGTTTCCAATCCCACACCTCTATGGTGGTCGGCTTCTCATTGCACAAGAGAGCATCGATCAACCCCTGTTGGATGAGCACGTCCTTCACCCTTGCCTGCCACAAGGAGAAATTGCTCTTACCATCGAACTTGTTGATCTCCATCTTGATTGTTCCTGTCTTCTCCATCTTCAGTCTTGCTCACCACCGCTGCAATCTGTGTCCTTGTACCGCCTTACTCTGATACCACTTGTTGGGTGGATGTCTGGCCAGGATACCATCTCCCAAGATCTTTTCAATACCACGCGATGCAGCGGGAAGAAAGAAGAAACAAAAGAGAAAAAAAACAATCAAAATACGTGGATCAGCCACAAAAGGGCTCGCCTCCACGGGGCATGCAAACTTCACTATGAAAAAGAAATTTTACAAGAGGAGACCTCACCCTCAACCCTTGTATACCCAATTCTCTCTCACTAGAAGTTTTTCTCACAAAAGCTCTCTCTCTCTTGAAGACCCCCCTGAACCCCTGAAGTGCCTGGCGATCGTTGTCCAAGAGCCTCCTGCTCCTTCTCTCTCAGCACTTCAGCCTTTCTCTTCTCTTGCATTCCGTACGGGCTTCGTACAGCGCAAAAATCCGAACCACCACCCCCTCTGTTTCACGCAGGCCCTTTTAAAGGGTTAAAAACTTGATTAGAGATGGATTATGAGTCCTAAACAAAACCAGATAACTTCTGGACCATCGGATCAAGATCGGGAGCCACCCACACCCTCAGATCGCACTCCGGTCCACGAAATAGTACCGTAGACCGTGAGAAACGCGTGGGAAACGCCCACACGGTCCACAGGCCCAGCCGTGGACCGCCCGATCCACGGTGGACCGGGGCAAAGGGCCAGCAGGCCGTGCCTGCGCGCGGGCTCGCGTGGGGCTGGGCCGCGCGCCAGCCTGGGCCGCGCGCCCGGCTGGGCCGCGCGCCTGGTTGGGCCGCCCGCCCGCGTGGGTCGCGCGTCCCGCGCGCCGCTAGCTGCGGCCGCGCCACTGCCGCCCGCCGCCGGTGGTCCTCCACCATCTCGAATCTCGTGCCGATTTCAAAAGCTCGTATCTCCTCCATCCGAACTCCGTTTCGGGTGATCTTGGTCTCGTTGGACTCCGTTTTTCGCCGCGAACCTCGCTGTGGGCTCAATGTGGGCTGAATCTCGAGGCGTCAAATCCTAACAAAGGCTACCAAGCCTTTACTATCTTAATGTAGAAAAGAATCATCTGGAAGCAAGAGATGCCGAGGGGTGGGAATTTCTCGACTCTCTCACCAACTGCAGCCGGTTAATGGTGTTGGCACTCGGCTACAATATGCTGGGAGGCATGTTGCCCAACTCAGTAGTCAACCTCTCTTCACAGCTCCAAGTATTGCTTTTGAACGAAAACCACATGTCAGGGAGAATCCCTCATGGAATTGAAAGCCTAGCCAACCTCTGTTGGCTTTCTTTCGATTACAACCTTTTCACTGGTGCTATTCCAGAAAGCATCGGTAAGCTTGCGATGTTAGGGAGGCTAGACTTGTCTTTTAATAGGTTTATAGGGCAGATTCCATTCTCTCTAAGCAATCTCACACAACTGACTGAACTCTATTTGGACCAGAATAACCTGCAAGGCCCCATACCTCAAAGTCTTGGAAACCAGCAACACCTATCAACTTTGGGCCTCTCTGCCAATCATCTTACTGGAACCATACCAAAAGAGATTTTGAGCCTTCCCGCCTTGTCCCTTTATCTAGATTTATGTGACAATTCATTGGATGGATCTCTCCCTCTAGAGGTTGGGAGATTAAAGAATCTCCAAGCTCTAGATATTTCTAGGAACATGCTGTCAGCACACTTGGTGACTGTGAGATCTTGCAGTACTTAGATCTGGGTAACAACTTGTTCCAAGGGACAGTTCCCCAGTCCGTGAGCAACATGAGAGGCCTTCCAGAACTAGATCTCTCACATAATAATTTAACAGGGCCTATTCCAACATTTCTAGCGGACTTGAAACAATTACAAATGTTGAATTTGTCTTTCAATCATCTTGAAGGTGAAGTGCCAGCAAAGGGGGTCTTTAAAAATGCTACTCAGATTTCCATCAAAGGAAATAGTCGACTCTGTGGGGGTGTTCCAGAATTACACTTGCCCACATGCCCAAGAAAGTCATACAAAATGAGAAAGTGCCCTCTGTTACTAAAAATAGTGACTCCAATAGCTGGTGCAGTCTTGTGTATGATCCTTCTATTCTCCTTTTTTATCCTTCTATGGAAACGGAAGTCGAAAAATAATGCTCCAATTGTACATCCATTGGAAGATCAATTCCCCAGAGTTTCTTACACTGATCTGATTAGAGCAACTGATGGATTCTCTTCCACTAATCTCATTGGCAGAGGAGGGTATGGTTCTGTCTATAAGGGCATCTTGAGTCCTCACCAAACTATTGTTGCTGTGAAGGTTTTCAACCTTCAAAATCAAGGAGCTTCGAAGAGCTTTCTAGCTGAATGTGAGGTGCTGAGAAGTGCTCGACATCGAAATCTTGTCAAGGTCATGACTTCCTGCTCAATGGTTGATTTCAGAGGCCATGATTTCAAAGCTTTGGTTTTTGAGTTCATTCCTAATGGAAGTCTAGAGAAATGGTTACGTCCAGAGTTAGATGGGCATCATCGTACAGAAAGCCTAAACCTGCTTCAAAGGTTAAACATAGCAGTTGATGTAGCTGATGCAACCGATTACCTTCATAATAATTGTCAGCCATCTATTGCTCATTGTGATCTAAAGCCTAGCAATATACTGATTGATAATGAGATGGTTGCTCATGTGGGGGACTTTGGTTTGGCAAGGTTTATGTCTAAAGCTTCAACAAACTCGTTGGTAGACAACAGTGGCTCAATCCGGATAAAGGGAACCCTTGGATATATAGCTCCAGGTATATTTTGTTTTCATCTCTATCTTCTTGACTCATATTTGCTGTATTTAAGATGTCCATGCTAAACTCTCTTTTCTACTACTTTCTTTTTGGTGTTAAAGATTATCATTGAATTAATACTTTTTGCTCAAGCATTTAGATATATATATTACAGAATACGGTGCAAGTGGTCAGGTATCTACTTTCGGTGATATTTATAGCTATGGAATCCTTCTCTTGGAGATGCTTACTAGAAAGAGTCTTCTTAATGATGATATGTTCAAGGATGGCCTAAGCTTTCGAAAATTTGTCGAGATAATTTTTCCTGAAAGAGTCATGGCAATTGTGGATCCACTAATGCCACTTGCAGAGGATGAGAGTAAAACTCATGAATGCTTAATATCCATAGCAAGAATTGGTCTTTCTTGCTCAAATGGGTTAGTAAGAGAAAGATTGAATATAAGTGATGTTGCCAAAACTATGCATGTAATTAGGGATGCTTACCTTGGGACTTGAGTTCATTAGAAGATCTGGTGAAGCTTGAGTGGAAGGTAAAGTCTGTCTTAGCATCTCATTCTAATAACTGTCAAGTTGCAGCATTTGATGTTACAAGTCTATTTCCTAATGTTAAACATCTTGGAGATTTGAGCTGTGATTTTGTTGTTTATTTTCTAACTGTGGCTTCAAAAAATTAGTAATAAATATCATAGTTGTGTATGTCTCTGCATGTATTATTTTTCCATATAAATGAGAGTTTCAAATCTATGAGAATATTTTGTTAAATGTCTGCATTTTAACATTAACTCTGAGTTTCTTCAGCTAACTAGACTGCAGTGTCCTAATATGGCTAAACAATTATTATATTATTTTTTCCTAGGGTGATTCAATTATTATGTAGTTGGTAGCACAACCACTAAGTTCACTACAACATTGATATCCAATATTAAAAGTAGCAGCTCACAGTGAAAGATAGTGAAAGAATGGAATCAAAGAGACAAAAAGAGGAAGAGGTGGTCAAAGTTCACGAGCCCGATACCTTTATGAGGAAGAAGAAGATATAATTCTGAATTTGAATTATATCAACAAGTATCCAGGAGCAATATGGAGAAAGGATAAGCAAAGCAAAGCTAAATTTGCTGAAGTATTACAAAGTAGAATGAAATGAGTTCTATATGCTCTAATTCCATCAATAAATGAGTGATATAGAAGAGGAACTATATCATTACTTCAAGAAAAAAGAAAACAAAAAAAAGAAACTAGGACTTCCAGAAATCAGTCGTGATTTTAGCATGCGAGAACAGTCAGCTGATTTAGAATTCAAGCATCCCAGAAACCCTCAGATTGAGTTGGAGCATCAGATCAGGTATTCATGGTTTCACAAAAACAGAAGTTCCTATAGGACATCAAGCTCCAAGCCCACCAAATGGTCACTTATAAACCTGTTACATAAGAAGAATGATCCATACATTACTAGATAAACAAACCTCTTAAGGGCCTGTTTGGATGTTTAGGATTTATAAACCTAAGATAAAATTTATAATAGGATGTAGGATTTGATCCTATAGGATTATATATAAAATCCTATTGTGAGAAAAATCCCATGTGAACTAATCCCATAAAATCCCATGGATTAGCCACTTCCCATTGTTCTTTTATTCCACAGTTAAATCATCCAAATACTGCTTAGGAAAAGAAATGAGATTTTTATCCATAGGATTGCGAAATCCTATAGGATTTGAACCAATCCTATCCTTTCCAAATACTCCCTAAGTTGTGATACCTGGGCCATGGCTTAGGCCAAACTATGCAAGGCCCATGGGGAGCGATTCACTGACTCTCCTCCCTTCCGTGCCCAGCACCCCACCACGATGAACCACCCTCCCTCTTACCTCTTCCCTTCCTCCACACTCAGTTACCACCTCACCACCATCTCAGACCCGCTCTTGACACCTCCTCGTCGGTCCGGTATCTCCTTCTCTTCCTCCTTGGCCCTATCTGTCTCTCATGCCCTCTTTCTCCCACCCTCACATGTTCTCTCTCACTTCTGTGCCCTCTCTCTTCCACGCTCTCCCTCTCTTCCTCTATTCTCTCTCCTCTTCTTCTTTTCTTCTTCTTCTTCTCTTTCTCACTTCCTCCTGGATCTTCTCTCTTTCCTTAAATTTAATTAGGAAGAAAAGGGGCAAAAAAAAGAAGGGCTCTCATCACTCTCTTTTTCACTCTATCTCTCTCTTCCCACCCGCATGTGTTAGAGGGTGAAGGGGTTTCCCTCTCTCTCTCATGCTCCTCATCCATCTTATTAGCTTTTTTTTTTTCTCTCTCCAAGTTGACTCTTATCGGGATCCCTCGGTATCATTATCATATCCCAAATCTAGCATCCGAATCGATCGTATAATATGGCTACATAAATCTTAAGATAAAATTTTAGAGATCATGCAAGACTTATAAAATGACTCCACTATTTAAACTTCAAATTAAATCTATCTGAAACTATATATTCTACAACTCTGAAAAAAGAAAAAAAAGGAGGATGTGAGCTTTAACATTTAGCCGATAAGAAAATAGTAAAATTCATATATCAATAATTTGAATAACACTCATTATGACAATATGTATGCTATAAAATACATATATATAGGCCATGCCAATATTTACATTAAGTCTAATCGTATAGATATTCAGTTGCATACATACCATCATATAAAAATCTCGAGATACATGTCATGACTTATATATCATCCAAACAATAATTTGATTCAACAATATTCTGATGAAATTATTTTTTATTATTTGATTAACATGGTTAGATCATGACCACATTATTACTCTAATACTAGATTAGACCCATTCATGCTCCAGCTCATGACAAGCCAAACCTACACCACATTTCTACATGTGGCTAGCAACTACATCTCGATCTATAGCTGACATCATAAATACCATATTTTACATGTGCCAGCTAGTCCAAATATCTTTCAACTAAATATAGTTTATCATCTTGATTTGATTTCAATACTGGACCGGTCACAATCATGCTCTAGCCTATGGTAGGTCAAACATATACCATACTTTAACCCATGATCAATAACCATAATATCACATCTCAACCTGTGGCTGATATGTCATATTTCACACATGACCGACTAGTCCACATGCTCTTCATTTTGCACTTTTAAAATTATGCAAAGATTTTGTTTATTTTTTCAACATTGGATTAATTAAACTATGCTATAGCCGGTTGTAGACCAAACATAATGTTGCACCCCAGCCCAAGATCGATCCAACACACATACCATATTTCTTACATGACTAATCAGTCCAAATATTGCCCATACCCAATCCATTATATTAAAGTCATAATTTAATTTTCGAAAATAAATTAGTTACAGTCATGCTCCAACCTGTGGTAGGCTAAAACTAGTATCACCCCCAGATCGAGATTGACCCAGTATATACACCATATTTTGTGCATGACCGACTAACCTAGATACTGCCCACACCCCATCAATTATATTAAGTCATGATTTTCTTATTCAACATGATATCTATGATTAAATACTAATTAATTATGAACCATGTAACATCAATTCATCAACATATGATACACGAGTCAGTATATAAATAACACACACAAACATGTAGGTATAGTTATAAATAAAATTTTTCATAATCATGTAGATGATCGTGTAAAGAACCGTTACCTGTATCGATGACTAACTCAAGTATAATAGAGACACCAATCCGCTCCTCATTCTATGAACTCAAGGACAAGATGTTCCACTCAACACTATTTTGTGCAGATAGTTGCATCTCTACAAAATCCAGGTTAATATATAATCATAGGCAATCAAGGATAAAGAAAAATTATAGAAAAATATCTAAATATTATAGATCCAAGATCCCTCCAAAAGTCAACCAATTAATCTGGATTTACCTAGGTATCTAGACCATCCATTAGTCCAGAAGACATCTAGAGAGAGAACCAGTGAAGAGAGAAAGTGTAAAGGAAAGAAAAAATAGAAGAGAAGATTTTTTTTCACAAATTTCCTCAACCTAGCTAGTTAAAGAGAGAAAGAAATAAAAGAGGAAAGAGAGAGGGAAGAGAGGTAGCCCTCTCACTCTCCACTTATTTTTTTTCTTTAAAATAGCGCCCTGGAGCCCCTCCCCCTTTTCATCTTGTCATGGCCATGGAACTCGAGTCAGCGGCCAATAGCAATGCCCAGTACCGATGAGGAGATGACCGCGGTAGCAACCACAATCGCTAGTGGTTGGCAAAATAAGGAAGAGGGTTTAGAATAGGGAAGGCCCTATTTTTATCCAAAACTAGTGATTTGTCAGCTCTAAACAGTAGTAATAAGCTTGGAAAAGAAAGAAGGTGAAGGCTTAGGTCCCGTACCTAAGTCTAGCATGGTCAAATGAGGAAAATTGGTGATGTCACATTCCAAATTCGGGATATAACATAGCTATGCTACTAAAAGGTATAACCCACAATAACATGAAGCCAATCGATCATAATCAATTAAAATCTATCATAAATAAAATATAATAAAGATTTAATCCATCATTCATCAAGTAATTAAATCAAGTTTGGTTCAGAGTAAATCTAATATCAAATACCAAAATCTATGCCTCAAAATTTATAAATAGATAACTAGAAGTCCAAGATAATCAAATAAATTAAATTTTAGCTACAAAATTTTCAAGCTTGCTACATAGATTCCCAAGCCTAAATCCTCTGTTGGTCCTAACCTTATTTCTCTATAAAAAAAAATAAAAAATATGAGCTATACTAGCTCAATAAGTAGAATCTACCCTTTCTTACCGGATCAAGCATAAGTTTTTTCATAATAATATAATATTTAGAAAATAGTAGATCCTTCAAAAATAAAGTATTTCATAGAACATATAATAAAACAACTCATAAATCAATCGTGCATGCATAATTTTTGAATATTTCATAAACATGAATTATAAATCATTCTTATCATATGTCCATATCATGTTTCAAAATTTTGTTCATAGATATTCATGCTATGGTTACTTTATATCCATGATAGGGTTAGTATTCTTAATCGATAAGTTCTTATTTTATATGCCAACTTTATACCCACTGGTAGGATCTGTGTTATTATAAATGCTAACTCTGGATATTGACCTTCCATAGAGATTTATTCATAGCTACTTGAGAGCCTTTCAAATTGTTATATCTTTTTCTTAAAATATACATATATGTAGATAGAAAAATCATAAAATTTCTGCTTCATAAACATGCTATTGTCATAAAATATATTCATAAAATTAATGGTTATAATAAAATATACCTTTTCACATCTCATATACTGATTCTTATTCTATGAAAAATATGATTTCATCAACAAGAGGTTATACGTATGAAAAATATAAAAATTTAAAAATAAATAAAAAGTATA
>NC_025993.2:30024039-30171539 GCF_000442705.2 Elaeis guineensis | reverse complement strand
CCGGGTGTGCAGCCGGGAGCAACGATCCCCGTGCCGGCACACGCCCCGATCTTGAAGTAGAATGGGCAGTTCACCCGATCCTTCTCCATCCCGAAGATCAATGCCAGGTGCTCCGCCATCCTCTGATTTCTTTTCTTCTCTTTTCTTTTCTTGTATGCTACTCGTTACCTTCCCTTCTATCCTAACGAACAACGTGAAACCCTAACCCTGACCCCTAGATTGGATCTGTTAGGATTTGACGCTTTGAGATTCAGCCCACATTGAGCCCACAGCGAGGTTCGCGGCAAAAAACGGAGTCCAACGGGATCAAGATCACCCGAAACGGAGCTCGGATGGAGGAGATACGAGCTTTTGAAGTTGGCACGAGAATCGAGACGGTGGAGGACCGTCGGCGACCGGCGGCGGGCGGCAGTGGCGCGGCCGCAGGCGACGGCGCGCGGGATGCGCGACCCAGGCCCGTGCGGGATGCGCGACCCAGGCCCGGCGGCCCAGGCGGGCACGCGGCCCAGCCTGGCGCGCGGCCCAGGCGCGCGCAGGCCCGCGCGCAGGTGCGGCCCAGGCCCGCACGCGCGGGCCGGCCCAGGCCAGCGGCCTGCTGGCTCCTTTGCCCCGATCCACCGTGGACTGGGCGATCTACGGCGGGGCCTGTGGACCGCGTGGGTGTTTCCCACGCGTTTCACGCGGTCCACGGCACTATTCCATGGACCGGAGTGCGATCGGAGGGCCCAGATGATTCCTGATCTTGATCCGACAGTCTGGGACGTGATTTGGGTTGATTAAGGAGTCCTAATCATGATCTAAGTCGTGATTAAGGTCTATAAAAGCCCTGTGCGTGAAACAGAGAGGGTGTGGTTTGGGTTTCTCACCGTACAGCGCCGTACGAACCCGAGAAGAGAGAGAGAGGTGAGAGCGCTGAGAGAGAAGGAGCAGGAGACTCCTAGACAGCGGTCGCCAGGCACTTCAGGGGTTCAGGTGGGGTCTTCAAGAGAGAGAGAGTTTTTGTGAAGGAAACTTTAGGTGAGAGAGAATTGGGTGTACAAGGGTTGAGGGTGAGGTCTCCTCTTGTAAAATTTTTTTTTCATAGTGAAGTTTGCATGCCCCGTGGAGGCGAGCCCTTTTGTGGCTGATCCACGTATTTTGATTGTTTTTTTCTTTTTTGTTTTGTTTCTTCCTTCTTCCTGCTGCATTGTGTGATACTGAAAAGATCTTGGGAGGTGGTGTCCTGGCCAGACATCCACCCAACAAGTGGTATCAGAGCAAGACGGTACAAGGATGCAGATTGCAGTGGTGGTGAGCAAGACTGAAGATGGAGAAAACAAGAACAATCAAGATGGAGATCAACAAGTTCGATGGTAAGAGCAATTTCTCCTTGTGGCAAGCAAGGGTGAAGGACGTGCTCATCCAACAGGGGTTGATCGATGCTCTCTTGTGCGATGAGAAGCCGACCACCATGGAGGTGCGGGATTAGAAACGGCTACAGATGCAGGCGGTGAGTACCATCCGCATGTATCTGACGGATGAGGTGGTGATCCATGTGCTGAGCGAGACTTCCCTGATGATGCTGTGGTCGAAGCTCGAGGAGTTGTACATGGCGAAGTCTCTCACCAACACACTTTTCCTTTGGAGGCAGTTTTACCAACTGCGGATGACTGAGGGACAGAGCGTGCAGGAGCATTTGAGCCACTTCCAAAAGATCCTCACCGACCTTCTCAGCGTTGGCGAGAACGTTGAGGAGAAGACCAGGGCACTGGTTTTGCTGGCGTCGCTTCCCCCTTCATACGAGTCTTTGGTGACTGCTCTTTTAGTGGGGAAGAGCACTATCAAGATGGACGAGGTCACCGCGGCGATACTCCAGAACGAGGTTCTCAGGAGGGAGAACCCAGCTTCGAGCTCAGGTGGCGGTAGCTCAGCTTTGGTGGCTTCTGGAGGAGCAGGAGGTGGTAGACGGAGCGACAGGAGATCGCAACGAGGGCGGTCTAAGTCCAGGAGGGACTTAAGCAAAATCAGGTGTTACCGGTGTGAGGAGTTGGGGCATCTAGCCAGAGATTGCCCTCAACTTAAAAATCGGACGGTGGCTGCTGTAGCGACGGCCGGCAGCGATTCAGATGGAGATGTCTTGGAGATATCTGACGAGGTATCTATTTCTTCCCAGCAGTGGATATTAGATTCTGCATGCCCCTATCATGTGTGTTGCAGAGAGGAGCAGTTTGACTCCCTGGAGAACAGTGAGGGCACTGTATATCTGCCGGATGGATCAAACTGTGTGATCAGAGGCATTGGGACGGTCAGCTGGAGGACACATGACGGTGCAGTGAGGAGATTGGGGGAGGTCCGATACATACCCGATTTCAGACGGAATCTTATCTCACTTAGCAGACTGGATTCGAGAGGCTATAGGACGGTAGCTGGTGGAGGAATCCTGAGGGTACTACGCGGTAATAGGATTGTGCTGGAGGGGAAGAAGGGGAGCAGAGGACATTATTATCTGGCAGGTAGTCCAGTGCGAGGTGGAGCTTCAGGAGCCAGGTGGAGCCCAGAGCGAGGTGGAGCTCCAGGAGGCGGATCGGGCACGAGACAGGAGACTCGGGAGGACGAGAGGCGACGTCGCAAGGTGAGATTCCTATTGCCGCAGGACGATGCCCTGAGCAGATCTCAGGTCAGGAGGAGCACAGCATACAACGGAGATGGGATCGAGCAGCCTGGCTCGACTCCCATGTTTGCCCATCCATGATCAGCAGGCGATTGCCCCAGGGCATGAGGGCGAGGAGATCCAAAAGCTCTCAGAGTTTGGAGGAGACCGAATATCGAGTCGAGGTGGAGATTGTTAGGATTTGACGCCTCGAGATTCAGCCCACATTGAGCCCACAGCGAGGTTCGCGGCGAAAAACGGAGTCCAACGAGACCAAGATCACCCGAAACGGAGCTCGGATGGAGGAGATACCAGCTTTTGAAGTTGGCACGAGAATCGAGGCGACGGAGGACCGCTGGCGACCGGCGGTGGGCAGCAGCGGCGCGGCCGCAGGCGGCGGCACGCGGGACACGCGACCCAGGCCCGTGCGGGACGCGCGACCCAGGCCCACGTGGGACGCGCGACCCAGGCCCGGCGGCCCAGGTGGGCACGCGGCCCAGGCGGGCGTGCGGCCCAGCCTGGTGCGCGGCCCAGCTGGGCGCGCGGCCCAGCCGGGCGCGCGGCCCAGCCGGGCGCGCGGCCCAAGCGCGCGCAAGCCTGCACGCAGGCGCGGCCCAGGCCCTTGTGCGCGGGCCGACCCAGGCCAGCGGCCTGCTGGCCCCTTTGCCCCGGTCCACCGTGGATCGGGCGGTCCACGGCGGGGCCTGTGGATCGCGTGGGCGTTTCCCACGCGTTTCACGCGGTCCACGGCACTATTCCGTGGACCGGAGCGCGATCGGAGGGCCCAGATGATTCCCGGTCTTAATCCGACGGTCTGGGACGTGATTTGGGTTGATTAAGGAGTCCTAATCATGATCTAAGTCGTGATTAAGGTCTATAAAAGTCCTGTGCGTGAAACAGAGAGGGTGTGGTTCGGGTTTCTCGCCGTACAGCGTCGTACGAACCCGAGAAGAGAGAGAGACGAGAGCACCGAGAGAGAAGAAGTAGGAGGCTCCTGGACAGCGGTCGCCAGGCACTTCAGGGGTTCAGGGGGTGTCTTCAAGAGAGAGAGAGTTTTTGTGAGGGAAACTTCAGGTGAGAGAGAATTTGATGTACAAAGGTTGATGGTGAGGTCTCCTCTTGTAAAATTTCTTTTTCATAGTGAAGTTTGTATGTCCCGTGGAGGCGAGCCCTTTTGTGGCTGATCCACGTATTTTGATTGTTTTTTTCTTTTTTATTTTGTTTCTTCTTTCTTCCTGCTGCATCGTGTGGTACTGAAAAGATCTTGAAAGATGGTGTCCTGGTCAGATATCCATCCAACAGGATCGGATCTGGATGATTCAAGAAAGAAGGAGGCGAGCGAGTCTAGTGGTGTTTGATCTGGGACAAGACTACAACGACGAGGAGAGATTCAACAGATTTGGATGGAGAAAAAGGATCTTAAGGATCGGAGGCCTTCTTACCGCAATGTGGGGCTGGAAGAAAAGCAAACCGGGTGGGGAGCTCAGCTCGCTTTTCTCCAATGCATGCGGTTAAGTAAATTATGCCGCCTCAAACCCTCGGGCAATTATGCAACCCGCACCCTCGCAGCTCCGCATAACCCTCCTCCCCTCCCTGGCGGCGGTGCCCGCACCCCACGCCCCCCAACCCCCTGGCTCCATGCAACACCCCCCCCCCCCCTCTCTCTCTCTCTCTCGCTCTCGCTCTTGCTCTCGCTCGGCGGCTGGTGGGCAGCCGGACCTCCTCCCCCAGTCCCTCTTCGGCCGCTCCAAGCCTCCCAGTCCCTCTTGCTTTATGAAAAGTTTGCAAAGGCTGTTCAGGATTTGCAGGTTGGCAATGGCCTTCTGGAAGGCATAGCTCAGGTACTAATTTCTTTCATTTGGTTCTCTATCTTCCTGAAGCTCGAAACTGGAGTCGTTTTAGCCTGCCTTTATGACCCTTCTTTTCATCTTAGGAAAACTATCTATTTTGACACTTAGTAATTAGTCTATCTTCAATAGCCAATTTTGTTGACCGATTTTATGGAACAAATAGTTTATTTCCATCCATGCATAATACGGCATATTCTTATTTATTGTGCTGTAGAAGCATTTGATTGTGCTTTAGCTTAATTTTTCTTTTCTAAAGTGAACTTTATTTGTAATCTTTGTTTGATCTGCATGATTATTTTAATTACTTAATCATGAAGTTTTGTGGTTTTCTTTGAACGGGGCCCATTAATCAACAAAGCTGCTGTAGAAAAGGTGATTCATGCTCTTGACATGACATATTGATTTCTCTGTTATTGAAAACAAACAATCACTATTTCGGAGTTCATTTACCATGCATCAAGTGCATGCAAAAAATATGGCACAAAAACCGCCACATGTACGATAAATATAATAACACATTAATTTAAGTTGATATTGTTGATTATGACATGTCTCCCCCTGCTGCCAAAAGAGAAAAATCCCTATATGACATATATGGGAGACCCATCTTCCCCCCGTCTGTATATTTGCATTATGCTGTCTCTAGCTAGCAGGTCAGTTTTGTAGTAAATGCCATGCCTATCCCAGAATCCTGATATAATATCAGGGTTTGGACTTAGTAGGCTACATAGTCCCCATAAACAGGTAATGGTGAGTAATTTATTCTATCATTCTGTGAGGTCAGTCCATCAGCAGCTCAACAAATAGCTACTAAACGTATAAGGATGCGACGGTGATGTTAATGGATGCTGGCTCTTGAGGATATTGGTAGAGAATCGGTTCTCGCATCACATCATAGTGTAAACACTGGTACATATGTATCAAAACTCTTTTATTGGGAAAGAATGTTCGTCAGAGAAGGCATCTGCCTGCCTTTTGTAGTAGGACATAATGCGATATTTTATTTATTGCATTTTTCATTTTTTTTTTCAAATAATCTGGATGTGAAATAATTATGTCATCTGAGGCATGACGATGGGCTTCCTTCACTTGAGTTCTCTGACTCCTAGTAGCATAAACGTGCATTTGATTATGATTCTACATAATCATGAAATCCCTATTTATTATCTTTTAACAGGGAGCAAACGTTATACTTGGGGGAAAGAGAGAGTCTGGGCATGACATTTTATGAGCCTACTGTACTTGGAAATGTTAATGATGAAATGCTCGTATCTAGGTGAAACTCCAAAACCTTTTATAACATTCATGATGACATGCCTTGGCTACTATTTTATTTTGTGATGTTGGTTATTGTTACTCTAGTCTGTGAATGGCTTTAACTCATCCATTGCCTAATCTCATCCTTTGTAATGCCTAATATAATGGCACAAAAAAAATCAATGGAGGAGTATTTTTGAAAGCTGAAGTGTTCTATTTCAGAAGTATAAAAATCAAGGTAGGAGGGGCCACAAATACTTTGTCCTGGAAGGGCTGTTGGCTGGGGAACGAGCTCTTATGTCAATTGTTTCCTTGCTGTTTTAACTAGCTGAATAACAAAATGGTCTGGTTTCAGACTATGTAACAAAGGATAGAGGACACCCCTTTATTTGGGGCAAGCTGAAGAAGCTGAACTGCAGCAGCTACTTCAACTAGCGCTTGTATCTACAGGCAGTGACTAAGTGATTTAAAGGTAGGGATGTTTATTTTGAAGAGCTTCTATGATTTTGTTCATGATGGGAGAGTCCTTTGTCCTTATTATGTTGCCATCCAGAGGATCGAGCTGCTTACATGAAAAAAATTTAGGCTCTTTGCCTGGCTACTACTAAACAACAAATTGCTCTAGGATTAGAAAATGGTGTGCCTTCTGCATTAGTTACGAGGAGTTAATGGACCATCTCTTTTTGTTGTACCCCCATTTGAGTAGATATTGGAGTTACTTCTAGGGCTTGCTGGCAATTTCAGAGAAGGCCCCGTTCCTTCAAGATTTTTGGAGTCAAAGAAAGGCGAAGATGTATAAGAAGCCATCGGAGAAGGGCTGGGATATGCGAGTGGCTGCAGATGTTGCCAAATATGGCTTAAGAGGGATTTCCTTTTTCTCTCTAATAAAATTACATTAGGCACCTAATATAGTGCTAAAAATGGATCGAATACAGATATCAATATCTACCTCTACTTATATTTGATGAATATAGATATAGATATAAATATTAATCAGTTGCAAAAAATTCTATCCGTACGTGTTTTAAACAGATATAGATAAATATCGGATATTAAAAATATGGATACGGAAACAAATATAAGCCATATAGTCTAATTTTGCAAATATATATAAAATCAAATATATAATTGAATAGAAGGTAAATTAAGACAACAATATCATAATATGATCATTTGTTTCTCTTAAAAGTTCATGAATATCATATAAAACTATATAGAATGATCAATAAAGCAGATATTTAGATAGGGATTGCATAATTATCTATTTATATTTATATCTCTTTAACAAATATAGATATTAATCAGATGCTCAAATTTGTATTCATTTTTAGATGTACTTGATTACAAATCAGATCCTATGTAGTCTACTTGCATGACTAACCTAATACTTATTAATCTCTCTCATAAAATTTAAAAAAAAATAAATGGAATCAGCATCTCATGGTTGGCACTCCTTTTTGAGACTGTAATATAGAGATACTCTCATGATATTCCACTGGGGTTAAAAATAAATTGGATAGTGATGCATATATCCTTCTCTGCATTATCTTCAATAGATAATTTAATGCATACAAATGTGAACATAGGTACTAAACAGGTTATTAAATTGTGCCTGTATTTGTTGTTGGCAGATTCATATAAAAATTGGACAATTATCACAGCCATATTTGCTACGTAAATATAAAATTAAATTTTATTTCTAATATAAATATGATCTATAAGCAAAATTTTTAAAAATGAATATCTATGCATTATTAAATGGGAGACAAATATGTGATTTTAGATTGCACCTAGCAAATTGAAAATTTTATAAATGAAAATTTCATCTCCATATTTTATATTTGTCTCGTAAATTTTCTGTCCTTGTATCACAAATCTGATTGGATGTAAATTTTTATGTTCAAATATAACATGATTGAGATACTAGTTCAAACCAGGCCAGATTTTATGTAAACATGCTAGCTAGATTTAATTCCACTAATTGCTTCTCATCTGTGTATGGAAGGTATATAGGATATGAATCCTAAGTCCTCATGATGGCATCCTCCATGTATTTTACATAGAACCATTTTTACGAGACATATTGCCGACCCTAATTTTTCCTGTATTTCTTTTTCAAATTTAGATATTGAAATCAAGTAAGCTTATGTGTGGCCATATTGATGACTATGGGAAAGGAAAAATTGTGAAAATCCAAGAGACCAGAATAATTCAAGTGAGTAAAATACCTTGCTCAATGGGAACTGGGTCGAGATTGAAATTAGTTAGATGTTGGGCTCTATCTTTGTTTCCTTATTTTTATATTGTTGCTTCATTTTTTGTATTCCCCCTATGTAAAGTGTGGAACTGGACTTTCTCCGCGTCATCCAAAATCCTGTGATAGATCTCAAGTAGACAACGATGTCTACTTTGTCCAGTAGGCCCTCCAAGAGCCTATTTGGATGGTTTAGCCCAAAATCCCAGGAGATTTATAAATTAAGTCAATAAAACCATCAAAATCAAGTTGAGCCGGATTCTTTTTTTTTTCCCCATGGGATTTAGGTCTGGTCACTCTAGAGGTACTTTAGATATTTATAAATATATACCTAGTATAGTCTGATTTTGATGGTTATATTGGTCTAATCCACGAATTTCATGGGATTTTTGACCCAAACATTCTAACAGGCCCTAAATAGTTTTCACAAAATTGCAATCAAAGAAGAGATAAGCTGTATTTTTTACTGGTTCGTTACAAAGTGATGAATGACTCTTTAGGAGCAGGAATGATCAGAGTGTGGAAGATGGCAATGCTGGACTAGCAAGTTGTGACCTCGAATGAAGTCATGGCAAGATAGATGCTGGCTATAACTCGCACTCACTAGAATTCTTTCCCCCGGTTAATCTATTTGTAGTAGTTAATAGTAATATATCTACTCATATTCCCTATTGTATGACGTAGACAAGAAAACATATGTTATATTGCACAGAAGTTATATGTTTATATAATTCTTGAAACATCACATAGTAAGGAAACAATTTTTGCGCCGTTTTCTTGCTTCTTTGTCAGCCTGCATGGTAATAGAATTGCTGTATACTAATATATGATGAAAATTCATTAATAATATATACAACATCATCGCACATCTACAAGTGGCTGAAAGTTCGGCATATTCCCATCCAAAATCTCTCAACTTTGAAAATCTTTTTCAATAGTTTGGAAGTATTGCTGCAAGGCTCAAAATTTGAAGTAGGACAGATCGAATGAGGCTGGACTGAAGTGATTGTTGCGATTCGATAGGAGTTCTTCCAATCTACAAAATTAGTCAAGAAATCGGATGGAGATCCTCCGATTCTTGACCCTTATGCTTAAATCAGTTCGAGCCTTGAGAACAGGAGTGGAAAAGAGTGGGAGAGCAAGGGAGATCAAATAAAACTGGAGGAGGACTGGGTAGGAACCAAGATTCTGGCCTAATTTTCTACCGTCATAGTCTTCCCTAGTTTCAGAGAGTAAAATTTATCAATGGAAGATCCCTGGTCCTCTATTTATAAAAGAATTGAGGAGGCCATTTCAGAGTTTATTAGGTCGTTAGAGGAGTTTGTTAGACAATTAGAGAGCTGCCTATAAGTGAGCTGGCATTCAACTAAGTATATGAGCTGGAAATAGGGTCGTGCTTGGCTGGTTTTGCCAGCTGTGCACGAGATCGTGGCCAACTGGGATTTAGTTGTGGTGGATGATGATGGGATGACTGTTGCCGCCAACATAGCAGTTCACCTCGATGAACAATCGGAGTGAAGTAAAAAAGATCGGCAATTCCACCTCCATAAATGACTGAGGTGAAAGAAGATCAGAATAAAACAGGCTATTGTCAGCTAAGATACCAATAGTCTCGATCATGCATGGCACCATGATTCAGGTCGGCGAATAGCCGACCTCAATATTCAATCATCAAACGAAGGCACTATCGGTGCTTTGAAATTGGTAATTCTCTGATCTCATATAATGATGCCATGTGGTTGGAGATCGGTTTAGTATACCAACATTCTGTCCCCCACTTCTTATGTCCGAGTTAATAATTTTCGATCAGACTAGGAAGTAAAAGCATCTTCATATTTACTCCATATATTGGGTTTTCACCAGTTTTGGGAGATGTTTGCCATTAAGACTGGATTTTATTGGCTAGGAGATCTTATTTTTATACTTGCCCTTTTTGATCGATTTTCGCTGGTCAGAAGATCTTATCTCCATATTCATCTTTTTGATCAGTTTTCGTCAATCAGGAGATCTTATCTCCATACTTGCTGTTTGATCTGATTTTCACCGATCAGGAGATCTTATCTCGATATTTATTTCTTAGTTCAATTTTTATCGACCAAGAGATCTTATCTCTATACTTGCTTTCTGATCCGATTTTCATCGGTCAGGAGATTTTATCTCCATATTTATCTTTTGACTCAATTTTTACCGGTCAGGAGATCTTATCTCTGCAATTATCTTTTGATCCGATTTTTTACCGATCAGGAGATCTTAATCTCTTTACTTGCTTTTTGGTCCCATTCTCACCGGTCAGGAGATCTTATCTCTATACTTACTTTTTAGCTCAATTTTTACCAGCCAGAAGATCTCATCTCCATATTTATCTTTTATCTCGATTTTCATCGACCAGAAGATCTTATCTCCATATTTATCTTTTGATCTGATTTTTTATCGATCAGAAGATCTTATCTCTATATTTGTTTTTTGCCTCAAATTTTATTGGTCAGGAGATCTTATCTCCATATTTATTTTTTGGCTTGATTTTCACCGGTCAGGAGATCTTATCTTCGTAGTTATATTTTGGTCCGATTTTTTACTGATCAAGAGATCTTAATCTCCTCATTTGCTTTTTGGTCCGATTCTCACAGATCAGGAGATCTTATCTTCATACTTACTTTTTGGCTTGATTTTCATCGATTAGGAGATCTTATCTCTATATGTATCTTTTGGCTTGATTTTTATCGGCCAACAGATTTTATCTCTGTAATTGCCTTTTGGTCTGTGTTGGGTATAAAGTACCCTCCGATCGAAGTTTATAAAAGACCGATCCCTCCAGGGCTCTTCCGACTCCCGACCTTGTATGTGGTGCCTCTCCGAACTCCCTCGGTCGTCCGGACTTCTCCGACAATGAACATCTGCGTTCACCCACCGGGCCGCCCCAAAGGCCCTCTGGGCCTCACTGACAGTCGACCTCCTACAGCAGCCAACCATTCCCCGAGTCTCTCCTGGACTTCTTCCGGCCACGGACGACCCTACTCCGAACTTCTTCCGAGCTTCGTCAGCATCCGAGCTTCCCCGACAGCGAGATTTCTACAGTAACCAAACTCCACCCAAGTTGCTATGGCGATCGACCGCCTCCCGGATCCTAATCGAGCTCCCGCGAGAGCCGAACTTCTACTACGAACGATCTACTCCGAACTCCTACAGCGGGCTGTCTACCCCAGATATCTCCTGTAAGCAAATTTCTTCCGAACTTCTGTTACAGGTAGACTCCAGTCGAGCTACTCCGTAGCGAGTGGGCTCTGGACGAACTTCTATAGCGGGACTACTCCGAGCTTCCACGACAACTGGTCCTCGCCCGAGCTCCTACAATAAACGGCCCCCTTTCGACCTCTCGCGAGAACCGAAGCCCGTCCGAACTTCTCCAGCGGATGGATTCCAGACGAGCTTCTATGACGAACGAGCTCCAGCAACTGGGTCCCTGCGATAGTCGATCGCCTCCGATGTCTGCCGAGCCTCCCCAGCGCTATCTGAAGTCCATCGTCGGCCGACCTCCTACCAGGCTCCCCATAAAATCGGACTTTCTCGACGGATGATCTTCGGATTAGCTTCCATATCAGATAAATCTCAGACGGACTTCCCTAGCGGTCGAACTTCTCCGGACTTCGTCAATAAAAAAATCTCCATCCAAACTCCTACAGCAGGTGACTCCCGCTTGAAAGGTCAGCACCCGAAGCGTCCGGCAACAGTAGATTCGTCAGCGACCTCGAAACATCCGAGCCTCTCCTAGAACGACGATGTAAAGAGCCATTCTGCTCCATCAGGCATCCCAACCGAGCTTCAGCCGACGGATCCAAACTCTCTGGCAAGCTACAACAAGGGCCACTATCTTACTCCACTCGTTGCAATGGATTCCACGCGGTTCCACCACTCTCTGACAAGCCACAATAAGAACCGCCATCCTGCTCCACTCTCTGCAACGGATTCCATGCAGCTCCACCACTCCCTGGCAAGTCCCGACAATGGACACCACTTCACTCTCCACAACAAGCTCCACGTGGCCCTGAACGATCCCTGACGCCACTACTTTCCTTAACAAACTCCATGCGGCTCTGAGCGGTCCACTACCAGACGATTACAGACGTCGCTGTCGGTCAGTTATACCCTCCGTCTATAAATAAGGACCCCCAGATACGTTCTTCTCTAAGCTGGTAACTCTATCCCGAAATTCTGTCAAAATTTTCGCTCGAGCACTCCATTTCTGTTGAAGCAGAGTACTGACTTGAGCATCGGAGGGTCTTATCGGAGTACCCCCAACTTCGGTTTAGACTTTCTTTGCAGGTCCCGACGGCGGCCGCGGTCATCCCAGCTCCAGCTTCTCCGACTTCGACGGAATTCTGCACCAACAGAATTGGCACTAGAGAAAGGGGGCTGTGTCTTCGCAGTATCCTTGTTCTTAAAGGAGTGCTCAACGGAACTGATTCCGGTCATCTTTTCCGACGTCCTCTTCTCCTTCTTCTACTAGATCTTCACCCGATGCCTCCCCGCAAAGCATCAACCAGACGATCCACAACCTCTGCGGCCAAATCCCAGGCTCTGGCCTCACCTCCGGTTTCACAGGCCCCTCCTCCTCCGGCAACAGTGGTCGACAGATTCATCCGACGTCGGCCTGAAGGTAGGGAGAATCGATCGAGGGCCCTGCCACGATTGGAGCCGTCGAGGAGGGAAGAACAACCTGAAAATCGACCTCCAATTGGGATCGTCTGCACCATCTCTGGAGAGCCCCGAAAGGGAGCGGCCAGCGGATCGACCGGACCACCCAAGCGGCAAAGAACTGAAGGACCCATAACCTTTACTGAAGAAGACGCCCGAGAGATCCAGTTCCCCCATAATGATGCGGTTGTAGTTTCTTTAAATATTGCTGATTATGATGTACGCCACATTCTTGTTGATAGTAGAAGCTCAGCTGATATTTTGTTTTACGATGTCTTCTCAAAAATGTCCATCCCTGACGGTCGTTTGGGGCCGATTAGCTCCCCTTTAGTAGGGTTTACCGACGATGCTATCCCGATTGAGGGAGTAATAACCTTGACTGTAGTTGCAGGTCGATATCCAAAACAATCCAGGGCTCTGGTGGATTTTCTGGTGGTGAAGGCATCGTCAGCCTACAACGCAATTCTCGATCGACCTAGCCTCAATGCCCTTCAGGCTGTAGTATCAACCTACCATCTAAAATTAAAATTTTCTACTAATCAGGGGGTCGGAGAAGTCAAGAGAGATCAAGCCCTGGCAAGGTATTGCTATAATATAGCCCTGCAAAGAAGTGGTTAGCCTGACCCCTGTCCGGTTGATGGATTGGACACCCGCGACGACCTGACAGAAGAACGGGGCGGGCCAATGGAAGATCTTATCCCAATTCCTTTGAATGATTGGAATGAAGAACACATGGTGAAGATCGGCTCCAACTTGGGGAAAGAGGTGCGGACGCAGCTTATCAATTTTCTGCAAAAGAATGCGGACATTTTTGCTTGGACTCCGGCGGACATGTCCGGGATCGATGTTGAAGTTATGCAACACCGTCTGGCCGTCAATCCCAAACACCGGTCGATGAAGGAAAAAGTTCAAAGTCATGCACCGGAGAGATAGGTGGCAATAGCCGAGGAGGTTGATAAACTTCTGAAAGCCGGGTTCATCAGAGAGGTCAACTATCCGAGCTGGATTTTCAATGTGGTCTTGGTTAAGAAGGCGAACGGTAAATGGAGGATGTGTATAGACTTCAAAAAATTGAATAAAGCTTGCCCGAAGGACAGTTATCCTCTGTCCAAAATCGACCAACTAGTAGATGCAACCTCGGACCACGAGCTTCTCACCTTCATGGATGCGTTCTCTGGCTACAATCAGATCAGGATGGTGCCAGAGGACGAAGAAAAAATCGCTTTTAAAATTAACTGTGGCCTTTATTATTACAGGGTCATGTCTTTTAGCCTCAAAAACGCAGGGGCGACATATCAGCGGCTAGTGAATAAGATTTTCAAAGAGCAGATCGGCCGCAACATGGAGGTCTACGTGGACGACATGCTAGTAAAGAGCAGATCCTCGGTGAACCACGTCGCCGACCTTAAGGAGACCTTCAACGTCCTTCAAAAATACAAGATGAAGCTGAACCCAGCCAAATGCGCTTTTGGAGTAACCTCAGAAAAATTCCTGGGCTTCATGGTATCGGAGCGCGGGATCGAGGCAAATCCGAAAAAGATTCACGCCATCCAGGAGATGACCGCCCCGAGGTCAATAAAGGAGGTTCAGCGCCTCACCGAAAAAGTAGCGGCTCTAAATCGCTTCATCTCGAGATCGACCGAGCGATGCCTACCTTTCTTTCGGACCCTCAAGCAGCCCAAGAACTTCTGTTGGACCGTTAGATGTCAGCAAGCATTCGAAGAGCTGAAGAACTACCTCGGCTCATCACCATTATTGGCAAAGCCCGAGCCTGGAGAGGAATTGTTCCTATACCTGGCGGTTTCTCCTGTGGCCCTCGCTGCAGTTCTGATTAAAGAAGAAGCAAAAATTCAACGGTCGATCTACTACATAAGTCGAGTATTGAGAGACGCCGAAATCAGGTATACTAAGTTAGAGAAACTAACTTACGCCTTGTTGATTGCAGCTCGAAGGCTCCGACCTTACTTTCAAGGACACACCATAACGCTGCTCACCGACCAGCCGATCAAGGCGGTTCTGCATCAGACGGATGCCTCTAGGAGAATCGCGAAATGGGCAGTCGAGCTCACGGAGTTCGACATCAACTATCGATCTCGACCAGTGATCAAAGTCCAGATATTAGCGGACTTCGTGGTGGAATGCACTATCCCAGAGGAGGCCGAGCTTGGACAAGATGAAGCCGATAATCCAGGGCTCCGGTCGACCCCCCCCGAAGAAAGAGCTGATCTCCCTGATGGTTCTTGGGCCCTCTACGTGGATGGTTCCTCCAACATGTCAGGCACAGGCGCGGGCCTGATCTTGGTCAATCCAAATGGAATTATCGCGGAGTATGCACTGCGCTTCGAGTTTTCTGCAACAAATAACGGAGCAGAATATGAAACTCTAATTGCAGGACTGAAGGTCGCCAAAGAATTAGAAGTAGATCGGCTTCAAGCCTACAGTGATTCTCAATTAGTAGTAGGACAGGTCAGTGGAAATTATGAAGCTCGGGAGGACAGTATGGCTAGATATCTCGAAAGGATAAGGGAGATCATCCCTACCTTCGGCAGCTTCGACATCAGGCAGATCCCGAGATCGAAAAATGCCAGGGCCAACCTTCTCTCCAAGTTGGCTACGCTGGCTCCGGCCGAACTGCCTAAGGAAGTCTTCTTCGAGGTTCTGAAGCGCCCAAGCACGGAAGAATCACAGTCTGTGATGGAGATCAACTATGAACTCAGTTGGATCGACCCACTAGTTACATACCTCAAGGATGGGGTTCTTCCTCCTGATGCAAAAGAGGCTCAAAAGCTTAAGAACCAGGCCTCCCGATATATCCTCTAGAAGGCAAGCTATACAAGAGGTCGTACTCCTTGCCCCTCTTGAAATGTCTCCGGCCTTCCGAAGCCGACTTCGCCTTGAGGGAGGTACATGAGGGAGTCTGTGGAAATCACATGGGGGCCAGATCTTTATCCCATAAGCTGCTCCGACAAGGTTATTACTAGCCTACCATGTACCATGACTCCGTCGAATATGTCCGAAGATGTGACCGGTGTCAGAGATATGCCAATATACAAAGGCAACCTGCCTCCGAACTTACACCATTGAGTGCTCCGTGGCCATTCGCACAATGGGGGATGGATATCCTCGGACCTTTTCCCATGGCATCAGGACAGTGGAAGTTCCTCCTGGTGGCAATAGACTATTTCACCAAGTGGGTCGAAGCTGAACCTTTGGCAAAAATCACGGAAGCTAAAGTGCAGGACTTCGTCTGGAAGTCGATTGTCTGTAGGTTCGGCTTACCCAGAACCCTCATTACTGATAATGGGCGACAATTTGCTGGAGCAAAATTTGTCAAATTTTGTGAGGACCTAAACATCTCTCACAACTTCACTTCAGTGGCCCATCCTCAGGCAAATGGCGAGGCCGAGGTGACCAACAAGACTCTGTTGTAGGACATCAAAGCGAGACTTGAAAAGGTAGAAGGAACTTGGGCTGACGAGCTCTATCATGTGTTGTGGGCATACCGGACTACTCAGAGATTGCCCACGGGAGAGACTCCCTTTGTCTTAGCTTTCGAGACAGAGACCGTGATCCCAATAGAACTCAAGCTTCCGTCAGCACGAGTCGTGGCGTTCGACGAACGGCGCAACCCACAGGATCTCAAGGCCAACCTCGACTTGTTAGAAGAAAAGCGGGAGACGGCTCAAGTTCGGATGGCGGCTTACAAACAGAAGGTAGCCCGCTACTACAACTCTCAGGTCAAAAGCAAAGTCTTCAGAGCGGGGGATCTGGTGTTACGGTGAGCCGCTGCCTCACAACCTCAGAATCAAGGAAAACTTGCCCCAAACTGGGAAGGCCCGTTTGAAGTCAAGAAGGTAGTCCGGTTCAGAACATACTATTTAAAAGAGCTCGGAGGAGCAGAGCTTCCGCGACCATGAAACTCGAAAAATCTACGAATGTATTACCAATAGCTTCGCCTTAAATAAAAGTTTCGTATTTGCATATTTTTTTTTTAGCATGAGTTTATAACGACAGGAAATAACTCTCTCATGCAATTGAAATTAAGCATGTTAGGAACAGGAGGAGAACCTCGTCCTAACATGAGCAAAGTCGAAGGCCCGATTTCCTAAAAGATCGGATGGGGGGAGAGGCCCTCACAACGGCCCTGATGTGCCCCCACAGCCTTGTTAGGAACAGGAGGAGAACCTCGTCCTAACATGAGCAAAGTCGAAGGCCCGATTTTCTAAAAGACCAGATGAGGGGAGAGGCCCTCACAACGGCCCTGATGTGCCCCCACAGCCTTGTTAGGAACAGGAAGAGAATCTCGTCCTAACATGAGCAAAATTGAAGGCCCGATTTTCTAAAGATCGGATGGGGGGAGAGGCCCTTACAACGGTCCTTATGTGCCCCCACAACCTTGTTAGGAATAGGAGGAGAACCTCGTCCTAACATGAGCAAAATCGAAGGTCTGGTTTCCTAAAAGATCGGATGGGGGGAGAGGCCCTCACAACAGCCCTGATGTGTCCCCACAGCCTTGTTAGGAACAGGAGGAGAACCTCATCCTAACACGAGCTGAATCCGACTGTCAAAAATAAGGGGAAGACCTCATCCCGACACAAATAAAGACTTAGTTGATCAACAAGGAGGAAAGCTTCCTCAACAACACCTCTACGCTTTCACGACCCCGTTAAGAGCAGGGGGAAAACCCTCACTCGTACGCGAAAGAGAAAGGAGAAGATGAAAAAGAAAAGCCGACGAACTACTTCTACGACAAATAAAAACGTACATCAAAGACATAAGGAACTTCGTCTCGGTCGCTAAGAGGAAACCTGACATGGGCCGAGGATAAATCAACCTCCTCAAAGTAACGAGAAGTTCGAACCCCCAAGCTCGAGCATCGGGAGAAAGCGTTAAACTCGAATGGCCTCGAAAGAACCTACGGTCATCAACCACAGGGCAAATCAACGCTGCAACGATCAGGAACCTCCAAACAGCATCGACATCGAACACGACGAAAGACAAAAGGAGTTCGGTAAATAACCGGTTAATACCAGAATGGGCGAGATAATAAATAATTTCATTCTCATTTCATTGGTGAGGTATACATTACAAAGCCTTGAAGGCCAAAAAAAAGAGAGGAGGAGACGAGGTAACGAAAAATTCTCTTCTCATTTCATTGGCGAAGTACACGTTACAAAGCCTTAAAAAAAAAATAAAATAAATAACTCTAAAGAAGCTCGGCTTCATCAGACTTCGAAATCTCAGTTCCAGCCATCGTCGAGAATTACTTCAAGTACTTGGCTTCTTCTTCCAGTTCTCCTTTCGGATCAGCAATTACTCTAGCATTATCTTCGAAGTACATGTAGATGTCATCTTTTTGAATGGTCGAAGCCATACCCAATCGAAAAAGGATGTTATCCAAACGCATCTCAAGTAGTTGGCCATTCAGATTGCGTCAAATCCGGTGTTTATGGTGCCATGGTTTCCGCTGCCTCACGATGACGGCGGGCATGACCTTCTTTCTGAGGTCAGGTTCCCCCTCACAGTGACGGCGGGCATGACCTTCTTCCTGAGGTCAGGTTTTCCCTCATGGTGACGCGCACCGGGAAGCTCTCGCGGTCGAAGATGTGCCATAAGCGCGGGCTCTGGGCCATCAAGGCGAAACACTGCCGGATTTGTCTCTTCTACCCTCACCTTCTTCGCCAACCCGGAAGTTGCAGCATCTTCCCGCTCGTGGGTTTTCAGGCTCTGGGCTAACATCAAAGCCGCATCCGCGCCCATATCTGCAACGAAGGAAGACCAGCGCAGTCTACAAACGGGGCCGCGGAAGCAGAGAAGGTTTTGAGGCTAACCCAAGCTGGTCTGAGGGATGCGGGGGTACAGAGATGAGGATGACTCAACGGATGCCTAAAGCCAGGAAGGAAAGACTGAAGAAGCTCCCGTACAAAGTGAGATCCCCGAAGGGGGGAGGCAGGTTTAAATAAGCGATGGGGTCCGGTGCAATAATGACTGCAAGACTCCTCAGACCAGTCCGTGACCGTTGCGTGGCCCACTCACCATGGCAAACGGCTAGAGGTAGTCGACAATTAGTAAAACTATTATGGCACCGTACCTGGGACTGCGCTCCGACGGGAATTCCAAAAAGAAGAAATCTTTTTCGAAAAGGCTCCAGTACCAGTGTACCGAACGTCAAAATATCTGGCAACCGCTGAGTACGAAAATTGAGGAGAGCAACTTCGACCGTGAGAATTTCTCTGTACTTCATTCAGAACCCGAACTCGGAAGTAGGGAGATCGGTGTTGGGTATAAAGTACCCCCCGGTCGAAGTTTATAAAAGACCGATACCTTCAGGGCTCTTCTAGCTCCCGACCTTGTATGTGGCGCCTCTCCGAACTTCCTCGGCCATCCGGACTTCTCCGATAATGGACTTCTGCATTCACCCACCAGGCCGTCCCAAAGGCCCTCTGGGCCTCACTGGCAGTCGACCTCGTATAGCAGCCAACCATTCCCCAAGTCTCTCCTGGACTTCTTCCGGCCACGAACGATCCTACTTCGAACTTCTTTCGGGCTTCGTCAGCATCTGAGCTTTCCCGACAGTGAGATTTCTACAGTAACCAGACTCCACCCAAGTTGCTACGGCGATCGACGCCTCCCGGATCCTAATCGAGCTCCCGCGAGAGCTGAACTTCTGCTACGAACGGTCTACTCCGAACTCCTACAGCGGGCTGTCTATCCCAGATATCTCCTATAAGCAAATTTCTTCCGAACTTCTATTACAGGTAGACTCCAACCGAGCTACTCCATAGCGAGTGGGCTCTGGACGAACTTCTACAGTGGGACACTACTCCGAGCTTCCACGACAACTGGTCCTCGCCCGAGCTCCTACAATAAACGGCCCCCTTTCGACATCTCGCGAGAACTGAAGCCCGTCCGAACTTCTCCAGCGGATGGATTCCAGACGAGCTTCTATGATGGACGAGCTCCAGTAACTAGGTCCCTGCGATAGCCAATCGCCTCCGATGTCTGCCGAGCCTCCCCAGCGCTATCCGAAGTCCATCATCAGCCGACCTCCTACCAGGCTCCCCATAAAATCAGACTTTCCCAACGGACGATCTTCGGATGAGCTTCCACATCAGATAAATCCCAGACGGACTTTCCTAACGGTCGGACTTCTCCGGACTTCGTCAACAAAAAAATCTCCATCCGAGCTCCTATAGCAGGTGTTCCCACCTGAAAGGTTAGCACCCGAAGCATCCGGCAACAGTAGATTCGTCAGCGACCTCGAAACATCCGAGCCTCTCCTAGAACAATGATGTAAAGAGCCATTCTGTTCCATCAGGCATCCCAGTCGAGCTTCAGCCGACGGATCTAAACTCTCTGGCAAGCCACAACAAGGGCCACTATCTTACTCCACTCGCTGCAACGGATTCCACGCGGTTCCACCACTCTCTGACAAGCCACAACAAGAGCCGCCATCCTGCTCCACTCTCTGCAACGGATTCCATGCAGCTCCATCACTCCCTGGCAAGTCACGACAATGGACACCACTCCACTCTCCGCAACAAGCTCCACATGGCCTTGAACGACCTCTGACGCCACTACTCTCCGTAACAAACTCCACGCAGCTCTGAGCGGTCCACTACCAGATGGTTACAGACGTCACTGTCAGTCAGTTACACCCTCCGTCTATAAATAAGGACCCTCAGATACGTTCTTCTCTGAGCTGGTAACTCTATCTCGAAATTTTATCAAAATTTTCGTTCGAGCACTCCATTTCTGTTGAAGCAGAGTACTGACTTTAGCGTCGGAGGGTCTTGCCGGAGTACCTCCAACTCCGATTTAGACTTTCTTTGCAGGTCCCGGTGGCGGTCACGGTCATCCCAGCTCCAGCTTCTCCGACTTCGATGGAATTCTGCACCAACAGTCTGATTTTTTACCTATTAGAAGATCTTAATCTTCTTACTTGCTTTTTGGTCTGATTCTCATCGGTCATGAGATCTTATCCCCATACTTGCTTTTTGGCTCAATTTTTACTGATTAGGAGATCTTATCTCTATATTTATCTTTTGGCTCAATTTTCACCGATCAAAAGATCTCATCTCTGCATGCCTTTTGGTCTAATTTTTTACCGACTAGAAAATCTTAATCTCACTTGCTTTTTGATCTGGTCTTCACAAGTCAGAAGATCTTATCTCTATACTTATTTTTTGGCTCGATTTTCATCGGTCAGAAGATCTTTTCTCCGTATTTATCTTTTGATCTGATTTTTTACCGATCAAGAGATCTTATCTCCTCACCTACTTTTTGATTTGATTTTCATCGATCAGGAGATCTTATTTCCATACTTGCTTTTTGGCTCGATTTTCACTAGTTAGGAGATCTTATCTCTGTATTTGTCTTTTGATCTGATTTTTTACTTATCATGAGATATTATCTCCTCACCTGATTTTTTGATCCAGTTTTCATCGGCCAGAAGATCTTATCTCCATATTTGTCTTTTGATCTGATTTTTACCGATCAAGAGATCTTATCTCTATACTGACTTTTTGATTTGATTTTTTATCGACCAGGAGATCTTATCTCCTCACCTGCTTTTTGGTCTGATTTTCATCGGTCAAGAGATTTTATCTTCATATTTATCTTTTGACCTAATTTTTATCATCCAGGAGATCTTATCTTCATATTTTATCTCAAAATTTTTTGAATTGATATTGTCGTTACCTGAAATAAATGCGTCGAGCCTCGAGAATATTAAAATTAATTATTTGATTAAAAAATGAAGTAATTTGATCTTTAGAAAAATAATTCGTCATATCTTTTCGTCATGTTGTCTGAAAAGATATTTTTAAAAATATCTAATGGGGGTGTGCCTAATGTCGACGTCGGAATGGCCCATCAGCTCGATCATGGATCAGACTGTCATGGTAGCACCCGAAGGGAGTATGGCTAATCATCACCTAACGAGGCTGCCGAATTGGCACCATGTGTCATACATCGACTATGAGACTAGTTAATTTGGGCCATTAGTTTACTTATAAAAGATCTTTGCCCCCTGATCACTATTCATTTCTGTTGTTTTTCTTGCGGAGACTCTACCGAATTTTCTTTTCTCTCAAAGTTTTCCTACCTTCAACATCCATCAAAGAGGGGCCATCAGAGAGAGCTTCCCGAAATCAGAGAAGAAGGGCCTTTTTTCTCATCTCCAAGAGGGGTTTCGTCTATCAGCTTTAGGTATCGACCTTTTCTTTTCGATTTCATTTGAGTCACTGAATAGCTTTCTTTTACTTCTTTCTTCTCTTTGCATTTCTTCCCATCCGATCCCTTTCATCTATCTTTAGAAAACCTTTTAAAGAGAATATACTTACCAGAGAGAGAAAAGGGAAGAAGATTGTAGATGACCCCCAGATTAGGTCGACCCAGCCTTTATTGGCTATTGAGATAGAGAGTTCACCCTGGGAGAACCTTGATATTGGTCCCATAGGTGAAGGGAGTCCGAACCATAGTGCAGAATCTCCTATGCGTGATCTCACAGACTATCTCGGCTCTGAAACGGAGAGATCAATTTTGATCGAGGATCGAGAAAAATCTCATGAATCTTAGAGAAAAATATGATGTACCTAACGAGTATGAGATGTTGGCACTGGATTCGAAAGATTGAGTTTCTGAGCCCTCTAAGGGTTGCATTGTTTTCTATGATGAAGCTCTTCGATTTGGTTTGCGATTTTCATTGGATCATTTTTTCCATAATATTTTCGATTTTTGTAGGGTTCATCTTACTCAGATAACTCCAAATGCAATCAAGATGATCATAGTATTTATAATTATGTGTAAATTCCTCCATATAGAACTTAAAATCTCCTTGTTTAGATCTCTGATCCTTTTGAAAAGGCATCCGAGTGAGAGGGGTTGGTGGTACTTCTTATCTTGAAAAAATTATAAATTTGGACCTAGTCTTTCTTCTTTAATTCACAGTTAGAAATGCCACTTTTTTTTTATTCGGAATCTCATTCCATAGGGTTTTAGAACTTCTTGGGGGCATCCGAATATCAGGCATAATTTCAATGATGAAATTTTCTTTGGAGATGAGGCAGGTCAGCCCTGATTACTAACAAAGTGCCCAAGTTATCTTCCCTGGTTACTGATCAGGCGTTGTATGATGCTGGCATCAACCTGTACTCTCCTCAAGGTAAGATTGAAGTATTTTCTCCTGCTTTTTTTTTCTTTAGTATCATATATCTTTTCTTGACTGCACAACTCTCTTGATGCAGAAAAAAAGTTTAATCCGGATAGACTGGAAGAGAGGAAAGAAAAGGACCAACCAAAGCCATCTATCATCGATCCTGCACCAAAAGGAGTCAAAGGTGCAGATCCTCTTCCTGCTCGGGTGCCATCCCGATCTTCTTCTGCCACCCTTTCTCCAGCCAATTCAGAGAGAAATGATACTCCCGAGATCCCCAAAGTACTCCCCGAGGGGTATCAATCGAGCCTCCACCTTGTCAGTCAACTAAGGTGAAAAAAAGGATAATAGCCGGCCTGTGCCCCCTCCCAAGGACCAAGGATGCAGGCCAACCGCCACCCCATCCACTTCGACTGAGGAAGACACCATAAAGTGGATGTCTCTTTTAGAACGAGCCCGGTAGAATCGCGACCTTCTTGAATTGGTGCTTCCAATTGTTGACCTGAAGGCCCACCAGAGGAATAACCAGGTGGAGACTACCAATCACGCTTTCGAGCATCTCATGCACTTGAGTCTTCTCACCACTTATTCTCTTTTATTTTTCTCCTTTTTTTTTCATTTTTTCTTCTCTCTTTTTTTTTGGTCAGTGAATGATCGAGCTGAATCTTTGCCTCAGGTTGCTGTCGATCTCAAGGTCATGTATGAAAATGTGGCCTATTTACTAACAAATAAAGAGACCATAGATGCCAACCTACTGATTCTCTAAGAAGAGAAGAAGAAGGATTCTAAACTTGTGGTAGGGCTAAAAAATCAACTTGACGAGAAGTTGAAGTCGCTGAAAGAGAAGAATCAAAATCTTTTAAACCTTCAATGGAAATATAATGAACAAAAGAAGAAAATTTTCGAGCTGCACAACCAAGTCGAGAAGAACAAAGAACTAGAGTCGAGGCTTCGAGAGGCTGAGAAGGTCAATGAGGCTCATGGAAAAGCCATTGAAGTGCTTAAAAAGCAGCTCAAATAGGAGCAAGATAAAGAGGCAAGGGCAATTAAGTTATATAAGACTTTCGAAGAATTCAAAGAGGAGGTCTCTAAAAGTTTTGAAGGGGCACACGACTATGCTATCAACCAATGGCAGAATCTAATAAAGATGTTGTACCCCGAGATAGATCTTTCCAATGTGACCCCAAAGATTGCTATTGAGATAGCCATAAAGGGGAGCCTGAGCTGCCTATTGAAGTGGCTAAGGAGCCCACTGAGGAGTCAGTCCAGATGTCATCCAGGACAAATGTAATCGAGACTATCGTTGCGGAGCCCATAACCATCATGCCTCCGGCCGCAACTGAGACTCTAAAAGCTACTAAGGGGCCAGAGCCTACCACGGCCACAGAGCTTACTGTCGTCACTGTTGAGGTCGCTAAAAAATTAGAGCAGATTAAAAAGAAACCAATACAGAAGAATTTTAGTGCTCCAATAGATATTTTATAAAATTATTCTTTATCGAAATGCATAGTCATAACAACCCACTGAGGGTCTTTCTTTTTCTAAATGTAGTGACCTAATGGGGGTCTTTTCTTTTGTATTTACATTTCATACCAATGAAGGAGGCATTATCTCATGTGCCATGACACGATGTGCATGTTTCTAGTATTTGACAGATTTGATAACTTGCTAAAATAAAGTAATGGCGTATGTCCTATAGTTCAACAAAACCAAAAGTTTTGATGATTTAAATCTTACCAGTTATCAACTGATTAAGGTCAAGGTTTAGACATACCTTTGCTTGTATGGCCTTGACTAAACCAGGCTCAAGATTTGACCTGGAGATCGACATTCTCAATAGAATCCAAAGATAATCTCACTCCAGCTATCAATATAGTATCATATCGGTTTGAGACTAGTGTAAGATCACTTTGGTCTTATGGCCGGTATAAAACTCATTGATTGATAGGGGGATCATGCCTTCTGAAGATATACGGGACTGAAATCTGAATCAATACTCACACCCTTTGGGGCTGTACCAGACTGAAATCTGGATCAATATCTGTGCCCTTCGAGCTTTACCGGACCGATATCTAGATTAATATTTGTGCCCTTCAGGGCTTTATCGGATTAAAATTTGGATTAATATTTGTGTCCTTCGAGGCTTTATCAGATTGAAATATGGATTAATACTTACATCCTTAGGGGCTGTACTAGATCAAAATCTGGATTAATATTTATGTCCTTTGAAACTTTATCGAACTAGAATTCGGATTAATATTTGTACCCTTCGGAGCTTTATTAATTTGGAGATTCGATTTAGGAGATTTTATCTCTATTCGTGCCTCTCGGGGCTATACCGGATTGAAGACTGAATTTTGATAAATGAGAAAACACGATGTACAAGAAAGGGCTGATTAGAGTATTTTTATTGATAATATTTTTTAAAATTTTTAAAATTTCAAGTATGGAGAATAATAGACACATCTAGATTCTTAATTTTATAAGCTTTTAGATGAATTACATCGATGATTCGATAAGGTCCTTCCCAATTGGAGCTAATTTATTTTGTTCAGTAGGCTTTGAAACCTTCGCTTGTCTCAGGATGAGATCATCCTTTTGAAATAACTTCGATTTTACTCGAATATTATAATACTTAGCAATTCTCTGCTTATAGGCCATCATTCTGATATGGGCTTGTTCTCTCATTTCATCAAGAAGATCCAAATCGGTTCTCAATCAATCAAAATTGGTTGCCTTATGAAAATTTCTAACTCTATTAGATAATAGGCCAATCTCAACTGAAATCACAGCTTCGATCCTGTAGGAAAGCTTGAAAGTAGTTTTTCTCTCGATCATTTTTTTTCATTTTTGTCCTTGCCTATCTTAAGATAGCTTCTTCCTCCTCGACCTAAGCATACTTATGCATCCGATCGAGCATCTCGTCATAGGTGTCTGAAAAGTTCTTATTCAGAGAAAAGATCAAGTGGTTGCTTTGAAGTCTTCTTTTTAAAGCAGATATGACAACCGATTCATTGAAATTTGTCACTTCTAAAGTGGCCGCATTGAAACAAGCCATATATTTCTTGAGGTCTTCTCCCTTTTATTGCTGAACAGAGAAAAGATTATCCACATACCTCAAATGAGGTCAGTTAGTACCAAAGTAAATGATGAATGATCTCTCGAACTGCTCAAAAAAAGAGATGGATCCTTGCAGGAGTTCGAAAAACCACACCCTCGCTGCCTTCTTGAGGGTTGCATAAAAGATAATGGATAATAGGGCATCGAAGGCACCTTGTAAAGTCATAAGGCCTCTATAACCCTCGATATGATCCATCGGATCAATAGAGCTATCAAAAGACTCGATGACGGGCATCTTGAACCTATTTAAGACTGGTTCATTCAAAATCTCTGAGAGAAAGGAGATCAGAGATTGAAACTATATTTTATCTAAGATCGACCTCCTATCTTTATCTCCATCAGACGTCTTTCAAGATCAAGACCTTGTGCTCCAGATCACCTCCTCTTTGAACTTTCAGAGTACTGTGGGTAGATTCATTGTCAACCTCATCAATGTGGTGTTCATCTTGATGGGCGGGTTGAGAGCTATATTGAGACAAAGCATTCAGAGGAGGAACTTCCTTCGGCTGTTGTTCCTCCTTTTTTTGAAGCTGTTGAATGACTACTGTCATGGCTTAGACTTGCTGAATAAGAAGGCTGAATTATTAAGGATCAACAACAATTGATTGTTATGGTCGCACCTTGGGTGCTCCTTCCTCTGGAGTGGAGGGAGAGGGAAGCTGAACTCATGCCTTGACCATCTTTTCTAAAAAAGAAATCACATGCCATTCTTCTAGCACCAATCTGTTACTGCAAGACTCAAAATCCGAAGTAGGGCAGATCGAATGAGGCTGGACTGGAGCGATTGTTGTGATCCAATTGGAGCTCTTCTAACCTACAAAATCAGTCAAGAAATCGAATGAGAATCCCCTCCGATGCTTAAGTCAGTTAGAGCTTTGAAAACAGAGGTGGAAAAGAGTAGGAGAGCAAAAGAGATCAAATGAAACTGGAGGAGGACTAGATAGGAACCAAGATTCTAGTCTAGTTTCCTACCGCCAGAGTCTTTCGTAGTTTCAGAGAGTAGGATTTACCCATAGAGTATCCCTTGTCCTCTATTTATAGAGGAATTAAGAAGGCCGTTTCAGAGTTTGTTAGGCCATTAGAAGAGTTTATTAGATTGTTAGAGAGCCACCTATAAGTGAACTGACGTATAGCTGGGTATATGAGCTGGAAGTGGGGTCGTGCCTGACCGATTTTACTAGCTATGCACAAGGTCGTGGCCAGCTGGGACTTAATTGTGGTGGATGATGGTGGGATGACTGTTGCTGCTAACATAGCAGTTCACCTCGATGAACAACCGAAGTGAAGTAAAAGAGACCGACAATTCTACCTTGATAAATGATCAAGGTGAAAGAAGACCAGAATAAGACAGGCTATTGTCAGTTGAGATACCAATTATCTCGATCATGCATGGCACCATGATTCAAGTCGGTGAATAGCCAACCTTAATATTCAATCACCCAATGAAGGCACTATTGGTGCTTCGAGATTGATAATTCTTTGATCTCATATAATGATGCCACATGGTTGGAGATCAGTTTAGTGCACCAACAGGAAGTTTTCTTCAATTATTGCTCTTGGTCTTTAATTCCATCCATGTTAAATTTTGCTTTGGAAACATAGCATGTATGCCACACACCCTAGTTCCATTCATTTTATACTTGATACCTTGGAGTACTATTTTCACTTAATAGAGAAACTAGATTCCTTTACCAGTAAAAAAAATGAGAAACTAGGGTAACATTTGGTATCATTTCCTATTTTTAGTTTTTTCCTTTTAAAAAATCAGAAACTATTTCTATTTTTTTGTATTGTGTTTTTTAAAATCTATTTAAAAACTCTTTTCTCTTCCCATCTCCTCCCTCCAAAATATGGCAAAATCCGCCCTCCTACTCCCCCTCATTCTCCACCTTCTCTCCTCTCTATTTTCTCGTCCACTCAGGCACTCGATCTGCTTGTCGTAGTGGGAGCAGATGGAGACGACGTCGGAGATGAAATTGACGAACTTGGCAGTGTGAAGAAGAAGAAGTCAAGGCCACGATCGTTCTCAACGATACGGAGGGTGCAGGCGGCGGTGCCGTGGTGGAGGATGAGCTACTGGAAGAAGAAGAAGGTGCAGATATGGGCGATGTGCTGGCGGGGCTAGATGGCGGTGAGCCACTGGTCGGGGTCGGGATGGGTGCGGGAGCAAAGGCAGAGCTGGTGGTGGATGGTGAGGTCGATGAGGTGGGCTGCTCGAGGATGGCGCTGCGGAGGACCTCACAGCAGACATGATGCTTGAGGTGGTGGAGGCGCTTGGAGTGGAGGTCGGTCCAAATGAGGAGGATGGGTGAGGGGCTTGCTGAGGCGACGGAGGCTGAAAGCGAGGGGCTCCTTGGATTTGGGGTTGGCAGGGACCCAAGTGCGTGGGGGGTGGAGGTATCTGCGGCACTCAGGGCAGTGGATGATGGTGGCCGGTGGGTGAGGCCCTCGGTGATGTCGACATGAGAGTGGAGGCAGCGCACGCACATGTTGGCCAGATTGGGAGCCATTTCTATGATGATGTCCTCTGATTTTAAACTCAAAAAAAAAAAAAAAAAAAACTAAAAACCTAAAACCACTTTTTAGCATTTAGAAAAACAGTCATTGTATTTTTTTTAATGCTACATTAATTGAAAAATGCTGCTCCCAACCAAATACATTTATTATTTTTTTTGAAAAAAAATGAAAAATCAAAACCACAATGATACCAAACAGGCCCTAAATTTTCCTTCCCCATGTCATTCCAATCTCCCTTTTTGTTGCACCCGGAGTTGATGGAAGAGTCCAACACAATAACAAATTGCTTAATTTACATTGAATAAATTAGTCAAATATTTCCACATAACAACTTCAAAGCCAAATTGGAAATGCAACTAAGATGTCTTATACGATATAGCTTTTTTTTTTTTTGATATATGAAGAGAACACTCAATAGTAACAAACGTAATTGGCCATGGACTGGATCAGAAGAAATCTGAATGATGACTCATTCGTAGACTTAATAAACATAAATTTTAATCAAGATCAGAAAAGGAAAAGATGATCATGAATGCCCACTGAATGTTGGTGTCTAAAGCCCCTGCATCAAATTCAAACACTAGTGATTTAACCAGCTAATACAGTATGACAACAAGTAACAATAACCTTTGGAAGATTTCAATAGTAGCAAACACTTCAAAATTCATTCACACTGGAAGACACCTTCCACATAAAAACCATAAATTAGTAGCAAATTATCTACCATGTTCTGACACCTTCATAGATTGGATGGGAGAACTGTAATACCCAACCCCGTGTAAAACCCCTTGCATGATTTTTAAAGCACCAGGAAAAAAAAAAGATGAAGAAGACTCCCGCAAGGAGTCTTCTCCTTCCTCCCAACCAACTCCTAAATAGAGTCAGAATCCACTGAGGAGGAGTGAAACTTCTCCTCTCTGGCTTTATATTAAGAGAAGAAGCCTTTCCTCTCTTCCCCCACCAAAGAATCGAAAGCAATTGGCGAGGATCGTCGAAAATTTTTGAAAGCCCTTCATCATGCCCGCTTCGATTTCTCACCGTAGTAGTCATCGAAATTCGAGGCAAGCCCTGGCTCCTCTTCCTCTCTTCCTCTCCTTTCTTCCCTTGCCAGTGCGTACAGCCATCGGCCACTGGCTTTGCAGGAAATCACCCTCAAATCCCACCCTATTCTTTTTCCTTATTCCACTCCTTTTTTTTTTGGTTTTTCGATGCCGGTGGTCACCACCGACC
The DNA here is from genome assembly GCF_000442705.2 of Elaeis guineensis. NCBI lineage: Eukaryota > Viridiplantae > Streptophyta > Magnoliopsida > Arecales > Arecaceae > Elaeis > Elaeis guineensis. Next base: position 30,141,834 of record NC_025993.2, on the reverse strand, counting down.
ACCAATTTGGATTCTTTGGGCTGCACTTTCACAGTCCTATTTGCCACTGGCCATACCCCATCGGCTATGACCCTTGATCCGACAAACAAGAAAGGACCTCACAATCCCCTGTTCCGCCAAAAAAAACCCAAGGACGGATCTATACTCTTATGCAACGAGACACACAAACTTCTGATGCAAAGATCACAAACTTCGAAAAAGATTCTCAAAATTAATTGGATTCGCTCGCAAGGTAAGTAATATAACCCTTTTTCTAGATTTATCAAAAAATTATAAAATATTTTTCTATATTGAATTATTCATGGTTTGAAAATTTGATGCATTGTATTTTGGATTACTGAATATATTCTTCTTCCCAATATGTCAAATGATTTGTGATAGATTATATTGATTTTGATATCAATTATAGCATTGGATTTCGATGTCATTTGGTTTCTGACTTTTTGAATTGGAATATGAATTTATGTTTAATCTGAGATAGATTTTGACTCGCAGCTTGACTATATTTTGATACCCTACCAGTCGGGATTATATACTGGTATTTTGATACCCTATCAGTAGAGGTTGTGCACTGTTATTTCGATATCCTATCAGTAGAGTTTGTGCGCTGGTACTTTGATACCCTGTCAATAAGAGTTATATCCTGGTATTTCAATATCCTATCAGCAGAAGTTGTGCATTGGTGCTTTGATATGCTGCCATTGGAGGTTATACAATGGTACTTCGATTTAGTTCATAGCTGTTGAGACGAACGTGATATTTTGAAGGATATCGATTTATGAATTTGAAAATAAATATTGAAAAAGATTAATTTTGCATGGATTTATTAGTATTGTGTGTTTTGAATTGATGTACCTTGCATGCTTATTTTAAGTATATTATTATTGTTAAATTTATCTAGCTAAAGAGTACATTACTTACTGGGCTGTCATTTCATTACTCTTATTTTACTGTTTTTATAGATTCAGAGATATAGCTTGATTCGGAGATTCGATATGGAAGAGCGAACTAGAGACAGACTTCGATAATTTATTTTAGATTAAGATTTATTAAAAATTTATTCAAGATCATAGAATTTTAATTTGTAAGATATTTGATTTATTTCTTTGAATTAAAGTTGAATATTAATTATTTGAATTTTATTTCGCTGTTGCTTTATGATATCATAATGAGATGCTTGGCATGCTTGTGGAGAGAGTTCTTCATAGATATACGGCGGTTGCCATAACCTCCGACTCATGATCTCAGATCTGAGGCGTGACAAGAACTCAGTAAATCCTTTACTTGAGTGACTCGTAAGAAAAGGGCTGAGTTCAATCGACTTCCGAACTCAGAATGAGATGGATTTTTTCTATTTTTTCCCTTGCCGCCTCTCTATTGGAAAGGAGCGGATTGAGGAGATAACTTTTTCCTCCCAAATCCTCACTTCCAATCGCTCTTTCCTTAAATTCAAATTCAAACCAAGAGAAATTCTTTGTACATTGCCTGTGGTGTAGAAAATCCGATATGAAGCGCACTATCTCATCCGATTGGATTACATAGCCATCACTTTCCAACATGCATTTTGTTGCCCAGCTATGCAACCTAAGAGGAGGGGTGAATTGGGTTTCTAAAAATTTTAAGCTTAACTTATGACTTATGAGAAATGTTTGACAAAGCTAAATAGATAGAGTGAGTAGAATTGATTCAAGACTAATAGCAAGAGCAAGAATGCAAGAGAATAATGAAGAGATAAAGAAGAGCAATTAGACACACACCAAACAAGAGGATTTATAGTGGTTCGGTGCCAACCTTGCACCTACATCCACTCTCCAAGCTCCTACTTGAGAATTTCAATCCACTAATCTTGTATTCAATCCGAATACAAACGTCGGAAACTCCGACTCTAGCTATTCGAAGCTAGTCCACTTATTTTTCGGGTACAAGCCAATCCAATACACTTCGATTCTAAGTTCGGATCAACCTTCCCTTGTTTTGGAACCCTTCCAAAATAAAACCAATCACTCAAACTGAGTATAACAATTTATAGCACAAATAAGTACAAAGAAAGCTCCTTCAATGAGCGAATATAACTTTAAATATATTTTACTCAAGAGAAGAAGATCCTTTTTGGATTTTCTCAAGGTGGATGGAGACTTGAATGTGCACTTGAGGAGTTGGTGAGCTTGGATTAAAGGCTTCTTGAAAGCTTTGAATGAGCTCTTGCTTAGGGCTGAAAAGTTGGCTTGAAATTCTTTTTTCAAAATCTCTCTCTTTGAATGCTCTCTTTTCTTCTTGTTGATTTTCACCTTTTTGTCCCTTTTATAGCTTTAAGAAAAGTGAAAAACATTCTAGACTGAAAAAGAGCCGTTAGACTGCATTAAATGAGCATTAAAAGCATTTAAAACGGGTTAAAAACTAGCCGTTGCGAAAAAATCCCGTCACAGGGGTCGACTCATGAGTCGACTCATGCCTGGGGGTCGACTCATGGGTCGACCTCTGTGGAAAATCGTCACAGAAGTGAACGGGATCCATGGTTCTGTAAAACTGGCAAAAAGACCCGCAGAGGTCGACTCATGCCTTGGGGGTCGACTCATGGGTCGACTCACAGGGTGTGCCAAGTCTATGCCAGTCAGGAATTTCAGCGTGCCAGTCATCTCATGTGCCATGAGTCGACTCATGGGTCGGCTCATGATTTTCAATCATGCATATCTTTCAAAATACAAGTCCAAAATCAATAAAATTTTCACCATTGGATCACAAATTTTTTGTTATATCATTTGATACTATCAAATCAGGATTTTGGTAAAATTATAATTTTGCCCCTGAAGAGCAATAAGTCTTTTTCAAGTAAGAAACATTAGTACCCCTTCAACTGCTTTGTAATCATCAAAATCAATCTAAGGAGCAACAATCTCTCCCTTTTTGATGATGACAAAATATTTGAACAAAAGTATTTATATGAATCAATGATCATGAATTTCAATGAAATGCATTATAGGTAGTTTGAAGATAAATAGAAAATTTACTGCCAACTTATAAGTGCATTTGCTTGAAAAGAAGATTGATTCTTTTGGCATGTGATACATGTGCCCATTTGCATAAATAATTTGCCTATTGCTTAATGATTTGAAAATTTACTCATTTGATTATGTGATTTTGGTATCAGAGCAGAAAATTTATTTTTGTTATCAGAGCAAAGCAGAATTTACATTAGGATTTGAAAATTGCGTGTTTGAAACTATCTCATTTGCTCATTTTTCAAATTTCTTAGCATCTTGAAAATTCGCTCATTCTCATTTGATTATTTAGTTTTAGTATCAGAACATGTTTAACAATTAAGTGTATCAATGCATGTCTAAGAATTAATTTTAAAGCATGTCAGAGCATGTCTAATTTTAAAGCATATCAGAGCATGTCTTAGAAGTAATTTTAAAGGTTGCTCAATTGCTTTGTGCTTAGCAATTCACTCATTTTGTTATCAATCGTATTTTTGATATTTTAATTTCTCCCAATTCACTCATTTTATTTTTAAGTCTTTTATTTATCTTTCTTTTGATACTTGTGCTTAGCAATTCACTCATTATATTTTTAAGTCATTTAATAATCTTGCTTTTGATATTTTTCTTTAATTTCTCTCCCTTTTTGACATCATCAAACATTGTTAACTCCTCCTCTTTTTTGAATACATTTTCTCTTTAGTGTTTCTTCAAACTTCTTGTGCTAATCATTAATGTTTACTCCCCCTGAATACAGCAATCATAAAACAAAATATGCCATTGAGTACCATAGATATGAATTAGCAACAAAGAGAAGATATATAATCAAAAGATGATTGATACCATTACAAAGAGTAGATATATAATTAAAAGATGATTGATACCATAGTTATTTCAATACATATTTCATAATATAAAAGTTAACTAGTTAACATCATTACATGGCCCAAGAGACAGATCCTAGAAAGAACAACAGACATGACTAACAACAAGGATCTAGTAGAACATATGACTCTATGGATCAGAATCAGATGTATCAGAGATGGGGTGGGGAGATGATGGATCACGATCAAGGACTCGTCCTCTACCCCGTCTGCCTCTGCCACGAGTGGAGGTGCTGGCACGAGTAGGTGGGCGAGATGATCCTGAAGGCTGAGAACGTTCAGAGGCCAAAGACTGGACTGCTAGAGAGAGCCTAATGGAATCAAGAACGTTCAGAGCTCTCGAAACAGACTGAAGCAATGCAGTGAACTGTGTAGAAGCATGCTCACTAGAGCCTCTGATCTCTCTCCTCAAGAAATCAAAACCACCCTCCAAAACACCTCTGAGTCTGCCAGCCTCCGCAGTTAGGTCTGTGACCTCAATAGTGCACTCCTGTGGCTGAGGATGGGCCAAAGCTAAGACTTGCCCCTGCAAGTCAAGTACTCTCCCAGTCAGTCTCAAAATATAATCCTCGAGCTGCTGAATCCGAACTGACTGATCTGTGATCATCTGAAATATAGTGGAGATATGGGGGATCAAGGTCTGATCAGATGCATCTAATGATGTGGATCTCGGTGCAAATGCAGAAGTGCTCCACTGACGAGAAAGCAATGAAGCCACACGCTGAGAAATCTGCTCAATCTGATCATCAGCCAATCTGAACTCTGAGGGAGGTGCTCTGCTGTCTGGCTGCTGAACTGGTGTGTGCCTCCTGGTGGACTCTGAAGGGCCAGCCTCTGGATCTGAAACAAACTGGATGTCTGGAGATGCTGCCCTGAAGTCATGGAGAGGTGATGAGGGACCTTCTTCCTCAGCTCTATCCTCAATTCTGTCCTCAGCTCTCTCCTCAGCCCTTTCTTCTGTACCCTTGATCCAACCACCATCAATCCTAGTGAATCCCATGCGGTGCAGAGTGTGTTGGTTGATGGTGTCTGCGTGAGAAAGCTTAGCAGATGCCTCCCCCTCAAAACTAACTCCAAACCTCCTGAATACCAGTGTGAGGGCCATACCAAAAGGCAGATGTACCTTGGATCTATTCAGTGTTTCTCTCATGGCCTCAATCATTAAAGCAGGGAGGTTTAAAGGGGTTTGGGTGATCACATGAAACATTATACAAATGTCTCGGTCAGAAAGGAGGTCATATCTACCACTTCTCGGGAAGAAAAGCTTTGTCACTAATTGATGTAGAATTCTCATTTCAATTGACAAGATTTTGGCTTCTAATTTATTTAGACTTCCCGAGTAAGTTCCTCCTAAAATTACATTGATCCCTTCTTCCTTCACTGGGAGTTCCATGTTAGAATATCCCTCACAGGGCAAATGTAGAATCTCTCCCAAAATAATAGGATCTAAGCAGATATCAATTCTCTTAACAGTAGAAGTTACTGTTCCATTGCTATAGTGCAGATTTAGATAAAACTCTCTAACCAAGTCTACATATGTAACTTCCTTGAGAGAACAGTAAAATCCCCAACCCTGATTTTTTATCTTTGAACCAAAGGAGAAACCCTCTTTTTCAAAAAACCTGAAGTCCACATTCTTGCCGGTTTCTACCTTTCTGTCAGAGAGGGATTTTGCTAGGGCTAAGAGAAGACTGAGAGGGACCTGGTGCAGATGCTGAAGCTGGAATGGGAGCAGAGGAGGTCTGAGAAGCTTACCTTTTTCTGCGGACGCCTTCTTCCAGCGCACGGACTGATTTCCTTCTTTGAGGGAGTTTTATTTTTGGGGCCATTCTCACCACAAGAGCAAGCAAGGAGACTCGGAAGATCAAATGGGTGAGGAGAAGGAGGGTTATTAGAAGATGGAAAGGGATTTTTAGCGGAGAGAAATCCCGATTTTGAGAGGAACGGTGGAAGCTAGGGCACGCTCCAACCGCTTCAATCAAGGGAGAAAGATGCGAGAAGCTCCTTTCCCAAGGGGTGATTTGAGGTAGAGATGTGAAGGGAGAATGATCTTTGGGCTAAATCCTTGGTTTTGGAGAGAACGAAGATGAGGACGAAGAGTCTTGGAGGGAGGAAGACGAAGAAGAAGAAGGGGTCGGCTCATGAACGGACTTTAAGTTAAAAAGAAAAGAACCTGTGGGAAGTTGGCCAAGAATTTCAAGTATGCCATTGGGTCGACCCTAGGGGGTCGACTCATGATTCACAAAATTTCAGAAAAAATATGAATAAATTTTGAAAAAATTCAAAATTTTGGGAGAAAAAATTTTGCTCAATGATAAGTTGTGAGAATGATAATCTTGAGCTTTTAGGTCCAATAGAGATGATGAAAATTGAGCTCAAAGAAATTTTGACATCGATTTCTTGAAATTGGAGAAACATTTAGGCAAAAGGATCAAGAATTCCTAGATTTCTCCTAATCTCACAGAATCTATCCTCACTAAGGGCCTTTGTAAAGATATCAGCTAATTGATTTTTAGTGCAAACATATTCAAGAATTATATTTTTATTTTGAACATGTTCTCTTATAAAATGATGTCTTATTTCAATATGTTTAGATCTTGAATGTTGAATTAGATTTTTAGTTAGATTTATGGCACTAGTGTTGTCACATCTTATGGGTGTTTCATTAAGTTTGATACCAAAGTCTTCGAGTTATTGCTTAATCCATAAGATTTGAGCACAACAACTTTCGGCTGTAATGTATTCGGCCTCAGCCGTAGACAGTGCTACCAAATTTTGTTTCTTGCTAAACCAGGAGATTAGGTTAACTCCAAAAAATTGGCAAGTTTCACTAGTGCTCTTTCTGTCTAATCTACATCCAACAAAATCAGCATCTGAATATCCTAATAAATCAATTAGTGAGTCCTTAGAGTACCATAATCCTAGAGTTTGAGTACCATTTAAATATCTAAGGATTCTTTTAACAGCATTCAAGTGAGATTCTTTAGGATTAGATTGAAATCTAACACACAAACAAACACTAAACATGATATCAGGCCTACTTGCAGCTAAATATAATAGAGAGCCAATCATACCTCTATAGTATTTTAAGTCTACACATTTACCTTCTTCATCCTTGTCAAGCTTACACGAGGGGCTCATGGGTGTGCCAATTGGTTTGGAGTTCTTCATTCCAAATCTTTTGAGTAATTTCTTGATGTACTTGCTTTGGGTGATGGAGATTTCTTCCTTTGTTTGTTTGATTTGGAGTCCGAGGAAGAAAGTAAGTTCTCCCATCATGCTCATCTCGAACTCCCCCTGCATGAGCTTAGCAAAGTCTTGACAAAAAGATTCATTTGTAGACCCAAAAATTATGTCATCAACATAAATTTGTATAACTAACATATTATTTTGATTTCTTTTAATAAAGAGGGTTGTGTCTACATTACCTCTTAAAAAATCATTATTTAGTAAGAATTTGCTTAGCCTATCATACCAAGCCCTAGGTGCTTGTTTTAATCCATATAGAGCTTTATTTAATTTAAAAACATGATTAGGAAAAGCATGATTTTCAAATCCTGGGGGTTGTTCTACATAGACTTCTTCAGCAATATATCTATTCAAAAATGCACTTTTGACATCCATTTGAAATAATTTGAATTTCATAAAGCAAGCATATGCAAGTAGAAGTCTAATGGCCTCTAATCTAGCAACAGGTGCAAAGGTCTCATCAAAATCAATTCCTTCTTCTTGATTATAACCTTTAGCAACCAATCTTGCTTTATTTTTTATTACATTTCCATGTTCATCTAATTTGTTTCTAAAGACTCATTTGTGCCAATTATTGAATAATTTTTAGGTCTTGATATTAAAGTCCATACATTATTTCTTTCAAATTGATTAAGTTCTTCTTGCATTGCATTAATCCAATTATAATCATTTTTAGCTTTTTCAATAGTTTTTGGTTCAAGATGAGATACAAAAGCACAATGATTAAATACTTCTCTAAATGAAGAACGAGTTTTTATCCCATGCATAGGATCACCAATAATTAGCTCCTTAGGGTGATTGTGAACATACCTCCATTCTTTGGATAGGTCGTTTGTACCTTGAGGTTGTTCTTGATGTTTTTCACCTCCCTCATCCTGTTTGTCTTCATGTTCCTTATCCTCTTGAATTGTTGAATCTTTCAGAGTGATCTCCTTCATTCCTTCTATAAGAGGATCTGCATCATCAACACCTTCATTCTTCCTTGAAGGAAGATCGTTAGATTCATCAAAGACAACATGTATGGACTCCTCTACTACTAAAGTTCTTTTGTTAAAAACTCTAAAAGCTTTATTAGTGGAGGAGTAACCAAGAAAGATTGCTTCATCTGATTTTGCATCAAATTTTTCAAGTCTTTCTTTACCATTATTTAACACAAAACATCGACAACCAAAAATATGAAAATAAGCAATATTAGGTTTTCTTTCTTTCCAAAGCTCATAGGGGGTTCTCTTTAAAATTTGTCTAATCAAAGCACGATTTAAAATGTAACATGCTGTGTTGATTGCTTCCGCCCAAAAATATCTTGGAAGGTTGCTTTCACAAAGCATGGTACGGGCCATTTCTTCTAAGGTTCTGTTTTTCCTTTCTACTACCATATTTTGTTGGGGTGTCCTAGGAGCAGAGAAGTTATGGCCAATTCCTTTTTCATCACAAAAGTTTTCAAAGTCTTGATTTTCAAATTCAGTTCCATGATCGCTTCGAATATTTTGAATTGAAAATCCTTTCTCATTAGTGACTTTTCGGTAAAATTTAGTGAAAACATGAAAAGTTTCATCTTTGTGTGCTAAAAAGAAAACCCAAGTAAAATGAGAGTAATCATCTATAATTACAAAACCATATCGTTTTCCTCCTAGACTAGTGGTTCTAGTAGGTCCAAATAAGTCCATATGCAAAAGCTCTAAAGGTCTAGAGGTTGAAACAATATTTTTGGATTTAAATGAAACTCTTGTTTGTTTTCCTAGTTGGCATGCATCACAAATTCTATCCTTTTCAAAATTCAGTTTTGGCAAACCAAGAACTAATTCTTTCTTAATTAATTTTGAAAGAGAATGCATGCTAATGTGTGCAAGTCTACGATGCCAAAGCTAACTAGTCTCATTAATTTTAGCATTCAAGGATACTAGGCATTGCATGTTTATTTTGGCTAAATCATTTAAATCTACCATATAAACATTACCATATCTATGTCCAATAAATTTAATGCCATCATTAATAGGACTAGTTACAATGCAAACAGACGATTCAAAAACAACTTTATATCCTTTATCATAAAATTGACTAATGCTTAGTAAATTATGCTTTAAACCATCTACTAACAAAATATTTTCAATGTATTTGGAGGGAGTGATACCAATGTTACCTATACCAATGATCTTTTCTTTGTCATTGTCTCCAAAGGTGACCATCCCTCCATCCTTAGCATCAAGAGTGATGAATTGGGATTCATCACCAGTCATGTGTCTCGAGCATCCACTGTCAAGATACCATTTTCTGTTTCCTCCTTGGGATGTTAGACACACCTGCAAGCAAAAGTCAAGTTTTTGCTTTAGGTACCCAAGCTTTCTTGGGTCCTTTTTGGTTAGCCATAATGGTTCCTTTTGGAACCCATATTTTCTTTATAGTTGAGTTTGCAGACTTGTTAGAGAAGCAAGTGTATGACTTATGTCCTACTCTACCACATTTGAAGCAAGTAATATTATAAGACTTATTACTTAAAGAGTTTACATAAATATTTTTTAGATATTTTTGTTTCTTCAAGGGGTTATAGCCAAGTCCAGTCTTATCATACACGACTTTTTGATTATCAAGAATCATATTGAGTTTTTTTGAACTCAAGGTGAACTTTTCTACTATTGGTTTTAGCTTGACAATTTCATTCTTTAAGCTTTGATTTTCTTGAAGCAGGATGGATTTTTCAATTGAAATATTTTCAGTTTGTTTCAATAAAGATTGATTTTTTAATTTTAGATCTTTGTTCTTCATCCCTAGTTTCTTTAATTCATCAACTAAATCATAGAATGCTTCATGTAATTCTTCAAATGTAAAGTCACTAGGAGTTTCAGAAATTACCTCATTTTCGTGTGCCATAAAGCACATGTTGGCTTGTTCGGTTGAGTTTTCCTCGTCGGAGCTTGAGTCATCACTCGCACTCCAAGTGGCCATCATGGCCTTCTTCTTGTACTTCTTGGGACCTTTCTTCAGCTGAGGACATTCGGATTTGAAGTGTCCCGGCTTCTTGCATTCGTAGCAGATAAGAGGTTGGTCTTTCTCTTTTTCTTTGCTCTGTTCTCCTTTTGTGAATGGCCTCTTCCTCATCCCCTGTTTCTTTTTTCTCAAAAATTTCTTGAATCTTCGGATAATGAGTGCCATCTTTTCATCCTGTTCTTCGTCTTCAGTGTCATCAGTTTCTTCATCTGGTGGAGCTGTGGATTTAAGGGCAATTGTTCTTTTCTTTTTGACTTCTTCCTCTTGATGTTGCTTCATGCTCAGCTCATGAGTCATCAATGATCCAAGAAGCTCTTCCAAGGGTAGAATGTTCAAGTCCTTAGCTTCTTGAATGGCAGTCACTTTGGCTTCTCAAGTTCTTGATAAGGACCTGAGAATCTTTCTTACAAGCTCACTGTTAGTATAGGACTTGCCAAGACTCTTTAAACCATTAATAATATCAGTAAAGCAAGTAAACATTCCAGTTATAGACTCATCATGCTCCATTTTAAACAATTCATATTTATGCACAAGCATGTTGATTTTAGACTCCTTTACTTGATTGGTTCCCTCATGGGTTACTTCTAACCTATCCCATATTTCTTTAGCAGATGAGCAAGTAGAAATGCGATTAAATTCGTTAGCATCAAGAGCACAATAAAGAACATTCATTGCTTTAGCATTTAATTGGGGCATCTTCTTATCAATCTCATCCCATTCTTTCTCGGGTTTGGTTGATTCCTCACCATCTATAATTTTAGTGGGTGTGTGAGGACCGTTCACTATGATACTCCACATATCATAGTCGAGTGCTTGAATGATACTCCACATATCATAGTGGAGGTCGGTTGGTGGATTGCCCCTCGGCTAGAGAAGTGCCGACATGAGTTGCCATAGATCTTTGGCTCTTTGATTGTTTAGATCAAAGAAGGGCTAGAGCACCGGGCTTTGATACCACTTGTTGCCCAGCTATGCAACCCAAGAGGGGGGGTGAATTGGGTTTCTAAAAATTTTAAGCTTAACTTATGACTTATGAGAAATGTTTGACAAAGCTAAATAGATAGAGTGGGTAGAATTGATTCAAGGCTAATAGCAAGAGCAAGAATGCAAGAGAATAATAAAGAGATAAAGAAGAGTAATTAGACACACACTAAACAAGAGGATTTATAGTGGTTCGGTGCCAACCTTGCACCTACATCCACTCCCCAATCTCCTACTTGAGAATTTCAATCCACTAATCTTGTATTCAACCCGAATACAAACGTCGAAAACTCTGACTCTAGCTATTCGAAGCTAGTCCACTTATTTTTCGGGTACAAGCCAACCCAATACACTCCGATTCTAGGTTCGGATCAACCTTCCCTTGTTTTGGAACCCTTCCAAAACAAAACCAATCACTCAAACTGAGTATAACAATTTATAGCACAAATAAGTATAAAGAAAGCTCCTTTAATGAGCGAATATAACTTTAAATATACTTTACTCAAGAGAAGAAGATCCTTTTTGGATTTTCTCAAGGTGGATGGAGACTTAAATGTGCACTTGAGGAGTTGGTGAGCTTGGATTAAAGGCTTCTTGAAAGCTTTGAATGAGCTCTTGCTTAGGGCTGAAAAGTTGGCTTGAAATTCCTTTTTCAAAATCTCTCTCTTTGAATGCTCTCTTTTCTTTTTGTTGATTTCCACCTTTTTGTCCCTTTTATAGCTTTAAGAAATAGTGGAAAACATTATAGGCTGAAAAAGAGCCGTTAGACTGTATTAAATGAGCATTAAAAATATTTAAAACGGGTTAAAAACTAGCCGTTGTGGAAAAATCTCATCACAGGGGTCGACTCATGAGTCGACTCATGCTTGGGGGTCGACTCATGGGTCGACCTCTGTGGAAAATCGTCACAGAAGTGAACGGGATCCATGGTTCTGTAAAACTGGCAAAAATACCCGCAGAGGTCGACTCATGAGTCGACTCATGCCTTGGGGGTCGACTCATGGGTCGACTCACAGGGTGTGTCAAGTCTGTGCCGGCCAGGAATTTCAGCGTGCCAGTCATCTCATGTGCCATGAGTCGACTCATGGGTCGACTCATGATTTTCAATCATGCATATCTTTCAAAATACAAGTCCAAAATCAATAAAATTTTCACCATCGGATCACAAATTTTTTGTTCTATCATTTGATACTATCAAATCAGGATTTTGGTAAAATTACAATTTTGTCCCTGAAGAGCAATAAGTCTTTTTCAAGTGAGAAATATTAGTACCCCTTCAACTGCTTTGTAATCATCAAAATCAATCTAAGGAGCAACACATTTAATGTCTATAGTTCTATTTTTTCTTTTAGAATTTTGAATGACAAAAATACCTCTCTTGCTCTAAAAAGATTATGACATTCTATACCAATATTATGATATCCTATGTTGAAATTATGACTTCCTGCACAATATGTCATAATTTTTCTATCGGATGTCATAATTTTGGTAAAAATATTTTCATCATTTAAAAATTTTACAAATTTTTCAATAGTGAAAATGCCTCTCTTTTTGTGACATCCTGTGAAAAAATTATGATATTCTATATAGGAAGTCATAATTTCAACGCAAGATATCATAATATCAACATAGGATGTCATAATTTTTTCAAAATAGGAGAGATATTTTTATTATTTAAAATTTTAAATAAAAAAATAAAACTGTGGATATTAAATATGTATTGAAAATCAGTGGCTATGTAACCCAATCGGATGAGGTGGTGCACTCCATGTCAGATTTTCTACACCACAGGTGGTGTACAAAGAATTTCACTTAAGACCAAAGTTCTACTGCATTTTGTATTGCTTCTTTGGCCCAAGATTTGATTCACAACTGGTTTATGCTCCAAATGGCTGGCTTGCCCAAGACATAATAGCCTGAAATACTGTAAACTATAGCCCAAGCCCTGAACTTGGAAAAGATTAATATGGACCAAAAATAGAGTCCCCTTGCAAGATGGAACTCACCATTTCATCGGATTAGGCCACATAGCATATTTAATGCAACTCAATTTTTTTTATTAAATTTTTATGATAAAAATATTCATTTTCTCTGAGACATCTTTTACTCTATTTTTCTCATGCTTAACCAAGATATCATAGATAATAACAAAATATCATAATAATCAACAAGATGTCATAGAAAATAATAAAATATTATAATAATGGTATGATATCCTTTTACATTCTATGAACAGTTATCAAAAAGTAATATTACTGACACAGGATATCATACCAAACAACAAGATGTTATATAACATTATCTGGAATGTCATAGGATTCACAAAAAGTTATATAAGACATCAAGAAGTAATAATGGTCTTATTTTTTTATTCTATAATATCTTGAATAATATATATGACTTTTTGTATCTTTATATGATATTTTGCTGGTTATTATGACTTTCTATATCTTAAAAGAAAAAGATATTTTCTTCAAAATTTTTTTTAAAAAAAAAAAAAAGCTAAGCTATACTAATGTCTGCCCCGTTATTAATTGCGCTATATGGTTTAATCTAGTGAAACGATGCATTTTTTCTCTACTGAGGGTGGTGAATAAAGAATTTTTCAAGTAAATAATTTTGAATCTGACATTGAAAGGTTCGATCAAATCCTTTTGATCCTGGAGAATCAAAGGGCAACTCTTTCATCGTTGGGAAGTCAATATGGGCAGCCTTCTTTGGGAACAATCCTTATGTGGTTTTTATTCTTTTTTACTCTATTCTTCTGTGATGAATAGGGCTGGAAGTAGGCCAAGCCGAGCTGAGTTATACCCCTACTCGAGTCTGGTCCGAATTTTTTTTTGAACTTTGGGCCGGACTTAGATCCGAAATTTTCTAAAAGACTCAAACTCGAGCCCGCCCCTAATCTGATTGGGCTAGCCCACAATCCACATCGCTGCTATTTGTTTCGTCATAGGGCAGAACCAAAGTTCGGAGTTGGAGGCAACGGGAGTAGAGAGCTCCGATCCGATGGTGGAGGAGGATGAGGCATGATGGATCTTGTTGGACTGGACGGTGGAGAAGATCGCAAGGAAGCAGGCGGAGCAGTGGATGTACCTGGCAATGATGATGATGTCCAGCCTCGGCATCACCACCATAGCTATTGTCGCCATCTATTATCGATTCTACTGGCAAATGGAGGTTGCTCGGATTCTTGGATGTCTCCATGAACTTGTATACCTCCTCGAGATCCCACTTCTCCTCCGGTCCGGACACATCCTCCCCCTTTGCCTTCCTCTTCCTCGGGCCCCTCCGCTACGCTCACCGCCATGGGTCGGCAAGCCCTAGGCCAGCGTTCTTTGATTGGATGAGTGAGAGAGAAGAGGGTTCTTAGGAGGCTTGTCGGAGGGCGTGGGGAGGGAGGGGAAGGAGGCTAGGACGAGAGATGCGAGAGGGGAGGAAGGCGCAGGACACTGGGGCTTGGGGATGGTCATCGAGTAGGGCAAATCCAGGAGAATATACATGGTGGATAGCGCGTTAGGTGTTATGCAAAGGATAGCGTGGCATGTTATGCACCTTGGGATTTATCCTTAAATCTCGGACTGAACTTTGGGCTGATATTCGGGCTGGACTCGGGCCAAGTTCGAGTCGGACCAAAGATATATCCGAGCGCGGTTTGAAAAATAAATAAGTTCTATATTTAGGCCCAAGCCTGGTCTGAATCATCTCGTGCCGAGCCTGAAGCCCGACTCAAAATCAGCCTGATCTGATGGACCTCGGGCCGGTCTGAGCCCAATTTCAGCTCTAGTGATAAACTTACATTGCTGGTCGGGGACATTTTAAGTTGTCTTGCGATGGATCTATCATTGGATGTTTGGAATTTAGAGGATTTGTTTTCTCCAACTCTTATGCTCTATCTGGACAATCTCTGTATCATTGTGGATGTGGCTTGGTTGGCTGCTGCAGCTTTCATGTCGGTCATCTGTTGGAATGTCAGAGCGCTGGAGGAATCTATTCAAAGAAGAATTGTTAAAGATTTTTTTTCATCCTTGAATGATTGCTGTGTTATTGGCATTTAGGAGACTAAACTGTAAAAGCATTCACCAGCTGTGTTGAGGTTTATTTTAAGGAGAAAAATCAACTGTTGGCTTTTTCGTGATGCTGTAGGATATATTTGTGGAATTTTAGTTGGTTGGTATAATTCCAGGTTTGACTGTCGGACTATTACTTGTATTTATGGGCCGTATGATCATGATCTTAAGCTTTTCTTTTTCTTTTTTTTTTTTTTTTGAGATAGTTGGAGAAAATTCATAATTCCTTTAAGCCATACGAGAGGAGTGAACTGTCTTAGCCTAAAAAAAAATTTAAAGACTTAATCTCCTTCATCAGATTAACTTAGTTGTTGGATCTTCCTCTCAAAGAATCGAACTTTAGATAGAATAACTATCAAAATGTGTCTATTATAGCAAAATTGGATAAATTCTTGATTTCTACTAGGGACTTGTTTGGTTCACGAGAAGAATTTTTCTTTCCTTCTGAGAAAGTTATTTTTTAGGAATATAATTCTGGTATATTTGATTGATCACGAGAAAATGGCTTATATTTAGTTAAGTATCTACTTTCTTAAAAAAAACTATATAAAATATCTATTATATCCTTAATAAATATAAGATCATGCACTTTTGCTCTCAAATTTTACATAAATAATAATATTATATTTATATTAATATAAATATAATATTGATATATTATAATATAATATTATATCATAATAATTTATTATATTAATATAATATTAATATATATATATTAATATTATATTAATTTAATATTAATATTTTAATCTAATAAATTTATTAATAAAGAAGTGATATTAATATATTCCCAATGTACATCTTTTGGAATGATAGAGTTCTAAATGCATGTTGGACTATTACTTGTGTTTATGGGCGGAATGATCATGATCTTAAGTTCTTTTTGTTTTTGGGAGAGAGTTAAAGAAAATTCATAATTCCTTTCTAGAGCCTTGGATCGTAGGTGGTGACTTCAATGCTACGTATAAGTCATATAAAAGGAGTGGACTGTCTTGGCCTAAAAAGGATTTTAAAGACTCAAATCTCCTTCATCAGATCAACTTAGTTGTTGGATCTTCCTCTTAAAGAATAGAACTTTACTTGGAATAACTATAAAGACGTGTCTATTATAGCAAAATTGGACAGATTGTTGATTTCTAGTAAATGGGATGACTTCTGCCGTCATTGCTTTCAAATAATACTTACAAATTCTTGCCCTAATCATACTCCATGTAAGCTCTTCTTTTTTTCCAGAGCCACAAAATGTTTAAGAACTTCTCAAATTTGACAGAAATTGCCTTACTTTTAACAGTTTTTTCTGATGTTGTCACTTGGCTTTGAATTCATTTGGGTCTTCAGAGGATGTTGCAGTTTACTTACTTCTCAAGCTAAGAGCCACCAAAAGGGCCTTGAAAGGTTGGTAAACTAGGATTAGCTCGGAAGCAGAAGCTACAAAGAAAGGCTCCTCATGCAAATTCAAGTTCCAGGCAGATAGCATGAACATTGCATTTCTCTTCAGCAGACAGGGAGCTAAGAGATCGTTGCCAGCAAGAGCTTCCTTCATTTTATTAAAAAAAAAAAATAGAAAGCAGAGTGCAAAAATCAAATGGTTAAATAAAGGTGACAACACTAGTAATGCTTTCTTTCACAAAATTGCCAATCTTTATCGAAAGCTAGGGTGACAATTTACTCTGTCTCATCAGATATCCAATCCAACCCAATCCAAATGAGGTGGATTTTATCCAATCTGAAATGGATCCGAGGCAAATATGCATAATAATTGGTAAAATCCATTTTAAACCTGATCCAGATATATATCTCTTCATAGATCCTCTCATCAAGGCAAAATAATTGATTTACATGTACAAATATTTGCTTTTTTGCAACTTTTCCCAACTTGACCCATCCGGCCCATCCTATTTAGCTCTATTCGCCCTACTACACTCCAAGATAAATACGAGATGAGTGGATAATGTTACTATCCAACCCATAATCCATTGCCATCCCTATCAAAAGTTCAACTAGATCTCCAGTGTTAAGTGGGATGGATTAGATGTCACTGACAGTGGGGTAATTAAAAAGATCTTCATAGATTTTTTCAAAGGGATTTTCAAAGAATCAGAAGCCCCACCATTAGACTTGGATGGGAATAGACTTTATCCCTTATTCAAATTTTGGTGGCTTGGATGCTCCTTTACCTTGGAAGAGATTAAGCAAGTGATTTTCGCTTCAAAGGAGATAAAAGCCGAGGACATGAAGGTTTTCTCACGTGTTTCTTCCAGTACTTTTGGGAGCTAATTAAAGATGACATCTTCTTCCTTTTTTAGTAGCTATATAAAAATAACATTGACCTTGCACAGCTCAATTATGTGACTATCTCTATCATCCCCGAAAAGAAAGTTGCAAAAGTTCCTTCAAATTTCCATCCTTAAAGCCTCATCCATCACCGCATCAAAATAGTTGCTAAAGTTTTGGCCAATAGGTCATAGTCACTCGTAACTTATTGATTTTGCCCAAACTGCTAATATCAAAGGAAGAACTATTATAGACAACATTCTTTGTGCTAATGAAATCTTACACTATTCTAAAAAGCGGGATGTGGATGGTGACGTATGTAAGTTAGATTTCTCTAAGACCTTTGATAGAATTTGTCCAAAGTACCTACTCAGGTTTTTCTCCTCTAAAAACTTTCCTTCAAATGGATTTGTTGGATAGAAAATATTCTTCTCTTTGGAAAAATTGCTATGAATATCAATGGCAATGTTGGCAATTGGATTCCTTGGAGACGGGGGCTAGGGCAAGGTGATCTCCCCTCTCTCCCCTTTTATTCATTCTCGTGGCTAACCTATTTGTATAGAATGCTTAATGCTACAGCATCAGGAAATATTTATGGAGAGCCTGGGAATCCTTGAATTTTGGCGGGTACAAAAATTCTGCACAAATGACACCTTGATTTTTGATGGGGTACTGAGAGGTAATCTAGCCATTTTGAAAATTATTCTCTATTATTTTGAGCTGATCTTAGGGTTGTCTATCAACTATCAGAAGAGCTTTGTTTCATCCATTGGTAGAAGTGATGCTTGGCAAGTTTGTGCTAATTGGTTGGACCGTCCCGTATTCCTCTTCTTTTGAAACACCTCGAACTATTGTTATGTGGAGGTAAACCATCCAAATTTGATTGGCTTTTGCTGTTATAAAGGATTGAGAATCAATTGACATCCTAAAAAAGTAAATATCTATCCTTTCATGGGCAGCTCACCTTGGTCAATCATATCCTCAGGTCTCTTCCTTTGTATTTTGTGCCCTCTTTAGGATTCTGGTTTGGGTAATCAAAAGAATTGATAGATATAGAAGGTTCTTTCTTTGCATAGGCAACTTATCAATCCATAGAGTCTCTTGCATGGTCGATTGGAAGATTGTTTGCCTTCAAAAAGAAGAAGGGGGCCTTGGGCCTAAGGATCTCACCAAACTCAATGCTTCAGTTCTTGCAAAATGGGGTTGGAGATACATTTTAGATGATTTGAGTTTGTGGAAAAGACAGATTATGTTTGTTTATCACAAAAAGGTTAAGTTGACCATGAGTTGGAAGCCTACAAGAAAATATTCAAATTTTTGGTGAAATGTTACCCAATACCTCCTTGCATTTTGGAACACGATTCATTTCAAGATTGGAATGGTCAGAACATGCTCTTCTGGAAGGACAGCTGGATTTGTAATGCTCCTCTTCAATGCTTGTTCCCCTCTCCCTTTAAGAATAGCAAAAAGAAAAATAGAATTGTACCTACTTATTTCAATTTTAGAATTTTATCTTGGAATATTAGACTTTCATCTAATTCATCTAGGGAGGTTTGCTTGGAGTACTTTCAACTCTCTCATCTTTTGGCATAGATATCCGGTGATCAACATGAAGAAAGGGTAGTCTAGAAACTAGATAGCAAAGGAGATCTTTCCACTGCTTCACTTTATCAGTTTCTGAACACAAGGAGGTAAAATCTTCATTTGCTTCATCTATTTGGAGCCTTGATGTGCCTCTAAAATTTAAATATTTCTTGTGGCTGAGTTGGGAAAAAAAAAATTTAAATACCAGGATAATCTTGGAAGAAATATTGGAGGTTTCATGCTATGTCAGAGACAGTGGATCATTTATCCCCTTCCTGTCCATACTTGTCTTCAATTTGGGAAAGCATTTGTGGCTCGCTTGGAGTGTTTCACCATTAATTATCGTTAGAGAACCTTTGCATCCAATGGAGGTATACAGAATTTTCTAAATCTCCTCAGGCTATCATCCTTATGCTGCTTGTTGCTATGACTTGGGTTTATTGGAAGGACAGAAATGCATTTCCTTAACAAAAAATCATCCATCGCTTCAACATCTTTTGCCTGCCTATTCATTTGTCAATCCTTTGTACTCACAAGCTCTTGCCAGGAGGATTTGGCTTAAAATCAAGAGCACACTTAACTATCTGCCAGCCTACTAAATTTCCTTCATGCTTGCTAGATGAATTTGAGATAGCTGCTGCAACATAGATTATTTCCCCTTTTTACCTGTGGATCATGGCTGAATTATAGCAGCTGAATCAGTGAGAAGGGGTATCTCCATGGAAGTTGTTGTTTGATCGCCATCCTACACACAACAGCAGCCAGTTTTTAATTTGTCCTGAGCTGTAAAGAAGACGGTAGTTTTTCCTTCTCTTTTCTTCTCTAAGGCAACTCCTGTTGCTTGACTCATGCAATGATTCTCTATACATACTCCTCTTTCAGATTTAAACATCAAAAAAAAAAAAAAAAAAGAAATTTGATCCCTCTTTCGGCTAAACTTCTCCCATGAACATGTCAGATGAGGCTTTCTTTCTTCCAAAGTATATAAATCATCTTGTCTACGTTTTAAAGAAACAGGTTAAGGATGTCTAAGATAGGCAAAACGAATCATTTACCGTGAGACCCTATTATAATGTGCACTAATCTTATTCGTTAAAAAAACGTAAAAGGATGCTCTCAATACATTGCAACATACAAAATTAGAAACCATTTAGATATCCTTAATAGATTCCTACAAAGAAAAAGGTCCGGAACAAAATCATGCGCTGCAATTCCACGACTGATTAGTCTAAAAGAATTTCAATGCCAGAAATCCAGAACTTAAAGAGATTTAAGTGTCCCTGTTATCGGGCTGCCTGGACTTTGTTTACATCTTTGGACTTTTGCACTTTACATCAATGAAATATTATTTCTACCAAAAAAAAAGAAAAAAAGAGAGAGAGATTTAAGCAAAGCGAAGCTATCATCTGTATGGAGTGCTCTTTGAGAAAGTTCCTTTGATCAAATGGTAGTGGAGGAGGTAGTGGCCATGGTGATGATTGTAGTGATGGTAGTGCTGCTGCTGGTGGTAGATAAGATTTTGGTTTTGGTTCGTGTTGTAATATAGGATAGATTGCTAAAAGGCCTCCGCTCGGGCCCTCAGCTCAGGGCTAAGGCCCATTTCATGAGCTAGAGACCTATGTAGTGCGTCCAAATCGCATAAGAATTTTTTGAGATGTTCATACATGAACAGAGGGCTTTCGGAACAATTACATGAATAGATTTCACCTATCCTCGGGCTTTTGGAACAATTCCTCAAGTGATTGTGAGATTGGGGCCTTTTATATTGGGGTTCTCCTTTTTATTCTTTCACCATTAGTGAAAATCTCTCCCATCGTTAGTGCTTGTTGGCTATAGATCAAACTCTAGGAAGCTCTATGCTCTCTCTTTATTTGTTTTGCTATCTTTAGATTTAGCATCCTTGCACAACAGTGGTAGCAAATGGGATTCATATGGTCCATCTGGTGTTGTTGGTAATGGCGGTGTCAAAATGGTCGCCTAGCACTTTAGCCTACCAGGCCTGGTCAATGAATCTAGAACCTTTTATATGACTTACACTAGATATCCCTTCTAAAGACCAACCAAAAAGCAATCATCGAATCAGATGTGATAGAAACAAACTAAAACATTACAAAGCTTTTCGTGATTGGTATTAATTTCTTAATTCGCTGGAAGTATTTCATATCAATTGAATACACATGAATCATAAGATGCGAACTACTTTTATCGCCTCACATCTCTCTACCGCAGCGCTTCCCCACGAAAGAAACGTGACGCGACACTGCGGTCCGTTACAATATCAACAATCACATTCTTCTTACTACACAAGCAATCACCCAATGGTGCCAACACCAACGGTTTTTTCCAATCCCGATCTGTCATTGCATCCCTTTTATTAGAAAATAAAATGAAAGAGAGAATCAAAACATATGAGACGCAATTGTATACTAACAAACTCGATAGAAAAATGACATTCCTATTTGCCCACTTTTACACGCTACAAGTGCCAACAAGCCAAACCTTTGCCCCACCTTGCAAAGCAAAGACCAAGTCAAAATGTCCCCATGAACCCCTCAGCAGATCACCACCTCTTGTTACCTCACCCCTTAGGTAATCAATAATCCCCAAAACACTTTGGGGGTAATAAACGAAAAAACAAAAAAAAAACCTATCATCAATTAATGTGCCAACGCAGAGCGACACACCACTCGACAAAAGAGAGTTGGGCTCCTCCCATTCCCGAGAGGCCACCACCGGCATTGTACCCCAGATGCCGTATCGATTTCAATACCCGCACCCAAAATTTTATGAGTACCACCGTATACACAAAACCAACCCACCCACGCAAAGCCTTCTCCTCTCCCCCTCTTTCTTTCTTTCTTTTTCTCCCTTGATAATTATTAATATAAATTTTTTTTAAAAAAAGGAAAAAAGCCGTCGATCAAATCTCATCCGTCCATCGTCATCTATGCGGAAGCTTCGACGTGCTTCTTCGGCGGGCGCTGGATGGGCCCCACCGGGGAGCGGAACCCGACGGTGACCGCGTCGCACACGCACCAATGGAACCCTGGCGGCCGCCCCTCCTCCTTGGCCCTCTCGCACTCCTCGCACACCGCCGGCCGCTCTGGCGCCGCCGCCCTCCTCGCAGCGGCGTCCCACGCGAACGCCCCCTCCGCCGCCGCGTATGGGTAGTACGCCGCCGTGGACAGGAGGTACCTCTCCCGCTGCCGCTGGAGGTCCCGCAGCTGGCTCTCATAGTCCCACAGCCCCAGTCCGACCGTCTCCGGCATCAGCGCCGCGATCGCCGGATCCACGCCAGCGCCGGATCCCGCAGGGTTCCTCCTCAGGATCGTCTTTTCCGGCACGGCTGATGAGGCGACGGCCTTCCTTTGACCGGCCACCGCCTCCCCGGCGGCGGCGTCCTGGCGGTGGCCCCGGCGGGAGCGGCCCCGCCTCTCGCGGCGCGATCGGCGTAGGACGGCGAGGACGAAGCAGTCGCGCTCGCGTGCGATGGCAGCGAAATCGGAGGACTCGTCGATGGGGACCTTGCGGCGGACCTCCGGCGAGGCGCGGGCCTTCTTGCGGCGGACGAGGGAGAAGGAGATCTGGTGAGGAGCGATCCCGATCTTCTGGCTGATGACGGCCTGGAATTTCTTGAAGCCGAGGGCGGGGTGGACCGCGATGGTGCCGATGTCGACCTCCCGCTCCCCGTCGAAGAACACGACGGGGAAGGAGGAGGCGGCGGTGGCGGCAGCCGGCAGCTCCATCATCTCACCCGCGAGGTCGCAGAGAACTCCGGCACGATTCCGGCGCGTCGGATAGGAGAAGGGACATCTGGATCGCGAGCCTAGATAGGGTTTTGAGGAGAAAGGGACCGAACGGGGAGAGCCTTATAAAAAGAAGGCTTTGGCGGTGGGGTTTTCGGTAATTTTATTTAGGCGGTAGGGGATATTTTGGGTAGGTTGGATTATTTCTTAGGATGATAGATTGCTTGGGAAATACGTCACTGCCAGGAAATAAACTTCTGTCCCGGTTTTCTGAACTTACCCTCTTGTCATGGATCGCCATCTAAAATAAAATTTGATGGTTCTTCTTCCACAAATTTAATCTCTTGAATATTTCCTCCTTTTGAGATGCTCATTTTAAATTTTGATGACACAATCACAAATGATAAAACTGCTAGTAATTTTATCATTCTGAATCATCAAGGCTCGGTATTGATAATTAGTAATCAACTTCTTCTCCATTCCGTAATATCTTTTGCTGAACTTATAGATATCTGGTTAGGAATGTAATGCCTTATTTCACACCTTCATACTCAGTACATATCGATACAAGATGACTCTTTAGTTGTTATTTTCTGGTTGCAAAAAATAAAATTTGATGGTTTATTGTACATGTAAGTCATGGATTGCATGTATATATTTTAAATAAATTTATCTAATTTTTATCTACATTAACATATCAAATTTTATATTTGTCACACCCCGAACCCAACATCCGGATCGGATACATGATGGCCGCACACTCTTTAGAGCAAGCCCTAAAGAATATGCAAAGCCAAATTGAATCATTAAAATCTTATCAACCATAATAATTTATTTCAACAATAATTCATAAAATCTTGCATAATTACAATTTAAATTTCTTCAATCCTCTGATCAGGTACCAACGGTACTCTATCTATGCATCCGCTCACTCACAAATCCATACCATAGCCAATCATGGACATCTTGTAACTCTGAGAAAAAAAGAAAGATGAAGAGGTGTGAGCTTTACAGCCCAGTAAGAATTCCCATATCACATCAATATAATAATATAATCTGAAAATAAAGATAAGCAATAACACATAAAAGTCGATGTTTACTGTCCAGCATACTGCAAACATTTATAAATTATCTATTTTATCAAAAGAGATACATCATCATATGTTAAATAAGTGAAACAATTTTATTCAACGATTTTTTCATGTCTTAACTTTCCATTTTCTTCTATTATCACATCATCTTTAATCCTTTTCTTTTTGGCTTTGGCTTTGGACTACTAGGATCATGCGGCAATCTTTTATTCGGATCGATTTCTGTGATCTTTCTCGGATCGAAATATTCATGATCTTTCTCGGATCAAAGTGGCCATGATCTTTCTCGGATCAAATCATTCATGATCTTTCTCGGATCATATTATTCTTCCACACATAAGCCTGTGGGGGCTGTCCCAGGCATAAGCTCCTGGCAAGCTATTCCACATGACAAGGTCAGTCCAAACCATATTTCTCTTTCTTTTCATTTTTATAAAATTAAAATATTTGACTTCATTAATCAATTTAAATTTTGCAATGTAATAAATATGTCATACCCATATAATCATGCCATCAATCGCTGATACATATGTATTGATATAACATACTCATGATCAAAATCACATAAATAAATAATAGTGTCTCAGATATAACAAATTCATCGATCTCAAATTCAACGTTGCAAAATCAAGGAGATAAAACCAACGGTAAAATAACATATATAATGATGATCATGTACAGAGATTCTTATCTTTACCGGTGACTGATCCAAGTACAAAAATCAATGTTCTTCTTTGATTTATGAATTCTTTAACAAAATATTCCACTCAATATCATTTGCAGACAATCATCTCTTCATAACCCTGATCAAATATAAATATCATATATGAAGAAATTACCGATAATTGATCCTAATACACAAATCGATGACTTCTCTTAGGATTAACCAAAATTAGGACTTGTCTATGTATCAGGATCCTTCATTGATCCATAAGACTTTTAGAGAGAGAAAATTCATGAAGAGAGAGAAAATTCATGAGAGAGAAAATAGAGAGAGTGGAGAGAGAAATCTTCGTATCCTTCAGATGAGGCAATCATGGTCGAGATCATCAGAGGTCCTATCAGGGTGACTTAAAATGAATCAAGTGGTACAATTTCGAATAGGATCGGCTGGGATCAGATCTACCGCACGAATTTTGGAGCAATCTCGGATCATCTTATTTTCATCTCAATTTTATCCTAGGGTCCGTGATGAAATCAGAGAGAAAAAGATACTAGAGAGATAAAATCTATAAAGAGAGAGAGAAAAAATCTAGAGAGAGAAAATAGGGAGAGAATTTAGAGAGAGAAAATGTAGAGAGAAGGTAGAGAGAGGAGAGAGAAAATTTTTCTCTCTTTTTTTTCTTTTTATTTTATTTTATTTTTATTTTTCTCTTTCTCTTTTTCTCTTTTTTTTTTCTTTTCTTTTTCTTTTTCCTTTTTCTTTTCTTTTTCTTTTTCCTTTTTCTTTTCTTCTTCTTCTTCTTTTCTTTCCTTCCCGCGGCTTGTTTTTGACCGAAACAGGAGATCTTTGATCCCCTCATTGGTTGGCCAGCCGGCGGCGCAGCCGGTGCGGGGATGGTCGGCGGCCAAAAGAGAGGTGATCCGACGGCAAGAGGCGGCCAAACCGGTGGTTGGCGGTGACCACTGACGACGGAAAATGGCAAAAAAGAAGGATTTCTTTCGTAACAAAATCCAGCGACTCTGGTCGCCGGCGAGCGTGCACATCGGCACGGAAAGGAAGGGGAAGGAGAGAGGAAGGGGAGGAGGCTTACCTCCGTCGCCGGCGAAGCTTTTCCGACGAGAAATTGGACGTCACAGTAATGGGTTTCCGTGAGAAATTTCCGACGATTGCCGTCGTTTTGCCCCGAGATTTTTGATGGAAAGAAGAGAGGAGGGATCTCCTCCTTAAATAGGGCCGGAGAGAGCTTGTTTCCGACTCCGATTGGGAGCCGATGAACGGAGGAAGAAGACTCCCTTTGGGAGTCTTCTCCCTTATTTTTTTTTTTTTTTTTGTGGGCTGTGGCTGATTCTGGGTCCAATTTGGACCGGGATGTTATATTCTTCTTCCTTCAAATAATTTAATCCTCGAAATTAAATTATGTTGTTGAGATATATTTCAAAGTATACATTCTTCATATCATTCTCAAGCTTACAATAATGTCTTATATATTATTTATTTCTCATGATCTTGTTATAACAAAATTATTTGAAATTTCAAATTCATCTCCTCTTATTGATTTCTCAACTTTTTTGAAGAATCGTAATATTTTAGACTTGTATTAATATACCACCGTTATTTGTCTAATACATTTCACTCGAAATTCATAATTATCTCAGACTACCCTTGATAGAAAAATAAAGAAAGATCGAACATTGGACACTCTTCACGATTATCGATTTCTTTCTTCTCTTGACCTTCCAACAAATTTTATATGTAGACTCTCATCTTAAGAAAACCTCAATCTTCTATATCAATCCAAGTAATAATATTAAATTTAAAAAAATATGAGATCTATGTCAGGACATTCTAAGTTTGAATTAATATCAAAACTATCAAGCTGTTAATAAACTTAAGATATCTAAAATTTCTTGGCCTTATCTACAATGAAGCAACCTACTGACAAAAATTATCAGGCTATGATCAGATTATATCAAAATTTATAGCATCCTTTCATTATCAATAAAATCTTTCCTTATTTGCAACTAATGTATTCCATCATAACTTTTGATTTAAAGGATTAATATTTCTAATCAATTCAGACCATCACGCTTTTGCTGCGCACTCTGATCTCAACTTACCAAATTATATAAGTCTATCAAAGATAAAATATCCTTATATGTTAGATCAATCCAGGATAGATCCAACCTTCAAATTTCATATAAGACTTAGGACAAAATTTAAGTTTCTTTATCTTTACTACCTTTGGGTATAGCATATAAAAATTAAATTTTGATCTACTTTCTATGTTTGAAATCATTGCATAAGTTTTATCACTCTTCAAGAATCCGACATATCTAGAATTAATTAGAGTTAATCTTAGATTTACCTTATAATCATTTAGATAATTTCTAAATCAATCTTCTTTTTTTAAAAAATTAATTCTAACTTGACAACTAAAAGAACTCAAGCCAACATCCTTAAGTAGAATCAACTTGATTATTTCTTATAGAGCTCTCTTCATCACAACTCTTAATATTAATCGATAAATTCATAGAAAATCTTGTCCCTTGTATAAGTCATTCAAAATTTAACACTAGCAAGATATCTTAGTTCAATTCAGATATTCGAACTCTGACTTGAATAATTAATACACTCCACTATCTTCAACAATTAAAGAATCTAATCCAAAGATGAAAATATAAATTATTAAGGATTTTATCATAACCTGTATATTATACTCTGATAAAATAAATTTTTTTCTTCAATTTAACAACAATATCAAAATACCTTTGATCCACTTAGAAAAGTAAGCTTTTGACTTGAAATTCAATGCAACTTGAAAGATCAAGGAATCATATTCAGAATATGATATTTTGAGTAACCAAAGATTTCACCAAGATGTGTATCTCATATTCTTATAATAAAATTCAAGTATATTTTTCATTTAAAATTGAGTTTCATATATGATCCTCTTATAGGTTCAATACTCAAAAATATTTCTCTCTCATATGATGAAATTTCTTCTTAGACCATATCCTAACTTTCTCCTAATAAATTTAAAATTTATAATGCTCAGATAATTAACATCAAAATTAGAAAAGTTATCATGATCTCCATCCATATAAGTTTAACATTCCAAAATCATCGAGTATATTCAACATAACATATCAATACCTCCCGCTTCCTTTCAGGGTCAACTCTTCTTATATTCAGGCCACTCTACTAATTGAAATCCAAGATATAACTCGTCAATTCTATTATAGATATCATATGCCACTTATGCGTAATTTTATCTTAATATCTATTGATTCAAAATCTAAATATTGAATCTTCTCTTTTATATCTATCATGTTCCTCATGATCATAACCTAAGTTTAAATATCACTAAAGTCATAATTTCAAATAATTATAATCTTAAGCTTAAATATCACTTAAATCATATTCTCTAATGATCATAACCTAAATTGTAATATCATTCTATTACATCCTTAATGATTATAACCTCAGACTCTGATATTATCTATCATACTCTATTGATTATAATCTCAAAATTTTGATATCACTTATATGACAATCCTTAGTGACCCTAAACTTTCTGTCATATCCTAATCACTTGTATCATTGTCTTCAAATAAACGTAACCTAAGCTCTAAGCTCAGATGCCACTCTGTCACATCCTACTGATCTTACATAAAATTTAATATCTCCTCGTAATCTCTAGTGATCTTAAACCTAAGCTTTAATATTATTCTATCACCTCCTAATCATTTATATCGTAATCTCCAATGATCATAACCTAAGCTCTGATACCATTCTGTCATACCCCGAACCCAACACCCGGATCGGATATGTGATGGCCGCACACTCCTTAGAGCAAGCCCTAAAGAATATGCAAGGCCAAATTGAATCATTACAACCTTATCAACCATAATAATTTATTTCAACAATAATTTATAAAACCTTGCATAATTACAATTTAAATTTCTTCAATCCTCTGATCAGGTACCAACGGTACTCTATCTATGCATCCGCTCACTCACAAATCCATACCATAGCCAATCATGGACATCTTGTAACTCTGAGAAGAAAAGAAAGATGAAGGGGTGTGAGCTTTACAGTCCAGTAAGAATTTTCATATCACACCAATATAATAATATAATCTAAAAATAAAAAAAATAATAACACATAAAAGTCGATGTTTACTGTCCAGCATACTGCAAACATTTATAGATTATCTATTTTATCAAAAGAGATGCATCATCATATGTTAAATAAGTGAAACAATTTTATTCAACGATTGTTTCATGTCTTAACTTTCTATTTTCTTCTATTATCACATCATCTTTAATCCTTTTCTTTTTGGCTTTGGCTTTGGCTTTGGACTACCAGGATCATGCGATGATCTTTTATTCGGATCGATTTCTGTGATCTTCCTCGGATCGAAATATTCATGATCTTTCTCGGATCAAAGTGGCCATGATCTTTCTCGGATCAAATCATTCATGATCTTTCTCAGATCATATTATTCTTCTTCACATAAGCCTGTGGGGGCTGTCCCAGGCATAAGCTCCTGGCAAGCTATTCCACATGACAAGGCCAGTCCAAACCATATTTCTCTTTCTTTTCATTTTTATGAAATTAAAATATTTGACTTCATTAATCAATTCAAATTTTGCAATGTAATAAATATGTCATACCCATATAATCATGCCATCAATCGCTGATACATATGTATTGATATAACATACTCATGCTCAAAATCACATAAATAAATAATAGTGTCTCAGATATAACAAATTCATCGATCTCAAATTCAACGTTGCAAAATCAAGGAGATAAAACCAACGGTAAAATAACATATATAATGATGATCATGTACAGAGATTCTTACCTTTACCGGTGACTGATTCAAGCACAAAAATTAATGTTCTTCTTTGATTTATGAATTCTTTAACAAAATATTCTACTCAATATCATTTGCAGACAATCATCTCTTCATAACCCTGATCAAATATAAAGATCATATATGGAGAAATTACCGATAATTGATCCTAATACACAAATCGAGGACTTCTCTTAGGATTAACCAAAATTAGAACTTGTCTATGTATCAGGATCCTTCATTGATCCATAAGACTTTTAGAGAGAGAAAATCCATGAAGAGAGAGAAAATTTTAGAGAGAGAAAGTAGAGAGAGAGTGGAGAGAGAAATTTTCGTATCCTTCAGATGAGGCAATCATGATCGAGACCATCAGAGGTCCTATCAGGATGACTTAAAATGAATCAAGTGGTATAATTTCAAATAGGATCGGCTGGGATCAGATCTATCGTACGAATTTCGAAGCAATTTCGGATCATCTTATTTTGATCTCAATTTTATTCTAGGATCCGTGATGAAATCAGAGAGAAAAAAAGACACTAGAGAGATAAAATCCATAAAGAGAGAGAAAATAGAGAGAGAATCTAGAGAGAAAATGTAGAGAGAAGGTAGAGAGAGGAGAGAGAAAAAATTTTTCTCTCTTCTTCTTCTTTTTATTTTATTTTATTTTTATTTTTCTCTTTCTCTTTTTCTCCTTTTTTTTTTTCTTTTCTTTTTTTTTCCTTTTTCTTTTCTTTTTCTTTTTCCTTTTTCTTTTCTTTTCTTTTCTTCTTCTTCTTCTTTTCTTTCCTTCCTGCGGCTTGTTTTTGACCGAAACAGGGGATCTTTGATCCCCTCATTGGTTGGCCGGCCGGCGGCGCAGCCGGTGCGGGGATGGTCGGCGGCCAAAAGAGAGGTGATCCGGCGGCAAGAGGCGGCCAAACCGGTGGTTGGCGGTGACCACCGACGACGAAAAATGGCAAAAAAGAAGGATTTCTTTCGTAACAAAATCCAGCGACTCTGGTCGCCGGCGAGCGTGCACATCGGCACGGGAAGGAAGGGGAAGGAGAGAGGAAGGGGAGGAGGCTTACCTCCGTCACCGGCGAAGCTTTTTCGGCGAGAAATTGGACGTCACAGTAATGGATTTCCGTGAGAAATTTCTGACGATTGCCGCCGTTTTGCCCCGAGATTTTTGATGGAAAGAAGAGAGGAGGGATCTCCTCCTTAAATAGGGCCGGAGGGAGCTTGTTTTTGACTCTGATTGGGAGCCGATGAACGGAGGAAGAAGACTCCCTTTGGGAGTCTTCTCCCTTGTTTTTTTTTTTTTTTTTTTTTGTGGGCTGTGGCTGATTCTGGGCCCAATTTGGGCCGGGGTGTTACAATATTTTAGCTTTTTCTTGGGGTTAGAATCAAAGTTTTGCTCTTCCAAATTCCTCAATGTCGTTGCAAATGAAAAATGTAGCTTTTATAGCTGCGTAAGTTATTGTTTTGGTAGTTCCAAAGAAAAATTAATATTTTTTATCAAAAAAATAAAATTATTATTATTATTATTATTTTGATGGAGATTGAACATTATTATATTATTTATATATAATATGTACTGTATTAAACTAATGCAATTTTATCATCATATATTCTAATAATTATTATAACAAAAGCAACAATTGTTATACTACTTTTTCTCATTGTTCATCAAGTTAAAACAGTTAGCCTCTAAACTAGTTGGAACGTGATGGTCCATCTCACAAGTATTGAAAATCAAAAAATGTTATCACCGGCCAATAATAACAAACATTATTTCCCCAAGTGACCCCCATCTCCCATTACAATGATTTGATAACATCTGATGCTTTATTCTAAAATATACTCAAAGCATAGACTGATGTAAATAACACTTGCTCATTATACTCATCAATCCTAATTCTATAGGAAGTTCATTACTAGCTAATATCAATGTTATAAACATATATACACTAACTATATATCTAAACTTGATCATGAAAAGCTGGTACATCTGACATATCTTTACTTATATGATCCTCTATCATATCTTCCAAAACTACTCTTCTGAAATTCGTTTAAGGGGACATATGCATGCCAAATTCAGTTTAATAGATAGAAGTTATTATACTCATTTCTCTAGGGAAAAAAAATAAATTTTTATTTAATTATTCATCAATTTGTTGAAAGAAAATAAACAAGGGATACACAATAAAATATAGATGTTTTTCCCATGGAAAGACAAAAATCATCAACTGTTGGGCTAGATTGATGCATGGGCATTCGTATTTGAATTGAAAAGGAGAGATAATAATGAGTTCTACTATTTTGATCTTGAAAGACTTTTACTACTATATACTACTTTCTTGAAAAAAGATTGACAACTATAGTGTTGCATTATTAAGGTAAAGACTGCGAAATAGAAGATAAATATAAATAATTAAAAAAATTAAAAGATAACAGAAAAATATTGATCATTGATTTACGTAGGATCTATTTTCACAACTACAATTTCATATTTATCCATCTTCTATACTACATATAGATGTCTCCCCTTGGTACTAATACCTGTAGTC
Source organism: Elaeis guineensis (assembly GCF_000442705.2). Taxonomy (NCBI): domain Eukaryota; kingdom Viridiplantae; phylum Streptophyta; class Magnoliopsida; order Arecales; family Arecaceae; genus Elaeis; species Elaeis guineensis. The sequence goes on along the minus strand of NC_025993.2, from coordinate 30,109,912 downwards.
TCTAAACACTACTACTTCAATTATTTTCTCTTGAGTATTGTTGCAATCAGTTTCAATCTCTGAACTATCAATCTCCACTTTCCACATTTTAATTTTTGATAATCATCTCCACTTTTGTATGTCTTGCTCTTAGATCCTTATCTCATATCAGATGATGACTAAGTTTTACTAATGGCATAGAATATAACTATCTTGTCACTCAACATTGAATCTCCTATATATAGGCCATATGCATAATCGGCTAATGCTCAAATTATCTTTGGACTGGCTTATGCATCAAGTAATCATGTATTTTGGTTCAACTGATTTCTTTGAATGCCATTTAGTCTATCTAGCATGATGCCATATGGTAACTTGATTGATCTATCTTTTAGCCTTCCTCAATGCTCATCATGCAGTATTTGTTGCCGCTAACCCTGGTGGACAATGCATCCAGAGATCGATCAGGCACCTCGAAAGGTGCAAGCGATTCGCAATAGTCGATGGCCCTGCAAAAAATATCCACTCACGAGAGTGTATGCGGCGGAAATCCTCTGATGATTAAGTTAGTCCAAAGTTTAGAAAATAGTTGAAGGAGAAGGGAGGAGAACAAGACTGTAGTTTTTACTCTATGGAGTCGAGCTTATCTAAAGGTACCCTTTATCTCTTTATATAGAGATGGAGTTATAGATCGTTACACCGAAATCTAATAAGCTATTAGGACCTATTTGACTATGATCTGACGGACCGTTAGGATATAAAATCCATCCACTAGTCCATAAATCAGGATTACCAGTCATGGGTGTCAATTATGGGTTGTGCCCACATTCTGAAAGTTATTGAGTGATTTTTAGGATCACTCGCATGGCTGAATAGGTTGGTAGCTCAAGATTGGGAAAAAATCGAGGCTCTGCCTTGGGTGCATCGATGCCCGTGTAGGTTGTTGGGCCTTCATTTTCTACATCGATTGGATTCCAACCTTGGGGTCAGTAAATACTGATCTAGGAGTCGGATAGAAGTCGATAACATAACTTCGCTTCATCTCGGGCCCTTGGATCTCTCTTTAGTATCCGAGATAGTCTCGTTGGATCATCAGTAAGTACTCGATTGTAATCTGAGAAAAGGTTGAATTGGATGATGGGTAACCTCACTTTTGAGTCCGAAGCAGTTTCATCCCTTTGGGCAAAGGAAGTATTTAGGTCCATGGTTAGTTGTTGGTTACCGATCCAATCTTCTCCTCGAAGCATTTATTCTACAGTATCCATAGAGGAAATCTTGGGGTTCTTATCACAATTATGAAGGATGGAAAGTTCAAGGCATCAAGATGTGATGGTTCGGAAAAGAAAATCAAGAGATTATTTCTAGGCTCGTTGAAGTTTGCCACATGTTGAACATTGATAAACCCTATGTTACACCTTATGGATCGACGCACATGATTCATTCTAGTGGCTTTGATGTGCGTGATTCTTAATGCTTGCAGTCCCTAAAATGGTATTTGCTGAAAGGATTGCCTGAGGCACCTTTCCCTAGAAAGCATGACTTCTAGAGCCATTAGGGTTGTGACACTTGGCATCAGGCTTGGGCAGTGAAGAGGGCATCCTTGCCCAGGTCCCCTATAAATGGAGGGGAAGAACTATTGTTTGCAGTCAAGTTTATTTTTCTCAATCTTCATGATGCTGCTGCTGCAGTCTTCGACTGTCATGCCGGTGTCTACTGCACCATGGAGAGGTACTCTCCTATCCTTGGTTGACTGCAAGGTGTTCGGGAGGGGTGCACCTATAGGCATAGCATCTTGGCATAGGAGATGTTGGAAATTATTGTCACTATAGGAGATGTGGAACTATAGAAACCATTGATCCAAAGGATGCTGCTAGAGACTGACCACCTCATGGGGCCTATTGTTAAAATTTCATCACCCTATCACAGACTCTATCAAGAGTGCAGCAGCATTGGCCATAGGTCCAGATGAAGAGCGACCAATGGCCCAGGAGGCTTCCTCAGCTTCAAGACCTTTAAGAAAGTCTTGGACTTTTCCTCAAGGCTATCATTCCCCCTTACGTAGGCTTTTGGTCCAAAAAGGAATATGAGGGAAATAGATAGCTCCTCAAGGGGAAGCCGACAATTCCATCTTCAATATTCTTCGATACGAACCTGTGAAGAAAATTTTCTCAAAATGGATGTCACCAAGAGCTCTAATGAACAAGGTCTAACCTTGCCGCCAAGCCTACACCCAAGGATGTTGCCAAACTTATATTTTTTTTATTTTTTTGTTGTAACGGACTTTCTTTGAATGAAATAAATTTGTAACAAATTTTTTTTTAATGAAATGAAATAAATTTCTTTACCGCCTTATATGTTGAACAATCTTAGTCTTCAGAATCGGTTATTCATTTGTCTTGTATGATTGTCAACTTAGTCGACTGACTGAGCTAGCGGTGAAGGATGAATCTTTGGTTCGAACCTAGATCCGAGGCTATAATGTCCAAAGTCACAATACTTGAGGTCGATCCAAAGTTGCGATATCCAAAGTTGGTCTGAATCTATCCTAGGCAACAAAGTTTGTCTTTGCCAAGTCAATGTTATCGTCTCTCCCCAACCACCAATGTATGTTTTGAAGGACACCGACGAGGGTTTGCGTGGGGTCGATGTGAAGTCATTCTATTGCAATAATTTTTCAAGTCGACGTCATCGTCCTTGGTCTCCACTCTACTTGTCCAAGGACAAGGAGAGCCAGTTGGCTAGGTCCCAAGAATTCTTCTCGATATCTATCTAAGGTCCAGAATCTAAGTAGTTACTTCAATAGTAATTCTTCTTGGTATATATTCAAGATTAAGAATCCAAGTAATTATCTCAATAGTAATTCTTCTCGATATCTATCCGAGATCGAGAATCTGAGTAGTTACCTCAACGATAATTCTTCTCGATATCTATCTGAAGTCGAGAATCCAAGTAGGTACTCAACAGTAATTCTTCTCGATATCTCTTCAGGGTCAAGAATCTGAGTAGTTACCACAATAGTTGGTTTCCACTCTTGAGCTTGAGATGATCTCACCATTTTAGGTGGAAGGAGTAATCTCATCATTGTTTTGATCTCAATTTTTTATATATCTTTGGTAGGTTGTCTTTTCAGTCATCTAGCATTTATTATTATCTTAGGAAGGAGTGGTTAGATGTTTTATTATTTCATAAGCCATGAAATAATAATAATGAATTAGTAGAACAAAGCATCGTATTATCTTTATTTCAATTGATTCGGTGATCCACAAGATCGCCCTTGAATTAACCGCAATCCTTAGCTTGTTGAAATACTATTGGCAGTGGACTATTTTTGTAGATTAATTTTACATGACATCATCACATGATAGGTGCAATGAAACATCGAGAGATCTATTAGTGCAGATTTGCATAATGTGTTGACATCAGCAAAAAAGAAGGAAATCAGGGTTTTAATTATAGCCATTGGAGTAGAGTATATATAATGGTCTCCCTTCTTCCTTCTCACTCTTTTCCTTTTTCGTAAACATCTTCTATTGCAGTCAAGAGGAAGCTCCCATTTCTCTATTTCTTCCGGTCCCATTGTTTCTCTAGCTTTTTTTCAATTATTTCCCATCTTCCAAAAGGTATTTTCTCTTCTTCCCTTTTTTTTCATTTTTATACTTCTGTTTTGTTGTTTTCTCTTTACTGTTCCATTGTCCTTCCTTATTTCTTGCCTTTCTGCTCCATTTTCCTTCCCTTTTCATTTCTCTCTTCTATTCTGATGTGGAGCCCTAGGAATGGGTCTGGAGGTAAGAGCCATATGAGAAATTAGGGCTCTCAATCTCCTCACCATCAAGAGATGCCCGATGTCTTCCTTGGTCATCAATCAAAGTGAATTCTTCATGCCTGCTTGTAGACCCCTGTGCTAGGAGGTCGAAAAGTCTGATCTATGAGCGGGTCTCGGATCTTAGAAGTAAAGAATCTATGCTGACTGAAGCTAACTTGGACATTGGGTGACCTTTGCTCAAGAGGGTCGCATCAACATTTACAAAGAATTTCTTTAGCCTGGACTTCATTTTTCTTTTCATCCATTCATTTATAATATATTTGATCTTTATCGAAGTGTTCCCACTCAGCATGCTTTGAATTTCATCTGAATCTTTGTTCCTTTATTGTTCTTTGTGATATCCTCTGCAATAACTTGAGACTCTCTTTTTCAAGCTTTTTTTATTCTCAAAAAATATCCTTGAAAAAGAGGCTAGTGGTACTTTAGTTCCTGATCTTGTCATCAATTTATTATCGATCTCCCTTCTTCTATCCATGAGTGGAAGAGTATATTTTTTTTTGTTTCAGCTGACCACCCATGGAGCTTCAGTTGGATTTGGGTTGAGCCCAATCGATCGCCAAATAAGAATGATGCAATCCTTGATAAACATCAAGAAGATTTTCATCTTCTACTCGATGTTAAGATATCTCCTTAGCATTAGCTACTAACCAAGTAGAATTTGTGTGGCACCAAACTAAGTCCGATTAATTCCCTCAGTATAGTTTTATCCTCTATTTGATATAAAGAATGGATTGAAGAATGAATAAAGGAGAAAGGATGGATGGAGGAAAGAATGGATGGATTTTCATCCATCCTCTCATATGTTTGATGAAATATAAAAAAATAGATGAAAATAATCTTCTCCTCTATTTGGTATAGGAGGAATAAGAAGAAGGATGGATGATATTTGTATAATATTTTTACTAAAGTATCCTTTGATAAAAATATTATGATTAATTATCAATTTATAATACTTATTTATACTAAAAAATAAATAATATATAAACTTATAATCTTTATAATCTATACTTATATAAATATTTAATTTAATATATTATTTTATAAATTTATTACTAATAAATTAATTATATAAATAACTAATTAATTTATAATTTAGCTTAAATAGTTAATTAATATTATATAAATAATTAATTAAAAATAATAAATATAAATAAAAAAATAGAAGATAATCTAATTATTTAATTATAATTATAAAAATTTTATATTAAAATTAAAATAATGACTAAAATTTAATAATATATGATTAATAGTATATATAAAAATATATATAAATAATATGAATGAAGAAGTGATGAAGTATTATAGTTTTATCAAAAAAATTAATGAAAAATAATTTTATCAATAAAAAATCCATCCTTCAATGCTTCATCCATTCTTACTTCATTCTTCTAATTTGGAAGGATGTAAATTAGTGGCCTAGGATGCTTAGATAATTTCTTCTTTTTCATTTATCCTTCTTGTAATTTTTTGAACCAAACGGTAAATGGAGACCATCCATCTTTCCAATCACATCTATCCACCCTCTCATGATCCCAACCAAACATAGGGTTAGTTTTTCTCTTTATTTTTCTTGCTTCATCTATTCTTTTGTATTTTTTAACTTACATTTTTACTTGACTTTGCAATCATGAAGCCTATTGTTGAGATGATCCAAAATGTAGTGAAGAAGAGGTCGAGGTCTTCTCGAGGAGATTCATCTCAGGGGACACCAAGCTCTAAGATGCAAAGAAATGAAATCAGGAGTCTTTGAGCATGGCAAACAACTCCTGAGCCGATCAGGATCGCTCCACCTATACCAATCCCAAGATCTGGAGCTTCTAGCTTGGTTGTTGTCGATGCTGATCGAGGATGACCTCACGATCGTCGAGATGGCTCCTATTAGAATGGTTTCTTCATGCCTACTTTGCCAATGTCTTCAAAATCGGGCTCGTCTTGAGCTCTTATTTCATCCCTCTGACATTCATCCATATCAAAATCTTCTACAACACCAACAGAGTTGACATTGGGTGTGAACTGAGGAAAGATGCCCTAATCTTCTGTAGAGCTCGCCAATCGCCCTCCTCTAGGTCCATCCAAGGAGCATTTTATTGCCTTGGGGATGTGAGTGCACGCCAACGACTTTACCCTCTGCAACCATCAGCTCACCCCAGAAGCTGATAAAGATGACCTTATTGCCGGCTAACTGGTCAGAAGAGAAAGCTCATCCTTTGGATGAGATTGTGTCTTCTTGTCATGCATGAATTCTTGGGGTAAATCCACTTTATTTTTTCTTTTTTGCTTCATCAGTATCCTGATCTCTTTACTTAGTTGTTTTTTTTGTTCCTTTACAACTGACGCATGATATAACTATCACGCATGAGGGACTAACCGATTTCAACTAGTTAGTCATTGGAGGAAAGGGCCCAGGCCGCTAAAGTCCGAGCTAAAGTCGCCAAAGAACTCCTCAAGGATGCTGAGGAGTGAGAGGTGAAGAATGTCGAGAAAAGAGCTCAGCTTGAGACTGAGCTCACTGCTAGTTGGAAGAGAGTAGCTGCACTCTAGGCCAGCTGGCGAAGGAAAAGAAGACCATTGCTGAGCTCGAGAAGGAACTCGATCTCTACAAGCCAACTATTGTAGCCTTAGAGGAAATGCAGATTGTCACTAAGGAGGCTGCCAAGGGTGTTGAGGAGAAGGCAGCTGTTGCTGAGGCCTCTATCCAGGATGTTGCTGCTCGGATGATCTCCAACTTCAAGGATTCTCAAGATTTTTCTAAGGAAGTCATCGAGGAATCAACAGCGGCTTATCAGCTTGGCTTTGAAGATTGCAAGGCTCAAGTCATCCAATTATATCCTAAAAATCAATTCGGACAAGCTTGGGGCTAAAGCTGAAGCTGAGGAGGATCTTGAAGTCACCTCAAAGTAGCAGTAGGCAAAACACAAGCCTACTATAATCATAGATTCTCCAACAGTTCCTTATGTTGAAGTGGCTGCTGATCCCTCTACTAGGCTTAGTCTTTTGTAGTTTTTCCTTGCTTTTTTTTTTGGACTTTATCATGAAAAGAACTTGTAATGAAACCTTCATTAATAAAAAATTTACTTTTTGATCAAAATATTCTTCTTTCTTCAGTTTTCTTTATTGTTCACTTTCTATTTCATGCAACTAACCTCTTGTTTCTCCTGCGGGCACTCGATCGATTACAATCAATTCAAAGCCTTTATGAACGAGAAGGTTAACGAAGTTGATGCTCGAGCAAGGGCTATTGAGGCAGAGGCAGTCGAGGAGATAAGGAGAGTGATAGAGAAAGCAAAGGGGGCCGTCAAGAAGATAGCTTGACTTGAGACCAAGTTCCTAGTAGTCATAGAAAACTTAATCTCTTTCGCATATCCAATTAAGCTGGAAATTGGTGGAAAAGGAGCTTAGGAAGACCTTTGAGGGCACGATTGAGGTAGAGAGATCAGCGATGAAGAAGTTTAGTAAGACCTTCGAAGATATACTTAAAGTGGAGAGGTCAGTGGTGAAGGAGCTCAAGAAGAAGGTTAGGCTGGTCGAGGAGCATGCCGTCGTAAGGAAGATCAAAGGCATAATCGAAGCCATAGAAACTTCTTTGTGGGCTTTTGACCTTGGTTTCAATGAATGCAAGACCATGGTCTAGCATCTTTGTTCAATGGCCAATGTCAACCTTGAAACCTCTTGAACGTCAGTGAAGGCAGCCGGTTCCCAATGAGGCTCCAAGAGTTAAAGATATCACCACCTTTGAATTCTAGGCTCACATTCTTGTGTTTTCACTATCCTTATTTTTGCCTTTTAGTTCTCAAAATTCTTTCGAGCTTGTAAGAATAGTTTTCTTTAGTAATGAAAGCTACACTTTTATCGCCATTTGTAGCTTATTTAAAAAATTTTCTAGTCGAGTCGAATTATTTCTAAGTCATGTAGTCGATATTTTTTTGAGTAGCTTTTATAATTGCGGAGACTTGTAGTTGAGTAGATATCAGAACCAATCACAAAGAATTCAAGTGTCAGAGTCAGATTTATCAATTTTTCATAATTAAAATTTAATCAATTACTTTAGTTGGATACCAGTCGACTATTATTTTTATTATTGTAGTCAGGCATCAGCCGACTATTATTTCTAATATTGTAGTCAGATATTAACTGACTATTAATTCCAATATTATAGTTGGGTATCAGCCAACTATTATTTCCAATATTATAGTTGGATATTAACCAACTATTATTTTTAATATTGAGGTCAGATATCAATCAATCAACTTAATCAATTTTAAACTGAATATTATGCCATAGCTTATTGGTCGAGTCATTGTTGCTCAAATAGACAACCTTTTCTATAGTCGATTTCCATTGAACAAAAAGTTGCACATAAATAAAATATTTCATTATGTAATCAAAATTTAAAATAAAATTTATTGATAGTACATCCAAAGATTTTTAGCATTTCAAGTGCGAAAAATTTGAGAGCCGTTAAATTTTTCAAGCTTGTATGTCCCTGGTTTGAGTACATCCTTGATCCTATAAAGATTTTCTCAATTCAGAGATAACTTTTTTTGTTCTATTGGTTTGAAAATTTCAACTCATCTCAAGATAAGATCTCCTTGGCAAAAAAATTTAGGTTTACACTAAGTATTGTAGTAACGAGCCATCCATTATTGATATGTTGCCATTCTCAGCTGAGCTCATTTTCGAATTTCTTCAATCAAGTTGAGGTTGGTACGTCATCAATCTTAATTACTTGATACTTTATAATATTTCACTCTTATCGATGGAAGATTGATTTCTACAGAAATTACTGCCTCCATCCCAAATGCTAGGTTGAACGGAGTCTCTCCACTCAAAATCTGAGGATTGGTTCAATAAGCCCATAAGATACTATACAACTCCACCCAGAGTCCTTTGGCTTGATTCGGCCTTATTTTTAGATCTTAAAATAGTTCTATTCATTACCTCGGCTTCTCTATTTGATTGTAGATGTTCTACTGAGATAAGCTTGTGAGTAATATGTAGTTCTTTATAAAATTTTTTAGATTTGGGGTTGTCGAATTATCGTCTGTAATGATAACTCATGGCAATCCAAACTGGCAAATAATTGATTTTCAAAGAAAATCTCTGACATTCTTTTCGATAATTTGGGCCAATGGTTTTATTTCAATCTATTTGGTGAAGTAGTCAATTATCATGATAAGAAATTTTTGTTGTCCGATCATCTGCAGAAATGGATCAGGAATATCAACTCCCCACTGAGCAAAAGATCACGATGCTGTGATCGGCATTAACTGACTTATAGATTGCCTTTGAATATTCGTATGTCTTTGACACTAATCATATTTTCGAACTAAGTCCATCACATCTTGTTGCATCGTGGGCCAATAGTATCATTATTGTAGTACTTTATAGGCCAATGATCTGCCCCTAGATGATTCCTACATATATCTTTATGTACCTCTCCAAGAGCATAATCAGCCTTAGAGGGCTGAAGGCATTTAAGTAAAGACAAAGAAAATGATCTTTTGTATAATTTTCCTTTTGAGAGCACATATTGAGATGCCACTCACTTTAATTATTGTGCTTCTGAAGGGTTGTTAGAAAGAACTCCATTCTCTAAATAATCGACAATAGAATTGATCCATCTGGGCTCTTGCTCGATCAATAAAATTTCTTCCATGTCATCGATGCTTGGTTTCTCAAGATGCTCCATATATGCTTTATTGAGCCCGTCATATCCTGAGGTGGCAAGATGGGACAAAGCATTTGCTTGGGCATTCTTCGATCTTGGAATATGACCAATTTCATAGTAGTCGAAGGCCAATTTCAAGACTTATAGCTTTTGAAGATAGCTTGACATAGTAGGATTTTGAGCTATGTATTCACCCCAAACTTGTCCAACCAACAATTATGTATTAGTGAAAGCTTTCAACCTTCTTATCTCAAGCTTTTTGGCCATTCTTAAACCAAGTAACAAGGATTTATTTTTAGCTTGATTGTTTGAAGCATCAAAAGCAAACCTGAGAGCATATTCAACCACCACTCCCTCTGACTTAGTCAAGATAAGACCTGCTCTGCTTCCTTGGGAGTTAGATGCCCCATCTCCATGTAGAATCTAGGTAGGTTCAGAGGTTTGTTCCTCGGATTCATCTGCGGTTGTTTTGTCCTTCAGAACGGTGCATTTGATGATGAAGTCAGCTAATATCTGAGCTTTTGTTGAGGGTCAAGGGTGGTAGAAAATATCAAATTCAGTAAGTGCCCCCTTCACCAATCTTCTCAAGATATTGGGTTATTGTAATAGGGCTCTTAGCAGTTAGTCTGTCAAAACCACAATTGAATGAGCCTGAAAATATGACCTTAGTTATTGTATTAAGATGATAAGTGCATAGACCATCTTTTCTATCCTAGAGTATCTTGTCTCAGCATCATGTAAAACTTTGCTTGTATAGTAGATTGGCCTCTACATTTCCTTTTCGTCTTCTTGGACTAGGACCAAGCTAACTGCTTCTGATGAGGCAACAATACACATACATACATACATACATACATACATACATACATACATACATACATACATACATATATATATATATATATATATATATATATATATATATATCTGTGTGTGTGTGTGTGCGTGTGCGTGTGTAAAGTCTCTCCCACATGTGGCTTTGATAGCAATGGAGGTGAGCTCAGATACTTCTTGAACTCTTCAAAGGCTTCTTGGCATTCATCCAACCAAGTAATGTCTTTCATATGTTAAAGAATTTTAAAGAAAGAAAGGCATTTTTTTTGTCAATCTCAAAATAAATTGGCTAAGAGCCACGATATGTCCGATCAAGCGTTGAACTTTTTTCTTCGAAGTTGGATGTTTCATGTCAAGGATCCCTTGTATTTTCTTCAGATTAACCTCTATTCCATGTCTCGTAACCATAAAATCAAAAAAATTATTTGAGATATACCAAAGGTGTACTTACTCGAGTTCAACTTCATCTGATACCATCTTGATATGCTGAATGCTTCCTCCAAGTCTCTTATATGTTAATCAATCTCAATACTTTTCACCAATATATCATCGATATAAACTTTCATATTTCGATCAATTTGGTCTTTGAAGCTTTTCTTAACAAGGCGCTAGTAAGTAACCCTGATATTTTTAAACCCAAATGGCATGATCTTATAGCAGTACGGACCGCTCTCAGTTATAAAAGATGTTTTCTCCTCATCATCAAAAACCATCTGAATTTGATTATATCCAAAAAAACATCCATGAAGCTTAATAAGTTATGGTCCAATGTCGCATCTATTAATTGATCAATTATTGACAAAGAAAACTATCATTGGGGCAAGCTTTATTTAGGTCGGTATAATCAATACAAATCTTCTACTTTTCATTGGCTTTTTTGACTATAATAATGTTGGTTAGCCATCTTAAATAGTGCACTTCTTGAATAAAATCCACAGTTAGTAGCTTATCCACCTCTTTGTCAATAGCTTACTATCTTTCTGGCACAAAGTTTCTCTTCTTCTGATGAATATATTTATGTTTTGGATCAATATTTAGTTTATGGATAATTATCTCTAGGAGATCCCTGGTATGTTTGACGCTGACTAAGCAAAGATATTTACATTTTTGTATAGAAAATTCAAAAATTGATCTCACAATTCACTGGGTAGTAATTATTCAGATCTGTACAGACTTTGTGGGATCTTTCTTTTTGAGTGAAATTGAAGTTAGATGTTTGGTTGATTCGTCTCGACTTTTCTCATCCCATAAATCCAACCCCTTGATTGGTAGTATCTCCTGAGACTTTTTCCCTTTGATCATTTCATAAAACATTATCAGGGAAGATGTTGATCTCCGCACATTTCACCAACTTTATTTCTTATCAGGAAATGGATGAGAAGGTGATGAGTTGACGCATTCACTCGAAGTGCATTCAATCCAAATTGGCCAAATATTGCATTATAAGCTGAAGGTATCCGGACGACAAGAAAAGTTAGTTGCATAGTGGCTTGTCGAGGTTCTCGTCCCATAGTAATCGAGAAAATGATTTCTTCTTCCACTTTCATCGAGTTGTTATAAAACCCAATTAGCAGGGTGTTAACCTTTTTTAGTCAATCCACAGATAATTTCATCTGAGAGAAAGTATCGTAGAACAACACATCGATGAAACTTCCATTATTTATAAGAACTAGATTACAACCCCATACGATGCATGGGATGCTTTTACAACTCCTCGCTCCACCATCCCCACCAAGCCCAGCCTCTCGCCGCCACCATGCCACCTTCCTCACCATCGACTCCGGTGTTAGGTCCAAAAGAGGCCAACTAGTTTAATAATCATAACTTGGAACATTACCATGTCCCAACTGACAATAGCCATGGTTAACTTGGGAGAGTGAGGATGGAAAGTCTCAAAGCAAGAAGAAAGCACTTGCTAGCTAAAGCGGGGCATAAGTGATTAGTCTACACTTTCAAGCATTTCATCAAAAGCATATCATTCATTAGCCAAAGCTGCAGCTCCTCAAATCATTGCCCTACATGACAAAATGCACAAATATAATACCAGAGGAAAGAAGAATAGCTGAGTCCTTGCTTGTTCGATTACCTTCCATCTAACAGAGTCTCTGCTACATCTCACAAGCATTTTATCAAAAATGTGTCCTTCATTAACTTAAGCTAGAGTGCTACACTTCTCAACCTCTATGATGATTAGAAGCCTAAGCATTATACATTGGAGAACATGATTACCATCACCTTGCTCATCTCCATGTTGTTGGATAAAGTAAAAATGTCTAAAAATCTCCATCAAGGAGAAGTAGGAGGCCCATGGTCGTCTTGGTCAAAGTAGAGGTTGACACCATGTGAGCAGAGGGCATTGAGAACGATCCAAACCTTGGTTCGATTATTGAACCCCTTCTTCTCCACCTCCTTGGCTACATCGGCATTTATCGATTCTTGAGCTAGGACATCAACCTTAAGGCGCACAGCAAGCACTTCTTCGACGGCCACCACCGCCTTGGCATTATAGGTGCGACCGCACTCGAGCCCTTCTCATCCACTACTACATCTGCTTCAGCAACCAAGAAGCAGAGGCCACCAGATGACGCCACTTCACTCCTCGAAACCTGTCGTCCCTTCTCATCGATGATGGAGAGGCGAAGGTCTCTGCAAGCACTGCAAGGTGCCAAGGACGATGCTTGATAATAATTTCATGAGCTTCCACCCATCGAGGATGATGCGCAATGATGATAGAGAGGCTGAGAACCCCTCGAAGACTGCCATCCCTTCTCATTCGCCGCTGCAATCGCTTCAGTAGCCAAGAGGTGGAGGATGCCAGACGATGCTCACTTCAACATTCAAGAGGCAAATGGCCCCAGTTCCTTTCGATCCACTTCCGCACTCACGACAACGAAGAGGGGGAAGCCACCATGGACAACGTGCAATGGCTGACATATTGAGCACTTCCGTTCTATGAGCGCCCTTTCTTTTATGTGGCAAATGGAGGGCCACGAGTGCTTTCATTTCGTAAGCTTTTACGTGACAGACAGAAGCCCTACATTGGTGCCACATGGTGAATGGAGGCAATGTATTCACAGTGCCTCCATTTTAATATATATATAAGATTTTTTTATATCATAATTTGTTATTATCATAGAAACGATAACAACATCATCACGAAGAATTTAAACTCTTTGTAAAATCATTATCAGAAAAAAATAATATTATCACCCCACTGCCTCTTCGGGGTGTTCTCTTAACACTCTGCCCCCTCAAGTGTCACATCTCTGAAGATCATATGAATCACACTAGTCATTGGTTGGTTACTTGTTCCCTTGTCGGCTTATTGTCGAGCTGGCTGGCCAATCGCTGCTTGAACATTACAATCACAAACAAACTTTTTGAGATAGGCATGCCGTATTAGGGCTTCTGTCTCATCCTTTAGCTGAATGCAGTCTTTCATGTTGTATCCATGATCATGGTGAAATCGATAGTACTTCTTATGGTTGCATGCTATCGGTGGAGCCTTCATAGGCCACGACCTTAGAAGGTATTTCTGTCCCTCAATCTCTATAAGAATTTGCGCATGGGAGGTGGAAAGATGAGTACAGTTATTGAATTTATAGGCCAAACTCCTCAGCCTAAGGCTTGATCATCGTCGTGGGGCTTCCTTCTCAACACAAGCTCTACTTCGCTCCTTCCAAGCTCATTTCTTCTTGATGAACCTTCTTCTTTTGGATTCTTACTTATTAGTCATACCTTCCTCAACTCAAGCATATTTAAATGCCCGGGCGAGGAGTTCAGAGTAGGATCTCAAAAATTTCTTGTCTAGGGAGAAGATAAGCCTGGATCCTTGTAGTCTTCACTTCATGGCCAACATGTCTACAGCTTCATTCAAATTATGAATTTTTAAGGTGCTGGTATTGAAATGTGCCATGTAATCCTTCAAAGATTCCCCTTCTGATTGCTGAATCAAGAAGAGGCTACCTAAGTTTTATGGCTGCCTACTGCTGCTACTAAAGTATGCTATGAACTACTTCTCTAGCTATTCAAAAGAGTGAATAGTATCCAATTGAAGATCGGAGTATGATAAAGGAAGGCATTAGTTGCCTCCTGAATTATCATGATGAGAACTTTATAGCTCTCAAGGCAATCGAGTGGATCTAAAGAGCCATCATATGGCTACAATTGCCGCATGCTAAACTGAGACGGAATTGGTTCTTCTATGATCCTTCTAGAAAATGGAGGATAAGTATTGAGCCCGAGGCCATCTACCTGACCTATATTGTCCACCTAAAGCTCAACAAGTCATTGGCCAAACTCTTGAAGCTTTCGATCGTAATCATCTAGTCAATGAGAATCACTATGATGTTGAAAATATCCTAGGGTTGAGTTCTTAGCAGATGATCTTGAGGAGGAATGGTGTCGTTTCTCCTGCCTTGAGCTTTGGTGACAAGGGAGAGTTCATCATGCTAGAGAATTTGGATGGTGAGACTATTGAGTAGGCTACCGTTGCTTTGAATTATGCCAAGGAGATCATCGATTGTGTCGAGATAGAGCAACATGTAGGTCCTACTTCTTAGGCTGTTGCTGTTGCATCTTCACCATCTGTTGGAGGCTTTGGACGATGGTTGTGAGAGTTTGTATTTGTTGTACTAGAGTAGCAAATTATTGTAGGTCCACTCTATGATAGGATGGGAAGAATCAGCCTCAGCTTGTGGGGCTGGTTGTTCATGCCGTTGCGATGAATGTCGATCAGAATTAGCTAAAGCATTTTACACTCATGTCCTCACCATTTTCTCCTTTAGAATTGATTATCTCCCCCTACCTGGTGCACCAATTTGTTGCCACTAAACGCCAATGGATGGTGCATCTAGAGATTGATCGGGTGTCTCGAAAGGTAGAGGTTGTTCGTGATGGTCGATAGACCTGCAAACAATGTCTACTATCGGAGTGTGTCTGACAAGGGACTCTTTGATGATTAAGTCAATTTTAAGTTTAGGAAACAATTGAAGGAGGAAGGAGAAAAATAAGAGTATGGTTTTTGCTCTCTGGAGTCAAACTTATCTGAAAGTCCCCTTTTTATCTTTTTATGTAAAGATGGAGCCATAGGCCATTACGTCGGAATTTAATAGGTTGTTAAAGCCTATTTGGCCACAATCTGATAGGCTATTGGAATAGATGTCAATTAGGGGTTGTGTCCACGTTTTTAAAATTATTGGGAGATTTTCAAAATTGTTTGCATGGCTGGATAGGTTGATGACTTGAAGTAGGGGTACAGTCGAAGCTCTGCCTTGGATGTATTGATGCCTCTACAAATTGTTGAGGCTTCATTTTCTATCGTCAGTTGGATTTCTATCTTGAGGTCAGCATATATGGATCTAAGAGTTGGACAGAAGCTAATAACATAACTTCGCTTCTCCTTAGATCTTGGATCTCTTTTTGATGTCCAAGGTAGTCTCGTCGGATCGTCAATAAATGCTCGACTGTAATTCGAGGAGGGAAGATTAGATCGGATGATGGACAATCTCCATATCAATATTATTTTCATAAATTTTTATATCCTTGATGTGTAAGTAAATCCAATACTTAACTCTAACTCATTTTATTAAATCAAATCTCAATGTTCAATCCTTTTTCATTGCCAATGGAAAAGCCTCGTTAATACTTATTTTCAAACACCAGCACTTCGATGGGTTCTTGGATGCACTAAATAATATTTTAAAATAAAATATTTAAATAAAATAAAATAAAACTAAATAATATATTAGGGTATTTTCGTACATACAAAAGATATTTCCGTACAACCATCAGCTCAGAGGACAGGGCTGAAGAAATTGGCCCGAATCCGTTTTACCCAACCCGACCCAATCCAACTTTCACAACCCGACCCGCTTGCCGGTCGCCACGCCCCCGGTAGGTGCCTCTTCAACCTGGGCATCATTCTAGACGTGAAGAGATGGTTTCATCTCTGTGCCGACCCCTCCTCCTCTCTGTCTCCCACGTTTATCCCGCTCTTCCTAAGCATCACTCCCTTTCCCCGTTCTGCCCTCCCTTCTTCGTCAGATTTTCGGACCTGCCACTCCCGCGGCCCCCGAAGCTCGTCGCTGCCTCCATGGACGCCCCTCCCGAGGGCTACCGAAGAAACGTCGGCATCTGCCTCATTAATTCTTCTAATAAGGTTTTGTTTCTATTCTAAGGGTTTTCTTCTTTTTTTTCTTTTCTTTTCATGAATTCTGATTTCGGATTTGATTAATTGTGGTAGATCTTTTCGGCTTCGAGGCTCGATATCCCGGGCGCATGGCAGATGCCTCAGGTAACTTGATCATCTGCTATTGTTGTCCTTCTCTTGATTTTTTTTTTCTATGTGTTTCTTTGATATTGATGCTAAATGGCTCATATTTGGACGTTAAAAATGTTATTTTGATGAGATTATTATTGGGATGTTAGTAATTTTACCCTTCCCCATTTGATTTTGGTGACGCCAATCAGTACAATAATGATGCACTTCTATATATCTTTTAATCAGTCATGCTTTAGGATTTTATGTGATTTTTCGAACAGGAGAAGAACATAATTTGGTGGTTGGATGTTTGCATAATGAGCGGTCGTAGGTGATTCAGTATCGTGGTGATTGGCTGAGGAATTGGTTAATATGGATCTTGAAATGTGTTGGGGTTGTTATTTGTACCTGTTGTACAGTTCGTTACACTGTAATTAATTTGTAATTTGTAGGCTAGTAGATGTTTGAGTGCTGTAACTTTATATATATGGATCTATGGAGGTGGTTGTTCTTGTTGGTTCGTCTGAAGTACAAAATTGTTGTTGTGCTTGGCCTTGGCGCAAAGTGATAGGAAGCTGAGGTAACCTGTAAAATCCTCAGATGCTTGCTTATGGGCCCTGATAATTGTTCGTTGAATAATGGAAGGAAACAGCCATCGTAATGAGGATGGTCTCTCTTATTAAATATATCATGTAGCATCCTTTGATGTGGTTTGAAAAAGAAATACTTTACTGGAAAATCTTATCCAGCTTGGACGTTAGTGACAATTAGGGCACTACATCAGATAGGTTGTTGATTGTGGAAGTCATGCTATGATTTATTGGATGTATTTACATTAGCTAATCTGCTGCAGGGTGGTGTGGATCCAGGAGAAGATCCTCGAATTGCTGCTATTAGAGAGCTAAGAGAAGAAACTGGGGTTACATCAGCAGAGATTCTTGCAGAGGTTTGAGTTTTCTTTTTTGCTTGTATTTTTATGCATGAAGGGATTTTTGAGTTTGATTTGGTGTGGTGTGCTCGAAAACATCTGCATGTACATGCTCATGCAGCTCTGTGGGCGGGCATGGGTGCGTGGGTAAAAAATTTAGATGCTCTGCATGTAGTAATAGCTTGAAAAAAATCTTCTATGATCTTGTCTTTATTATCTTCATCTAATTGTCTGTGAATTTGGACAAGCGTGAAACAGAAATATATGAAGCTGTCATCTCGCAAGATGCAACTTTTTATGCTTAATGAGAATAATGATTCTAATTGCTCAGATTGTCTTAGAAACTCTTATGCTAAGTTGAGGGAATGTATGAGTGCATTAATCTCCTAAAGAACTTTTTGATGTACTTTCATTTGCATGAAGGTAAATCTATTACTACCATAGGTTACAAAATACAAATGCTTGTGTGATTTGTTATTCACATTAAACAAATACTTTCTCTTGTGTTTTTTTGAACATTGATGTCCATTTTCTAGGCTTTTCTGATTGTTTTTTATATCCTTACCTCTGTATCAATCTTTTGAGCTTAAGCAAAGGCAAAGCCATCTGGTGGTACCCAAGTGTGTTGGTTGCACTCTTTGTATGAGACTGCATAAGGTTAGTGGCAAAATATGTAAATATCTGGTGCCATGGATGTATTTAACTTTAATTTGTGGTAAATTCATTGATATCTTTCTTCAATTCTGGTTAAAAAAAATGATGTCGTTAGCATATTTAACCTAGTTTTATAGTAAGAAAGTTTGAGATCTAGATGTCGTCAACATGTTTAACCTAGTTTTATAGTAAGTTTGAGGTCTATGATTGAGTGCTACTGCTAGAGAAGTAAAAGATTCCATATGATATCTGGAAATAGTTGATATGAATATTTTTATGTTTAGTTAGCCTTTCCGTGCTCTAATAGGTGTTCTAATAAGTTTTCCTCAAAAGGCAGGACCAAAACTTAGTATGCTAAAAAATTGTCCAGAGAAGTTTCAAGCATGCATAGGTTTGGTAAAACACCTGTCCATTCAAGTACTTAGTGTTGTAATAACGGAAAGGATAAATTAGGATTTAGTGGTCTAAAGGAATTAGTTGTTCGTTATGAATAGTTATTAAGGTTTGATGAGTGTATCTTAACTTTGTGAAAAACTTAGTGAGGAATGAAGATAGTTAAACAGATACAGCTAAGTAAAATCAGTGGCCTTATAAAGTGGTTTGTGTAGTGAATGTGGATAGGAGGCCTATGTATGGTATCTTTATGAATGTGTACAGGATAGCTATGTATATAAAAGAAAAAAATTACATTATAATTAGAAATGTGAACCATGAAGAAAGTGGGGGCTATTTTTTCCTATGCAACTTAGTAGAAGTGTGCTACAAATTCTTGGGACATGAGATGTGTAATCCATGCACATGGAGCAAAAGAGGAGAGACGGGTTCAAATTTGCATGGACACAGTCATGAGAATTGGATTCAAACATGTATCTGAGTGTTTGACTTGGCAAGAAGGGGAAAAAAAAAGAGAGGCAGAGATAGGTAGATATAAAGAGAAAAGGCCAAATTTTATGCATTCAATGTTTGTTAAATATTTCATTATAGAAAATACTAAATATTGCTTGATAAGGAGTTATACTGAATATATTCTTTATCTAAAAAACTTAGCTCAAGGATACAAGAAACATGACATGTTTAATAGTTATTTTAATACCTTCCTCAACCAAATTGTAAGAGTAACACAGTGAAATTCTAGAAATTACAAAATCTTTGAACATCATAATGGTGGGTTCGGCTAGTAGTTTGAAGGACCAATTTTCAATTGACATGTGAAAAAAATGCAACTAAAGAATTTCATAAGCATGTGACATTTTGAAGCATATCTGATTTGCAGATACTTATCTGACATGTTTTTCAAGGTGGACACTAGCCTTCTGTTTGGTATGATGATGGATTGAAGGATGGATAGGGGAGTAAGGATGGGTTTTCCATCCATCCTCTTATGTGTTTGGTGAAACATGAATGGATGGATGCGAATGATTTTATCTTTTGTTTGGTATAGAAGTATTGAAAGGAAGGATAGATGATATTTATATGATATTTTTTTTACTAAATTATCCTTTGATAAAAAAAATATTATTATTATCAATTTATGACACTCATCTATGCTAACGAAGTAAGATAATATATAAACTTATAATCTTTATAATTTATAATTATATAAATATTTAATTTTAATTTAATAAATAATTTAATAAATTAATTATATATGATTTAATTATATATATCAATTATGTAAATAACTAATTAATTTATAATTTAATTTAAATAGTTAATTAATTTTATACAAATAATTAACTAAACAATAGTGAATATAAATAAAAAAGGAAATGATGCACTAAAATTATGGAAATGATGTACTAAAATCAAAATAGCTAGTAATAAAATTTAATATTATAGGAGTAATGGTATAGGTAAAATAAAAAATATATATAAGTAAAATGAATGAAAAAGGAAAGAAGCATTTTGGTTTTGTCAAAAAAAAAAAGTTTTGTCCATGTAGAAACCCGTCCCTTACATGCTCTATCTATCTTTTCTTGCATGCTCCCAATTTGGGAGCATTCAAATTGGTGTGCCAAGGTGGATGGATAATCCTTTTCATTCATCTTGTCTAAGATTTTTCTGAAAGAATGGTGGATGGGGGCCATCTATCCTTCCAATCCCATCCATCCTCCCTCTCATAACTCTAACCAAGCATAAGGTAGAGTCTAGGTAAAGAAAGGGAGTTGTAAGATGTTTAACATAATAAATTATAATAATTAGACATGAGATCATTGAAAAACTTAACATAATATTTGCTAAATCTCATAATAAACATGTTACCAACATAAAATATACATAATGTTCCTAGTAAAACTTTTTCTTTTCCTGCTATAGTCTTAATATAGAGAAAGTTTAACAATATCTCTTGAAAAAATATATATTTTTTTTGTTGAAACCTCTTTTGTCCCCCCCCCCCACCCCACCCAGAAAAAAAAAAAAGACTGTTCTGTGCCCTTTTTCACTTATAGCAAGATAAGGTTAATGAATTGCCACTTGTTGTCCCATGGGTGTTAATCAATTCATTTCTTCTCTTTGCTATGTTTAATCACATCATATATCACTACAATTGTTTTTCTTATTTCTCAGTTCAACTTACAATACGTAATGCCTATTAGCCTTAGTTTTAAAAATTTATATTGATAGAATATATGAAGTTACACAAAAAAAACTATCATTATCCGAGGCACTAATTTCTCTCTCATTGGTGGTAATTGGTTACTTTATTGTCTTAACTTTTGATGCAGGTTCCTTATTGGTTAACGTATGATTTCCCTCCAGAAGTAAGAGAAAAACTAAACAAACAATGGGGATCGGATTGGAAAGGTCAGGCACAAAAGTGGTAAGCATCTTGGTCTGACCTCATTGTTCATAAGCATATAGCAAATATTCAGTTGGAAGGAAATATTAATAACAATCATTCTCAGCAAGCCTTGTACAATCTATACAAGTTAGTTTAATAAGTTCATTGCTAATCGTTTGATACTCGCAAGAGCAGTTTTTTATCATGAATGTGTAAGATTATGGAAAATTGCTTATAGGTTACTTTCTTGCATGGGCATTATGGTTTCATGCACCATTTCTTTCCTTCCTTTTCTTCTTGATTTTGCCCCTCCCACCAGCCAACTGTGAAGTTGAAGTTACTTCTTTCATTATATCATAACACAAGCTCAGCAACTTTTGCTAAAAGCTTTGTTGAATTAAGATTTGTTTGACTAGCTCATCTAAGTGGTTTAGAATTTTTATTGAGAGTTTTATTGACCTCCTTGTGTTTCAAAACTAGGTTAGAGGGCTTACCATGTAAAATGGTATTCCAATCCCTCAAATCATTCTAAATGGTATTAAGTAGTCACGATGGCCAAAAATCAAGGATTCGGTAGTCCAAACAAATCCATTCATAAAATTCATTCTTGTCATGGAGAATTGAATGATAGAATGCACCTCTTGAGGAGAATTTCTGAAGGGTTCTATAATTCAGAAGAAGAATTTGTTAGAGTACTTCTTACTCATTTAAGGATCTATTGATCATGCAAAAATATTTTAGCAGCAATTTTGTTGAAGTATAACAGTCATACTGCTCTTGACATCTGTCTGTTTAATATTTTCAATCTACATCTTTTTATTTTCGGTTTCTTGCTTGCAAGAGTAATAGCTAACTACAGCAATGTCCTACAGGCAGGTGATCAAGCATGTCTCTAGTCAAGTTGGCCATAGTCTAGACAAGTATAGCCATCTGTGTGAAAAAAGAGATATTTGAAAAGCAGATTTCTAATCAATTTGCATTCATTCAATATGTATGGTTCATTTGTATTTCTTAAAGTCTGTATCTATCTCAATTGAGAACATAGCTGAGAGTTTTCGCAAATTAAGTGAAACTTTTCGGTGATGTAAAGAAATGTCATTATTTAGTTGTGAATTTGGTCAAGGTATAAAAAATATATAAATTTTTGATTCTGCACAAAAATTTAAAATTTTCATCTAAATTAGTAAATACTCAGTTGATCTTGGGAAGTTTATTTTCTTTCAGATGGTTATAGTTTGAGGTCCTATAAACATGACATGGTGATGCAGGGTCACTTAGGGTTGGCCTGCATTGTGTTAAAAAAGACCCTAGGCATAAGATGTTTTAGGGTGTAAAACAGTTCTAATGCTTGTTGCCAAAGTTATAAGAACAGGACAACAAATGATAGAACCGAATTTATCAGCAAATGGTATTACAAAGAATTCTGTCTAGGGTTTTTGAGTGAGGAGCTGGTGAGAAAGGAACAAGGAATTTAGAGGTCAATTGAAAGGTCTGCTGTAGATTTTAAACCAGATTATAGTAAATATTGAGCACAGAAATTTGTAGAATTCAATAAAACACCAAGAGAGGAATCAATGTAGATCTTAGATTAAACAGATTGATATATTAATCAAATAAATCATAATATGGAAATGCTTAATTTGTTGAGATATAAAATTAAGCAAAATCAACAGTCAACAATAATTAGAAGAAAGAATAATAAAATAGAAATAAAAGAGGAAGAAGAGAGAGTAATAAGAAAAGATATGGGAGAAGAAGTACACGAGAGGGGAGAGAGGAGGAGACAACCGAACCTTGGCCAAAAAGGTTTATCTTTCCCTTCGTAAGTGTACCATTATTTTTTTTTTTTCAATAGTCCTTCTGGACTCTTTATAGACTTTATCAGTCCTCTAGAAAATTCCTAGTTCGAGTCATCTGGGTCTTCCATAAATGTGGAAAAAAATCCTCTTGAAATCCAACTAATATCTTCCTATTTGAATCTTACTAGGACTCCTAAGAGATCATGCTTACTGTAGAGCATACTGTTCATGCTAGGACTCTTGGACTCTTGATTACTTTCCTACCTAAAATGCATTAATTAATAAAATGCATAATCCAAACTCAAACAATTTCTAAACCAAATAAATCAGGACTCTTGGACTGCTGACTTTTTTTTTTTTTATCAATCTATGGACCAAAGAGATGCTCCTGCATCACATGGTTGGTCCTTCTTGCTTACAGGAATTAAATCATCCATGGGTTGAAATCTCAGTACTAGGTCCAATCCCAGTTTACTTTTGGGATGATATGGCATTGGTTTGGGACAACTGAAACAACCAATAACAACAATAAGAAGAAAAGAAAAATAGAAGACAATTGCGTCTTGGTCTGTCCCAACGATATTGCAAGTGGTATAATTTGAGATCCAAATATGTATAGATATATGAATCCAATAAACATGACATGCTTGTCATCCTTGTGTATGGTAATAGGTTTAAGTCTTGATACTGGGCCCCATCATTGTTTGCTTTTAGGACGATGCAGCATTGGTTTGGGACATACTGAAACAACCAAGAAAAAGAAAAGAAAAGTAGATGATAATTGTGTTCTGGTCTATCTCAACAATCCCAGTGTGTCTTGCGTGTCAGGATTCAACTAGGATGGACCTCAACGGTTGGGACGTCCTAGTTCAAGCGAATTGGTGCATTGCAGATGCCTTTGGTCTTGGTTTCATGTCAGAATGGTATGATACTAGTGGTACCCTTTCATTTTGACGGGGGCTTAAATTCTTGAAATTCTCTTTATGTTTGATGCAAAGGTACCACGGGGAGAGGACGCTAGGAAGGGCCTCATGATGTCCAAGTTCTACAAAATCAGTGAATATTATCATGGTGGTTGATGTTAGAAAATCAGAATGAGCTTATTCATATAAGATAAAATATTGATGCAGAATTTTCTTTTTTTTTTTTTTCTTATTTTATTGAAAAGTAATTGCCATATGATATATTTACTCATCCTAAACAAGAAATAAGCTGTGTACTATGATCATGTTGTTGATATAGTTGCTTCACAGATGCATGAGGATGCACCAATCAGGTTAAAGAAGTTGTCTTGAGAAGTTCATAAATTTCCTGAGAGAATGCAGCCCCTTGAGCAGGTCTCAAAAAAGATATATATAATGTGAAGGCAGAGTCATTTTCTATGTTTGGGTCATGATCGTACAACTTTCATGTTTAAAATGTTGCCTGATTATAACGATGGACACATCACTTTTTCATGTTCAAAAGTAACCATATATTACACAAATTTCTTAATACCATCACATTTCTCAACCCTTGACGAAGATACAAGGACAACTAATTGGACTCAAATTAAAGGGATAAAAGAAAAAGGTCAGCTTTGTCTGAAGCATTAGAAGGAAAAGATTTTTCTGGAATTGTTTTACTTAGAGAATACAGGATGTAAATTAAGTCACTACAACTATTTTCTGTCACATCCTTCTTAGGGAAGCCTAGAAAGATGAAGTGTGTCCAAATAGTTTGTCTGAATACTATTAGTTCCTCCCATTATGCATATTTGAGTAGAAATAGGTCCATGTGTAATACAAGTGGATGACTATCAGTAAATCGTATTAAATTTATAAAAAGGATACCTATGTTAAATGGGCACTCTTTTAGGGCAAAAGTAACTTTCATGCAGCAGTAATTTGTTTGACTTTTTTTTTTTTCATTTTATTTCATATTGATAAATTTTTCATTATCACCAAGATGTACCAATAGTGAAACTGGCATCTGAAGTCTTTTTGTCTTCAATTTTGTTTAATTTCTTTCTCATTTTCTCCAGACTGTTTTGTCACCTCTCTTGGGATTGTATTTAAGCATACATATTGGCAGATCAGGTTCTTCAAGAATAAACAATTTGAAGCTTGAATCATCCTGTTCATATTTCATTAAATTATAATTAGGTGTAAATTGAAACTATAGGTACTGCAGATAATGTTAATCAAACTTACTGTTCAAGACTTGGTCATATTTCTCACTTTGAAGCTTCAATCATCCTGTTCATATTTCATTAAATTTTAATTTGGTATATATTGAAACTATAGGCACTGCAGATAATGTTAATCAAACTTACTGTTCAAGCCTCAGTCATATTTCTCACTGTTGATCTAGCTGGTTCCTGTATTGGTATGTAGGTTTTTATTTAGATTTACTGGAAAAGAGGAAGAGATAAATCTTTCTGGTGATGGATCTGAAAAGCCAGAATTTGCGGAATGGTCATGGATGACACCACAGCAAGTAATTGAACTCGTGGGTAATCTTGACCCTTTTATTGCTTCTCTCATTTCCTGAAAAATATGAAAAGATAGAGGACTTGCAATCTGATACTTTCCACCTCTAAAAATTTCGAGCAGGCAGTGGATTTTAAGAAACCCGTCTATGAGGATGTTCTGAAGTTTTTCAGCTCCCATTTGCAGCCAGATTCAGCTGCACAAGTATAGATAGTCTCTGATTCAACTGCCTTTCTTGAGAAAACTGAGTGGACGTAGACCAGCACCTGCACATCAATTCAGCCATATCTTAGTATATTACATGGCCTGCATCGCGGATCATTTACTCTTTGATGTCACTTGATGTGGTGGTTACTTATGGATTAAATTCTCCATTTTGAAAATTATGTCAAACTGCTTGGTGTGGTCAAAATTTTTCATCATAAACCATTGCCTCACTAGATATTGAGGTGAATAAATTGGATCACATTAATTATGCTCTGCCAGTTGTGTCCTTTTTGTTATATTTTCTCTGATAAAATTTCTGCTGCCCTGTTTGGATATGGAACTGGCATTCAAGCATAACAGCTGTCCTCTGCTTATATATCAGTACTCTGACAGCATTCATCATCGAAATATATTTGGTTCTCTTAACTCTTCTATATTTGTATGCTGACATATTCATTCAACCATTGAAGAGGCTTTAGGTGAGCAAGTTGCTAATTCCATAGCATACTTTTTTTTTGAACAATTATTGGGCGAGGATCGAGTTCCTCGAGTTGTTCTTCCAGCCTTCACATGTGCTCAATCTACATGTTGCACTAATGGTCTAGGAGGAATTTGTCCAAGATCCTTATAGTGTCCATTCTTTTATTGGTAAATATCATGAGAAAGTTGGTAACTTTCTCATTGATTAACTTATTCATATTTTTACACTCTTCAAGATGGATAAGTTATTTTTTATGCATAGCATTTATCCAAAAAATGAGAAGAAAAGCTTATCTAATTAGAGATGATTAAATCATTTTTCCATCAGCTAGTAAAATAGATATTTAATTTTATTTTTAAAATATCTTATTTTTATTTTCAATGTCTTCATTTTTTTAATGCTCAATAATTCAGTTATCCACTCTCTCCAAATTTAAAAAATATAAAGAGTATTATGAAAAATATAGATAAATTTTAATAACTTATCTAAAAAAATAGTAATGCAAAAAAATATGGATAATAGATTTTGAAATTACTTTTCTACATGTAAAAGTATATAAATAAATTATTTTTCTATTTAAATATTGCATGTGAAATATTTATTTAAAAAAATATAAATTTTTAAATAAATAATTTTTTTATCTATAAAAGAATGAGCCCATAATATCAAGGGTCGAATTGCATCTTTCGTTAGAATGATTCATCCTCTTTTGCAACATCAACTATTAAATATGATTGGTGCTTGATTGGAGTGTTTTGAGAGCTGTGCATGGTGTGATCCAAAAGAAGTTCAATCATTTTTTTCACACAAAAGATAGAATCTAAACCCATAATATAATTGTTTGCTTTTTTGTAACATTTGAAAGTGTAACCCCAAAAAATTTAATCAAGTTATAAAATAAGGTGACCAAGAAAATAGTTATAATACCGTTAAAATAGTTATAATACCATTATCTAAATAATACCATTATAACTATTTTAGAATAGTTATAATACCATGGACTGGGGGAAAAATTTAGAAACCCAAAATTGTAAATCCAAACAAAAAAAAGGCACTGCCACATAGTGAACCGCGATGAATGATGCAGGGAACTGAGCGATTTTGCATCTTTTTTCTGACTTATCACAGCATTGTTAAAGAAATAATAGTAGTAGAGGCAGACCAAATGCCTGGGCGGATGACAGCATCGGGAAGGGAATATTTCCTCCAGTTTTTATATAAACGAGTCTAAAAATAAGCTAAGCTTCTCGCAGCTAATTTCTTTTGAAAATAAACTATAAATATTAATGGTGGTGTGTGTGAAGCGCTGATCTGGCACCAATGACCACATTACTAAAATAATTGGGCATGAGCCGTATGCCATTGGATAAGAACTCCATGGTTCAATATTGCAATACTTATCTCAAAAAATAAAGAATCATAATGCTTATAATAGTTCAAAAACTTGAGAGTTGAAAATATTTACGGTGACGTTATTTTATCCAAATCTGCATATGGTTTGCGGGGGGTGGCCCCTGGTATTGTCTTAACCAAGTGTGGATGAGATCTCACCCTTCAATATAAAGCATTATTAAATTGATGTAATCTCTAAATCCCAAAGAGAAGCAGGTGACCATACAACATCAGTCATGTAGCAATTTAGTGTTCAATAAAGGGCCGCCATCAATGTCTACATCTTGGACATGGTGCGGCTCAGTGTTGCTTCTATGGTACCATGTGGCTCATCAGTCGGCATATAGACATCATCAGCAAACTGCAAGGTATCAAAATAGAATGTTAAAAGTGTCATTCCTTCCACCACGACCTTTTTTTTTTTCAAAAAAAAAAAAAAAGAACTCCAAAATGTCATAGCTTTTTATGGTTTAAACTTTTAACATCAAGGTTTTGTGGAACTCAAGTATTATTGTGAAATGCATCAGCCTGCTAGAGATGAAAATGAAAGAACAATAAAGGGCAAAATAGCCTTTCCATCCCCATCGTATTGTGTAAAAAATGTGTGTGAGCACATGGCAACAGTTATCATGCTGTGTGTTTCAAACAAGCAGTGCTTATTCTTTAGTTTACGGTTTATGTGAATATTCCTGCTACTTTTATGGGTGTGTAGACATTTTGATGTGACATCAACAACATTGATGATCATTGTAATTTTAGAAACTTGATGTGTTAAAGAATAAAAGGTGAGGATCAAGCAGAATCGCTGATTCTAAAATCAATGATTCCTACTATGTGCACTACCAGTAGCCGCTCATGCATGGGGCTGGCAAAAAAAAAAAAAAAATTTCCCGCCGACGGCCCAGGCCCATGCATGAGTGAATCACCGCACACGGTGCACGGTTTTCTGCACCACGTGCGGTGCATGGTTTTCTGCTCTCTTTCAATTTATTTCCAGTGCAAGTCTACATTTTAAACCAAACATAATGCAAAAATTACCATATATCTCACCTTCACCATGTCTGGGTTTTCCTTGCTGGATAAATTGACTGGTAAAAAGTGGAGGTTTGGCATTCTGAGCTGAATTGATACTATGTCAAGGAACCTGGAAAAATTATGACACAAAAGCTTAAGCTGGGAACGTTTTGGCAAAAATACTATACCATTAAACATAACAACTGATGGGGTTGTGAACAAGAAGAGATCAACCTGCTCAGAACAGCTTTTGCCATAAGGAAGAGTGTGTTCTGAACGGATGGACTGTAAACTCCCACATCTGGTGGACCAAAGAAGGTATCAACCAGAACTTTCTTCACACCTTCGTATCTTTCTGTGAAACAAAATGGCTTAGCAGGAATATCGGAAACATGTTCAAAAGGATACCTGCATGCGCAATAAGCAAAATCACAAAATTTTGTCACCCTTTGGATAAGCAGCTCTCAGAGTAAGCAAGAATTAGAACAATAATATAGAAGTAGAAGAACGTATAGGCAGGGTTTAATTAGTCAATTAGTGGTTTCACATGCCAGCTTTTGCTGACTCTTGGTAAAATATGTTTTATGACTGGATAGGTTTTGTCGACTCCTTGTGTCTCATTAATTTCACGAACAATACCAATAACCTTGTAGTGTGTTGGTAGCAAATTCTGTGAAATACGTTTCTTTCTAATACACACAAAAGAAAGTTGTCTTGTTTGACATTGAAAATTTTGCAATTCCATTTCCGAATCCATACAATAGTGGCACAGAAAAGCAAAGTTATATTCTTAGCCGAGCATTTTGGTAACATAAAAAGCCAAACTGATGATCCAAAAACAATGGACAGACCAACAAGAAATAACTAGGACTTCTATCTTGGATAGATGCGTCTTTAAAGGATAAGATAAGACCTCCAAGAAGCAGTGACTTCTGTTGCTACCATTCTTTCCCTTGTTTCTGGAAGAAGCGTGTAATTGTCCCTTACAAACCCTTCAAAACCTGACTGCATGTAAACAAAGGAAAACGATTACTAAATTCAGTGATATGTCTTTATAAAATTTTACATCCCATAAATTTCTATAGATATTTATAGATGTGGAAGTATCTTATACAAGATTGAATTGGAAAAATTTTAAAACAGAGAAGAAGGTACCCAGGGAACATCTGTATGTAATACCAATAAGACCCATTCCAAGGGGATGGCCAAAGCAAACTTAGCACAACCATTCTGTATACTCTTTAAAAGAATGGCCCCACATTAAGCAGGTCTTTTGATCCCTTTCCAAGACATATGATTGTCGTGCCTTGCCAAGTTCTGTATTGAAGTGGATGTTCACCAATTCTTTAAGAGAATCCAGTACCAAGAAGCAAATCCATACTTGACATTATTCCAGGAATGATTTCCTATATTTTCCACAAGCATGAACTAATAAACCACAGCATTTTATTGTGATTGTACACTAGGAAGCAACTGATAGCAGACAAGAATGTTTCTAAAGAGTGACAAAAAGGAATATGATCCAGTGGTTACACAGCCTCTTCCACTGGGAGGAGGTTCCATGTCCAAGCTTTGGGTCATTTCTATGAAACGATCACCCAAGAAAGAAAACAGAAAAGAAGAGGAAAAGAAACAAAGAAAGAGAAAAGAAAAGGTTTCAGAAAAGTACTGGTGAAGGAATCTTGATAGTGTAAAACTTGGTGATGATTGTAATTCCATAAAGTGAGTAAAAAAAGACTTTATAAAGCATGTCATACTCAAACACTAATTCTCATGTTGCATGGTGGAGATGCAGATCCCATTTTTCATTCTTGTGGTAGGCATACAGAGGAAAGTCAAGGGAATTTATAGCCCATAGATAGAAATGTGGAATGCAGAGTAGATACAACACTAGCCATGCACACAAACCTCCTTTACATGACCAAAGTCAGATTAACAAAAACCTAAAGAAACTCCATAGATGGAGGACTGCATAAATTTGATCAACCAAGAATTGATTGAGACCCAGTCCTAACCAATTTTGATGCAACCAAGACCTGACCAACTATCTGGATAATGAAACATCAAAGAACTTATAGCAGATTGATTGGAGGTTGCAGCTTCTTAAGGCTCCGTGAAAAAAATCCTAGAAGTGTGCATTAACTGAAATAGAAATATAATCATTTGGTAAATTGCCTAGGCAAAATTAAGATATGCATGGAAGCTGAGATTAGTTCACAGCCTTGTAAAAGAACTCCTAACTTGGAATACAATCATATTTTATTATATCGAAGCTCCATATGGTTTCAGAAACATGCTACTTGATTACATTCAACAAATGCAATCTTAGTTGTTAATTCATAAAAATATCTGCACAATCTAAAGAGGTGTCAAAGTTGAGTTATATTAATGACAAAAGAACAAGATAAATAAGAATGCAGAATTGCATCCACCAACATAAACAAGAAATAAAAGGATTGCCAAGTCTGGCGTGGATTCAAGTAAGCAAAAATTTCTTTCTACCCTTTCTAATACTTAATTCCATTTCTGAAAGTCCTACCTCTTTATTTATATAGTCCTCATTAGGAATGATCCAAAAATTGTACTTGAAAGTAGGTGCTAGGTACATGTGATATTTAGGTAAAGTAAATACTTGCCTACTCATAGATGCTTATATAACTTAATTATCTCGAAACATGACACTGTTGGTAGCTCTCAGCTTTTCTTTTTGTCACGTGAAAGCTAATCCACTGACAATGCATATTATAATGACATTAAAAAGATTAAAAAAAGGTTATCAGTAAGCATGCTACCTTCGTTGTTTTTAGTAGGGCCAATCCTTGAACTCCTGAGGTTATGCTCAAAGCACCAAACTTGCTCACTGTTACTTCAGTCATATGCTTCTCAGACCCAAGTTTAAATCCTGTAGGTGAACAACCAATTATAAATTAGAGAGTGCACTTTGACCACACTTTGTGCTGGCGAATTTAAACAGACGGCTATGGGTTAGCACTGCAAATAATAGAGAACAGGGAAATCTGGAAGCAAAATATTAGCCTGAATATTTTTAAACATAGACTTGAGATGATATAACTTCTGCCAGCTGCCATGCATGTGAAAGCTACTAACGTTAGCTGACCAGGCATAAAAAAGAAGCTATTAAGTGCACAAAATTACGAACAAGATTCGATCTTCTCAATCTTCTAGAAAACAGTCTCAATTCCACCGCTCATGCATTCAATGATAGAGATCCTTAAATTAAAGATATAAGCCAATCAAACAGATCTGGAGACACCGAAACCCAACTTCTAGGCTATGGGCAGGACCAAATAAAATTATAAGAACGAAGGGAAGATTTGATTTAGTATTTTCACCTCTGTGCCACAAAAATGCATCCTTGCCAACTTAAGATCAAAACTCTTAATTATAACCATAAAACAGACTTACTTATGGCTTCATGTTATCACCATTATATAAAGTATCACCTTTTACTTGATTTCCCCAACATGGAAGGGATCTTCCTCTGAAAATGGGATTTAATAACAGCTATTTCTGTTCTCACTGCTCAATTTTGAAACCATTGCAAAACCAAAAATTAGCAAAAGAGGGTTATTTAGACAGAGACCATGTGAATGGGGTTGCCCGTCCACCACCACACGCTCCCAAGGCTTCTCAACAATATTGACGGTGGCAGCCGTGACCTAATATCAACAACAGATAAAAAAAAATTCACTCCTTTTCTCCTGAAAGCAATATACAACCAAAGGAAAAATAAAGGGGAAACAGAACAAGAAAAGCTAAATCACCTCTGGATAGAACGCCGTGAAATGCCTTGCGAGAAGAACAGCGAAGCTCTCCATCGAGACGACCTCGGAGCACTCTTTCGCCTTGGCATAAACCTTCCATCGCGCACCAAGCAAACATTTTTATACGATTAGAGATATTAAAATCCGAAACACGCTCATCGAATCGAGCCCTGACGATAATACACAGATCGACGAGAAGGGGTGGAAGCTTACCGTGTTCTTCATGGTATCGGTGGCGACGATGGCGGAGTTGTTGCCGGCGGTGTAGGCGGGATGGCAATTGGAGTCGAGGCTGACGCTGACGTTCCATTCGACGATGACATCACCACCGCCGGCGCTAGCGATCCTCCTCCAAACCCTAGAAACCCTCACCCTTGCCTTTCCGTGCTTCTGATCGAGCTTGAAACCCCCGGCCATGGCAAAAATTTCTTCCCTTCTTTCGTTCTATTTTGAAGAAGTGAAGATGCCACCACCAGGGCTTAGCTTTATATATATGGTGAGCCGGGTTCCGCATAGAGAATTGTATGCCGACTATAATGTCTTCCGTCCACTTGCTCGTAGTTCGGTGACCCTCGACCACGTAACTAGACGGCAGAGGCTCCGCATAATTTAATTATACGGATATTTAAGAAAAGTACAGATTAATTCCCAGTTCCAGAAGCTCACTTTAGAGGAAAGCCGAGACCAGACACGTGGGAGCCACCCCATTTGTTTACGCTAGCGTTATTGACTAAACCAACAAATAACCCGTGCTAGCTACGGATCTTGATAAATAGAAGAGAGTCAAAAAAAAATTCTCAATCTTCAGTGCCCTCAAAATATTCATCCAAACTGCATAAATATAAAAAAAATATATTAAAAATATAATTATAAAAAATTTATAAAAAAAATATGATAGCAAAATATCTCAAACGTAATTTTTTTCCATTGGCGGCATTGTTGGAAACTATCCGTATAGAGATTAAAAATAATTTATATTTTTTATTGAAAATAAAATTTTAAATAATTAAAATATATTACTGATCCGTATTAAATATTCTTCGTAGAGGCATAGTTTTTGAAAAAAATTCATGCCAGACATATTAAAACTAGGCTCATTCAGCATTTGAGACGTAGAAGATCCAACCGTAAAACTTTCACACAAATTAATTGGCTCAAATTTATTCTCTTAAAAAATATGTATCATCCTGAAAGTACTATTGTTATCATCAAAATTTTACGATCTAAATATAACTTAGAAGACAGGTGATGTTAAAAAAATTTTTTGATCATAGTCGAAAGAGTGAATCTGTCAGATCTTGTATCTGTCGCAAAATTAAGCACCGAAATATCTATCAATTACTATACTAATTTTTCAAATATAACAAAATTTTACAGATAAGAGATATGAGCAAATATAACTAAATCAACAAAATCATATAAAAATATAGAAAAAATAATTACTCAATTAACTTACTTTAATAATAAATAATATAATATAATAAATTTTAATAAAATAAAAATTATTTTTTTATTTTTTATTAATAAATTAATATGAAATAAAATATAATAAATATTTTGTTAAAGATATCTACTCAATAGATAGATCCAAAATTATAAAATCATCCATAAAAAATAGACAGCTATAACTTATTTTTTTCTTACTATATATATATAGAGAGAGAAAGAGAGCTAGACTGGGCTCTGATTGATCACATCCCAATCCATATCCGATCGATTCCTCGACTGTTGGATCGATATGCATTTCAAAGAGTCTCCTAAAAACAAATGGAGGAGTTCGGGAGCCCATTAGCTAATCTCACATTATTTAATAAGAAAAGACGAATGCTTTAAATGGGATCACGTATGTTTTCTTCTTTCCATCTCTTTTCCTCTTAAAGCTATGATGTTCCTTTAATGAGGATGAGACTGAAAAGGAGTGAGAGAGCAGACCTTCTCATTTGAAAATGAAACTCTTCCCTCCCTCTCACCAGCAAAACCTCCTTTCTCTCTTTCCCTTTGTTTCTCCCCAAAAGAAACTTCTTCTCCATCTCTCTCCAACATAAACACCTCATGACTCTCTCTCCATCGCAAATACGTGGCCGACTTTCTCTCTCCGATGCAACTACATCGCCGACTCTCTATCGCAAATACATCGTCAGAGATCTCTCTTCAGTGCAAACACATCGCCGGCTCTTTCTCTTCATTGCAAACACATCGCTAGCTCTCTCTTCGATGCAAATGCATTGCCGACTCTCTCTCCAGTACAAACATCTCACTGGCATTTACTTCTCTTCTTCCCTCCTTTTGTCTGTAGTGCAAACATCTCATTGGAATTGTTTGTTCTATGCTAATTGAGTGCAAAGTATCTTTTTACTATTGTTATGTCATTAGAGGCTAAATATTTCAGTGAATGTATTAAATATATATGTGATATTTTAAAAAATTTATGATATGAAAAATATAGAGACTATTCAATTATAAGAACTCATACATAGCTTAATTCATCATAAGGTTGATGGTTATATTTTGAAATCTTGATTCGTTGGATAAGAATTATTATTATGATATGAAAAATAATCATATCTAATAACATTATTCATGCATATATTGTTTGGATAAAAAAAATATTTATTTAAAAAATATTATTTTTGAAAAAAAAAAAGTTCTTTTATTAGTGTTATTTGATAAAGTCAATTAAATGTCATCAATCAAGTTGATACTTGAGACTTACTAATTAATTTTTTTTTAATATTTAATGATTATGTTTATACTTATGTGAATGATAAATGATTAACTTTTAACATGAGCTATAGTTTGAAATGCATGCCTAGTTATATCTTTGATTTTAGTTACTAAAGTATTTCTTTTAATAGAATAGCATCAATTTGAAGTTGATATTTAATACGGTCTCAATTTGATATGCATCAGTAAAATTGATCTATGTACTTTAATGCTACTTATACTAACTGTATTTTATTACCAGTAATTAGATCGAATTACACATATTATGAATGTGGAAAGTATGTACGATGACAACATGACAGCCATCTTTAGCACACCAACTACTTTATAAGGGAAGAAAGCAATGTCTATGATTATATTTCACTCGATGACACTCCAAACTCATTTAATAATAATCATATAAAGAGAACTTCTAATGGAGAAGATTATATTGACCAGAGTCCAGACTCAGAAAATACTAAAGATTTAGTATTGCATGAAGGGATGATCTTCGATATTCAAGAAAAAATAATAGAAACCTACAACCAATATACGTATAAGAAAGATTTTGGTATTCGAAAAGAATCATCTTATTGATCCTCCAAAAGTAAGGGGATCAGTAGCAAGAATTTTCATGTTGTAAAGAAGGGGTATATAAACCTAAGATCAATATCGCAGTTGATAGGCAAGATCATGAAGCAACTATAACGCCACGCAAGAAAGGATAGAGCATTCACACTGATATAAAGCAAAAATGCATATTAAAAAGATTGAAATTGGTAAGTGGGAGGTTACAATGCTTCACGATGTTCATAATCATAAGCTTATTCATAACCCATCAAAAACTCACTTCTTCTGATCACATAGAAAGATCACCTTAGAAGATAAAGAGTTTATAAAAACTTTACATAATCAAAATATTTCAACTCAACAAATCATGGGTGCAATCTCACAATTACATAGAGGTATATGAAATGTAAGTTTCACTAGAAAGAATTTGAGCAACCTTAGAACCAACCTCCAAAAATAGTTATTCAATATTGACCTGCAAATAACAGTTAATCATTTTCAAACTCAGCAAACCGAGAATCCAATTTTCTTTTACGCCATCCAATTAGATGCCGACAATAGTATCTAAAATATTTTTTAGATTGATGGAAGGTCAAGATTGTCTTACCAATACTTTGGTGATGTTGTGATATTTGACACTACATACATAATAATAAACAAATAAAACATGCCTTTTGCCCCATTTGTTGGTGTCAACCACCAGATGCAGTCAATTCTATTCAATTGCGCATTAGTTCGAGATGAGTGTATCGAATTATTTATTTGGATCTTCCAATCTTTTCTGAAGACACATTATGGCAAGCACCCAAAATACATATTAACTAATCAAGATCCAATAATGAAAAAGACAATTGAGCATATTTTTCTTAATAATTTCCATCAATTTTGTAAGTGACATGTCCTGAAAAATGTCATAAAACGTCTATTCGTTCTTTTTAATAAAAAAGATGGATTGAAGGAAGATATTCATCATTGCATTAATGCTTCTATCTCTCCAGAGCAGTTTAAGCATTGTTGGGATGCATTTATCAAGAAATACTCTTTGGAGTCTAATGCCTACCTTGATCACCTATTCAATATATGAAACCAATGGATGCCTGCATATTTTAGATATATATTCTTTATTTTTATGTCTACAACACAACGCAGTG
The DNA here is from genome assembly GCF_000442705.2 of Elaeis guineensis. Lineage (NCBI taxonomy): Eukaryota > Viridiplantae > Streptophyta > Magnoliopsida > Arecales > Arecaceae > Elaeis > Elaeis guineensis. Next base: position 30,073,409 of record NC_025993.2, on the reverse strand, counting down.
AAAGTATACACTCACTATTTAAGGGTTATGTAAATAATCATATAAATATTTTCAGATTTGTTACTCAGTTTGAGGTAGTCTTGGAGAGCAGATATGATCGAAAGGATGAAGAAGAATTTCAGACATACCACGTTCAACCAAATTTATGGTCAAAGTATCTAATCGAAAAACATGCTCTTGAAGTGTATACAAGAACTATTTTTAAGCTTTTTAGGGAGCAACTCAAAATGACAATTATGTATGATATGGAGAAGGTAGAGAAGTATAAATTGTATGATATAATTGAGATTGAGGCTCCTAATAGAAATGCACAACAGAGAATAGCAAATTATGTAACATGTATTATGTCTGAGGAGAAATTTTCATGCTCATGTCTAATATTTGAATTCAGTGACATTCTATGTGCTCATGTGTTAAAAGTTCTCATTACTTTATGAATTCATCGTATCCCTGCACATTACATATTAAAATGCTAGATGAAATCTGCCAAAGAAATAGATGCTGATATGGCACATAGTGTATGTAAAGTTCAGAAAGACACGACGTCGAGAACTACAAGATTCAATGGGCTATGTAAAAAACTTTTTAAATTAGCATATGATAATTGTACCCTCCAAAAAATATATGATCTTGTCATTAATGATGTGGAGTCCATCATTAAAAAAATTTGTTCACTGAAGAAGAATCTATTTACAGAACAAAATATAATAGATGAGAGCTGTACTCAGTTTCTGATAGTGATGACATAATGTAGCTAAACAAAAAAAATAAATGATAATTTCATGGTATTTAAAGATCCTCCAGTTTCTAATTGTAAAGATCACAAAAAACTTAGCAGGTTCAAGCACTAAATGGAGGTTGCAGCGAAGAAATAGTGAACATGCAAGAAATGTCATCAAAAGGATCATAACATTCGAATATACAAGACAAACATTAGTAAAAACTACATCTTGATAATTATTTTATATTTATTTAATTTTAACAAAAACTTTTCTTATGACTTCTTGGATGGTTATACTTTATGCATGTAGATGATTTCGAAGCCTACATCAGCAGCAGTTCATCTAAAGAAGAAAAATTTGATGATTGCGTAAGCTCACTGGTGTTTTAGAACCCCTGATTATAATTTTGCTATGATGGCTTGTGTTTTGAGTTGAATAAATATTTTTGTAAATGATATGAATTTATAACTCCTACCGAACAATATGATTTGCTCTATTACGTTTTGTACATCTGATGTGACATTGATGATTATAAAGTTCAAATATTTACTCTATGCCAATTAATATAGCTTTCATTTTTTTATTTTGTTGACTGTGAGCATAAAATAAATATACACATATCTAGAGTAAACACAAACTATCTCAAGATAAACACAAACACCACAGAATAAACAGAAATCCAATATAATAAATACAAAGTCTGAGACGATAAACACAAATGGCTCAAAATAAATACAAACTCGGGATCCAACACTTAGATCATCCTACAACCCTCCTAGGATAAACAATAAGAGAGGAAGATAAACACAAAGTCCTATAGAAATAAACACAAACTATCAGAGAATAAACATAAATTCCAAATAATAAACACAAACAAGTCCAAGACAAACACAAACTGTCCAGATTACTCTTTATCTTTTATGAACCCATGGCAGAATAAACACAAAGTACTCTAGAATAAACACAAACTCCGTATAATAAATAGAAACTATTTATAATAAATACAAACTCTGAAACGATAAACAAAAATTATCCAGAATAAACACAAACTTGAAATTCAAAAATTGAGTGATCCAAGAGTCCACCCAAGCTAAACAATAAGAGGTAAGGATAAACACAAAGTCCTGCAAAAATAAACACAAACTATCAAAGGATAAATACAAACTTCAAATAATAAACAGAAACAAACTAGGATAAACATAAACTATCCAGATTGCTCTTTACCTTTCATGAACCCATAGCAGAATAAACACAAAGTACATCAGAATAAACACAAATTTTGTATAATAAACAAAAGCTATCTGCAATAAACATAAACTCTGAGACAATAAATAGAAACTACCCAAGATAAATACAAACTCAAGAGCTGACATGCTAAAAAAAAACTGACACGCAGAGAAAACATCAGATAATAAATAGAAACTATGAATAATAAATATAAAGTCTGAGATGATAAACACAAATGATCCAAAATAAATACAAACTGTCAAGATTGCTTTCTACCTTTCATGAACTCATGACAGGATAAAGATAAAGTATTTCAGAATAAATATAAATTCTGTATAATAAATAAAAATTATAAATAATAAATATAAAGTCTGAGATGATAAATACAAATGGCCCAAAAAAAATACAAACTCAAAGCCCAATACTTAAATAATCCTAAAATCCACCCAGGATAAACAATAGAAGAGACGATAAACAATAAGTCCTATGAAAATAAATACAAACTATCGAAGGATAAACACAAACACCAAATAATAAATACAAACAGTCTCAAGATAAATACAAACTGCAAAAGTTACTCTCTGCCTTTCATGAACTAATGACAGGATAAACATAAAGTACTCCAGAATAAACACAAACTCCATATAATAAATAAAAACTATGAATGATAAACACAAACACTGAGACACTAAACAAAAACTGCACAGGATAAACACAAACTCGATAATAGTGGACTCCAAGTTTGTATTTATTTTGTAGGATTTATGTTTATTTCAATAAAATTTTTATTTATTATATGTAGTTTGTATTCATTCTACAGGATTTATGTTTATTCTGAGATAGTTTATATTTATTCTACACTCTGAGTTCATAAAGAGCAGAGAGCAACTTTGATTAATTTGTATTTATTATTTAGTATAAAGGGTAGAGACTAGACACCAAATTTATTTTTATTTTGCAAGATTTATGCTTATTTCAGTAAAAGTTCTATTTATTATACACAGTTTGTGTTTATTCTACAAGATTCATATTTATTCTGAAATGGTTTATATTTATCTTGCACCCTGCTGTGGCAAAATGATCTAAAAAACAATACTCATACCAACTGCAAAACTTTATAATTATCGGATCTATCAATAAACATGATATAACCTGCTAACTTAAAAAAATATAAAGAACAAATTCAGATTTCAACAAATCCATTGCATCAATAACATAATAAATACAACTGATTCATCTGCTATAAATTATTTTTTTATAGACTTTCATACAAATTTATTCACAAGAGATTCACAATACATCCAAATGTTTAGACAGAATACACAAATCACAAATATATATAAAGAATGGACCCAACACATCTGATTACAAAAATAACACAAAATAAACTATGACAATCTCGTCTCGTGATCCTTCATAATCACCTACGCAACATATCTGACACGTAACTCTGTTACACGAACTTCGATAATTATGATCTATCTTTAATTATCATACTCTCTATAAAATGCATGATGTAGATAGCATAATCAAATCTACAAAATTTTTCATGCTCACTATCAATAAAACAAACAAATAATACTTTAGATTGGTTAACACGAACGTGTGCTAACACATATGGGACTCAGCATTGAAAATATAATTTTTCCCATGTAAGAGGCATACTATGTTAGTTGGCACGATACAAAACACAATAACGAATCATATTTGACATGGACCATTTAATGGTCCGATGCATTACTTAGCACGCACTTGATTTGGCATGCAACGTTAGTACGCACGATAAAAATTATTTTGTACTTATAATTATCTAATTCAGCATATTAGGTTATTTCAAAAAAAATGAATCATGTCTCTAATGCGTATAATGTAAAGATACTGATAAACCAAATCATTATTATATTTATCCGACACCCTACTGTGGACAGCCAACAATATGAAATGGCCAACTATCCATATGAGTAGACATCTCGTGCCATCTCAATCAACCACGTTATCTACAAACATAACATTAGAAATCAACCACATAGTTAGCAATGCATAAGTATGCACAACATTCGATAAATATGATCATTATTCACAAATCTTCTAGTGACAGTCCTGTACTCTGCACCACTCATGGATGTATAGTGTCTGAAACATATGCCTTTTATATCCACAATAAGCAGATACTAATGTGTCGACGAGCATATGGACACGAACATCTGTTTGACTTCAGCCAATGAATGAGACATGAAATCTCGCATAGCTTTATCGGATACCTTCCATAAGCCTAGCAACATGCTCTAAAAATAGAAAAAAAAATTGAAACATATATTATAAAGAACAACGCTACATCAAAACATGACATTGCATTAAAAATACTAAATAATTACTATAAAGAAAGATCGCAATAAAAAGATAAACTCCAAATATATTAAAATATCGATCAATGCATGCTGCTAAAGGAGGGACCAAAAAACGTCTATGACCTGCATAATCCATTACAAAAAATAAAAATTAACTTATATATATCTTTGATTTATACAACTTAGTACATAGTACTTACATCATTATCAATTAAATTTTCAGATAGAATGTTATGAACATGCTATCGATTGATGAAACTGATGCCATCAATCCAAACCAATGACCTATATAGAGAAATTAATATCAGAACTAAAGACTATTAGGTTGAAGGAAATCAAAATTTTATAAACAAAGATATCGATTTTTTGTTCTAAAAAATTTAGGACATGCCTACGTTCCCCCTCATCCAAAAGCTGCAAGCTGGAGAAGTCATGGCTAATCTCAAAAAATTCCTACATATCGTATGAGTACGTCGAATGTGAATGAAATATAAATGTTCTATTAAATTACAACTCTACTTACCACGCTGTCATAGTGACTGACTTCTTTTTGAACTTTCTTATGAGATCTAGAGTACTTGAAGATAGGGGGATGAAAGGACTGCATAGTAGATAAGAGCCCCTAAGTACCCACTCGTAATCCACCTCTCGATAGACTGTGGGTCCGCTTGCTCGTGAGGTAGTGTCGGAGTATCAGCACTCACAAACTCAAATTCCACATCTATTGTCATCTCATGAGTGCTCCCCTCTGCATCCTTCCCCTCTTCCTCGCTCTTCCATGCCACTTGCAGCACAAAAATCAACTTGTCCTTCTTGGCGACAATCCTCTAAAGCTCCATCTTCTCGGCATCATCTCAAGCCCCCCCTGACCTCTGTAAAGAGACGACGGTATTTACGCATGAGCTGCAACTGAGGATAAATAGACATTAATAAGATGTGTCAATGATAAATTTTAAAACACATCAATTACACAAAAGTCCAATACCGCAGCACTGTTACATGCAGTATCAAGTCTACTCCTCTTCCTAACTGCCAAACCCGTTCCATCTTTATCCCTCTATCTAGCAACTAGAAAGTCCCACCTCAAGGAACAACACCTCATCATGTGTTGCTCGTAGTGGGTCTTGAATCTGAAAATGACGAGAAAATAATTAGTCTCCTTATCTTACAAAATAAATAAACAATACCAAATATTAAAAAAAATAATACATCTCCTTCTTTTAGGCCCTTCATAACTCCTAAGTGGGCCCATTTTTTGAACTGGAGTTTCTTCCAATTCAGTATTCAAGGAAGCCAGCCAAAAATAGATGGTTTGACTATGCCTGTTCTCTCAAAAAGTCAAACCTGAAAGAAAAGCAATCATATAAATGCCGGCATAATGATAATCAAAATGAAATAAATAGATAAAAGAATAACTTAACATCTTTCTTATCATCAAAACTGTGACGCAACCATTAAGATAACCGATGCTCTCCTTCGGACCACTCTCCCTTCTCTTTATCTTCTCCACAGTCCTTGGAATGAATTTCATGAGGTGCTCGTGGACTTCTCTGGCCCATGCAAAATGGCCAATGTCCCTTAAGGAGTCAACAATGAAAAAAATCCATGATGCAATGCTAAGATTCGACAAAGAAAACAAAATTGTACCCAGAAGATATGAAACAAGCAATTGCACCATGGATCGAATACCATTGGAAGAATAATTAGATAACAATTCTTTGATCCTATCTTCCAATGCATCTCTCCTAACTATCCCCCTGCAAAATATATGATCCTAACCATACTATAGGGAGCCTTCTTCATATCAATGGTTACCCTGTTCAAAGGTAGCCCCAAATGAGGGCGATGTCCTCAGCACGAAAAATCAACATCTGCCCTCCATAATGAAATGCCCTCCTACTCTCATCCTAGCAGTGGAGGAGTTGGTCTACAACTACCCGCTCTTGTGTGATGACTGGGATGTCAAGCATATAGTGAGAATATTTACTGTATCAATCTTCTGTGGGCATCCATCAACTGCTTCCGAATGCCCCCAATGAAGTCCACATATCGCCGTATAGATAGCAGCGACAATCTATCAATCAAGAGAGAGCTCTCTTTTGTTTCCTCGAAACTCCAGAATTTCTCTCTCGACTCATTGAGGACTTCGAACGAACCATTTGCAAGAACCAATGAAGATCCGTTATAACTTATTTGCTACAAAAATTAAATATATTAACGAACTATAAACTAATGAGTTAAGCATCTACTACAAAAATAGATGATACTTCACTTCAATAAAAATCTATGATGATCCTGTCACATCTTCACATAGATCTACTAAGCAAAATTTACATATAAATATGGCACAATCATTGCTACATATATTTATGCATATATACGTTTACAAATAATGCAACTACAAGAATACATTTTAAAAATTTATATACATATATACAAATATATATATATATATATATATATATATATATATATATATATATATATATATATATATATATATATATATATATATATATATATAACAATACTCTGTGGAGGAACGTTGAAGTGTTGCCAACTCAGCACCTCAAATGAGTTTGATTGTGCCATCTGAACAGAAAAGCATTGAAAATCTCCATCGATTTAAAGAAGCCTCCTATAAAACATCGCAGCCCGAGCCTCCGTGGCTCCGTGCGAGCACCGACGAAACCCAGCCACCATCCAAGCTTTCTTATTCTCTGATCTAAGTCGACGACCGCACAAGCACCAGCGACCGCCTGCAGCTGGGGCTGAGGGAAGGCGAGGGGGATTGGTGGTGCCAAGGGGAGGAGAGGGGGTTGTTGGCACCAAAGCTGAGGGAGGGGAGGGGCGATCGTTGGTGCTCACGCGGAGCCACGGGAGCTCAGATTCATCGGGACTGAAGAGAATAGGAGGGGACAATGATGGAGCAGGGCCGTAGAGGGGAGAGGAGGGGGGGTTGGTGGTGCTGGAGCCGATGAAGGGGAGAGGAGGGGGTTTAGTTGTCATGCGGAGCTAGATGCGGCACGAACAGTGGGTACAGTTCGAACGATGATGGGGCGAGATCGAGTTGGTGGTGCTGGAACCTGAGGGGAGGGGCAGCTGCTGATGCTCATGTAGAGCCACAGGAGCTCAAGTTCATCAATGCCGAGGGAGGAAACATGAGGGGACGGCGATAGGGCAAGGCTGCAGAGGGGAGGAGAATTGGTGGCACGTTGAGGAACGTAATGGGGGGGCATGGGGGTAGGGGAGACGGCGGGGGGAAGGGAAGGGATAACAAAGAAAAAAAATATTTGAGGGAGAGAAAAAAAGAAAAAAAATATTATTATTTATTATTATTAATAATTTAAAATATTATTTTACTAAGGTATTAGTTTTAAAAAGAAAATATTTAGGAAGGGGGATGAAAAAAATATTATTATTATTTTATTATTAATAATAATTTAAAGCAGAAGAAAAAATATTAATTTTAAAATAATAATAAAAATATTATTTTTTAAAATATTATTTTAAAATATTATTAATAATAATAACATATTATTTTTAAAAAATTTATTTCAAAAAATTAATAATAAAATATTATTTTAAAAAATATCATTTTTAAAATAATAATAAATATATTATTTTTAAAATATTAATTTATTCTTAATAATAATTTTAATAATAATAAGAATATGATAATATTAGAAAAATTATTTTCATGCATCCGACACGAACAACAATGGGATAAGGCTGCGACGAGGGCTATGCGGATGGCTGTGACCTAGGTCTCACACTGTGGGGGCAGAGGCAGCGAAGGAAAAAGAAGAAAAAAAATATTTAAAAAAAAATATTATTATTTTATTATTATTAATAATTTGAAGCTAAAAAGTATCAATTTTAAAATAATAATAAAAATATTATTTTTTAAAATATTATTTTAAAAAATAATATTTTTACTATTAATTTAAAAATACTATTTGTATAATAACATATTATTTTAAAATTAATTTTAAAAAATTATTTTAAAAATATTATTTTTTAAAATAATAATAAAAATATTATTTTAAAATATTAATTTATTATTAATAATAATTTGAATAATAATAAAGATGCAGTAAAATCTAAAAAATAATTTTCGTGCATCCAACCGCAAACAACATGTGGATCTTTGACTAGTTTTACTATAAATTTCACTGGCATGTTCTTGCAAACAAATAATAAAACCACAAACTCAGAAATACATTTTTAAATTATTTGGCAAGGGCCAGTTGCAATGTGTGATGAGGTTGTCAAGCAAATATCATCAAAGGTGAGAAAGAATTCATAACTAATTTCATCTGTGTTGCATATGTTTTGTGTATGTAGGTGGCTACGTTTGTGTTTCATTTGATGCACAAGCATGGTATTTGATAGTACACCAACTAACACCTTCATATCTTTCTAAATTAATTTCATGTGGCAGTGAATGAATGAATGAAAACATAAGGTAAATAATAAAGAATGATTTTACAATTGGTATATGCATGGCCTTAATAGAAATTGCTATCTGAACTAAAATATCAAGATTATGTAATCAATCAATATAAAAAATTATTTATATAAATAATACCTTCTGATGAAGTCGGATGCTGCTGTGGTTGGAAAACTCCTGAACCATCTGAAACATATCGACAGTAGGGGGTGATAGTAGTTGGATGGCTACGAAAGTCTCGAGACGGTGGACTGGCTTGGGAAAGTCACAACAAGATGGCGGTGGGGTGGGCTTGGGGAAGTCCCAAGAAGGTCAACAGCCCGAGGGAGAGAGTGGTGGTCTTCAAATTTAGGAAAAAGCCACTGGCGGCGAAGTTAGGAGAGGGAGAATGGCGGATGGGTTTGGGAGAGGAGGGCCAACGAGTGGGTTTGGGAGAAAAGGAGGAGGGCCAATGGGTGGGGGTTTTGGAGGAGAGGGCTGATAGGGGGTTTGGGAGGAGAGGAGACGGCAGCCACAAGGTGGGGAACTTGACTTGAGAGGAGATGAGACAGTGACCGCGAAAGAGAGAGAAGAGAGGAGACGCAGGTTGGGGGGGCTTACCAGAAGACGGCCGCCGTGGATGTGGGGGGGAGAGAAGAAGAGGTGCGGATAGGGGGCTTACCGAAAGATGGTGGCCATGGGCATGGAACGGAGAGAGAGAAGAAGAGAGGTAGCGCGAGTGGGAGGGTTATCAAAAGACGACAGTCATGGGTAGGGGAGGGGGCTCGGAAGAGATGATGATGGTCGCCGATCTAATAGAGAAGAACAGAGGAGAGTGGGTTTGGAAAGGGAATGGGTTTAAAAAGAGAGAGAAAGAGAGAAGAGTTTTGAAAGGAAAAGAGAGAAGAGATAGGAGGAAGAAAGAAGCGTTCTACCCTTACGTTGCGTCACATTGAATGCTTTTTTTTTTTTTTTAACATGCCAGATCAGCAAACAACCTCCCAAACTCCTTCGTTAACTTATAGAAAGAGCTCTGAGATGTGCACCGAACCAACGGACGAAGATCCGACTCAATGGATGCTGGAATCCGATCAACCAGAAGAGAGTCTACATACATTTACACACACACACACACACACACACACACACACACACATATATATATATATATATATATATATATATATATATATATATATATATATATATATAACTTGGGGAGCCTCCTAGTTAAAGGAGGAATCGTAGTAATCCTATCCTAGGATATATGTTTTGGAACCTATGAATAGGATTTAGCTCACTCTAAGATAACAGAAAGCGAGGTGTGCCAATATACTGCTAACAAATTATAGATTAACCATGAACTAAAATCTAGACCTTTCAAGATCAAGGCTCAAGTATGAGACCTTCATAGCCATAAATCTCTTAAGGTACAAGATGTAGAATATAATTCTGTTGAACCAATCATCTATTCTAGATCTAATCCTATATCAATCATCTATCTAATCATTCATCTATTCTAGATCTAATCCTATATCTATGCCTATCTTAGACTAAAGACTGTCTACCTATTGGGTTGTTTACCTATTCTAGACTAAAGGCTATCTATCTAACCTAAAGTTATCTAAGGGATCCAGGCTATCTATCTATCCTAAAGTTATCTAAGGGATCCGGGCTATTTATCTAACCTAGAGTTATTGAAGGGATCCTATATTTATCCTAGATTAGGGATCCTAGATCTTTCAAGTCCAAGGGATTCTATGTTCGTCTAAGATTATAGTCATCCTAAAAGGGTTGATTCTAAATCTATTTACGACTATAGGTTATCTATAGGTTACCTAAAACGATTGTCTATCCTAGACCAAAGGATACCTAGTTATTCTATACTTATTCTAAACTATGGGTGTCCTAGACTGTGGTCTTCCTAAAAGTTGAATACCTATTCAGGCCATGGGTTAACTATCCTAAGTGGTTACTCTAAAGGTTGTCTAGACTAAGAGTACACTAAGGATGATCACTAGAATGGACACTAGGCTATGATCATCCTAAGGATTGTATGGCTAAGGAAACATTTTAGACCAGGGTTAACTATAGGGTGAACATTACTAATGGATAGGATGGATACTACTCATTATTAATAGACAGGATGTACATTAGACCGTGATTATCCTAAGGATGGACACTACTGATGGACATCGTAGACACTACTGGTGGACATGGCTATCCTAAAGGTTGTCTACATGGGTTAACCTATGTTAAACATTAACTACAGATTATTCGAAAGATCATACTATAGGTTACTTAAGGATTACCTAAAGGTTACACTACAAGTTCCCCAAGGGTGTTACCTATAGAATAAATTACCTAAGGGTTGCCTAAAAGTCACACTATAGATTATCTAAGGGTTATACTAAGGTTACTTACAAGTTAAGTTACCTACAAGTTATCTATTCTTTTTGATTTTTAATTTTTAATTTATTTTTAATAATTTTAGACTATTTCTTACGCTAAAGGTTACATTATTTAACCTATGTTAAAGGCTACCTATCTGTAGGTTATTTATTTAACTATAATTTTTTATTATCTTTATCTTTTACAATAGTATTTAAATAGTGTTTTGAAATAGTTTTGAAATAGTAAGTGGTTAAGAGGATGATGACTTCTGAAGGAAAGAAATATAGAAACAAAATATCAACCATTCAAAGGGAAACACAAACAATATTTTTACGAAATAGTAATTCCACAGGAATAGTAATAAATAGTAACTTTTGCGGAATACATTCTCGGAGATAGAGAAAGAAGAATCTAAATATTACTTTGAAAAATAAATACCATTTAAGCAATATTAAAATATTTAAAATAACAGAATAATTAAAACTAAAACTTTATTTAAAGATTATTTAAAACATAAGAGTGTATATGGTTAAAGCTTACACGATATGAAGAAAGCAAGAACAAGATGGATATATAGAATGAAGATAGCTTTAGAGAGCTTGCTTCTCTCCGACTATGACCTATTGGATACAAACTTGAAACAAAACTTTGAATCCTAATCTATTTTTGGTTACAAGGATACAACACAGAAGAGGATATTGGTGGAATACTCCCTCACTGGTTTGTAACTTTTGTCTGGTAAAAGTATTCAGGACTACTCTATGCCAGGACTTCCTAATAGAAACTCTCAGATTGTCAGGATTTGTTCCTTCGTGCTGGCACTTGGGATCTTCTTATAGAAGATTTGGTGGACTTCTTGCTTGGGGATCAAATATCTTATCGATGAAGTAACTTGCTAGTGAAGTATCTTGGGAATCATGTAACTTGCTGGTGAAATAATTTTGTCAGTGAAATAACTTGCTGATGGAGTGACTTGCTGATGAAGTAACTTGCTAATGAAGTAACTTGAGAATGAAGTAACTTGCTAATGAAGTAACTTGAGAATGAAGTGGCTTGTCGATGAAATTTGCTGAAAAGTATTCTGAAGTTTGATGGTGTTTGTTGAAAAAAAGTTTGTTGCTTTTGAGACTATCCTCGATATTTTTTATGCTGGAGAAATCTGAGACAGAGCTTGTGACAAAAGTGATATTATGATACAATTAGGGGCAGAATTTGCGAGCCAAGCTTTTTGATGGAAAAAGTCTTCTGGTTGAAGGAATCTTGGACAGAAGGTCTATGTTTTTTGAGAATCAAGTGCTTGAGTAGTTTTGCCTCAAAAACTGTGTAGGTGGTTTGCTTTTGTAGCAACTAAAGATTGGTCAGGATTTGGGATGATACCTGTTTGGTTATCTGGATGAGTCTTTTGGAATGTCTTATTTGAAGATGCTTTTGTTGGTACTGTGAACGAATTTCTTCTTTTGGTGGTGTTGATGGTACTAGAGATTAATCTTCATTTAATTAAATAAGAAGACTAGAAGAAGTATTAGCATAGTCTTTTTTTCCTTCTTCTTCCTTTTCTAATTCTGAAAGTAATTCTTGAAGAAGATTTTTATATTCAATCTTTGATTTGATGACTACAAATCTTACATTAATATTTGATTGCTGCTGAGAGAATTCTGGAGCTTTCAATGGCCAGAGATACCTGTGAAGAGTGCTGAGATAGCCATTGAATGATTTTTGACTTGGTGGTATGTTCATAATTGAATTGGGCCCACCACCTTATCTTGAATTGTCTTTCAAGGGATAAAGAAATTAATAGAGTTTGGATGAAAGTGTATTCTCAGACAACAATCCAGGAGAGTGTAAATCGAGAATAAAATTTAAAGAGAATCAAAAAATTTTGGTTTTTGATTGAAACGGTGGCTTTTTCTTGAAATAGGTTGAAACCTTCGAGGACTGGTGGAAGTAAGATTTGAAGAGTTGGACCATAGTAGTCCCACCAGTTATTGAACCAATATAGAAATTGATATGTTGTTCCGATCTTGAAGTAAAACAACTAGAAATGTCTGTGTTATGGATTTTAATAAAGAAAAGCATTATACCATACTGTAATATAATCCTAGTAATTGAAGTATTGAGGGTCATAGTTTTGTGAAAATCTTTTGAAATCACAAAGATGGTTTCCCCATGAGGTAGGTGTTAAAATTGAGAGGATTTGAATTGTTAAATGGGTGAAAGTATTTTTATTATGGTGTTTGTAATGCTTAACAACTATAGATTTTGTATTTATCAAAATATTTTTATAAAATTTTTGAATTTTTCGAACATCATCACTTGATAGGAAATGCCAATTTAAGAGAGATTTTTTCTGCCACCATCCTTAGTTCTTTTTCAAAATATTCATTTTCAATCATTATTATGAATTAAATTTTTTTTTTTATCAAAATATGGGCAAGTGGCTGTTTAAAGAGGCTGAAAGATTTGGAATGACTTTGGATCAAAATTCCAATTGCCGTTTTAAGTTTGAAAGAAACCTGCTACACGCTTTGAGAAGTTTCTGAAGTTTCTACAGCTTCCTTTTCAGAGGTTTCTGCAATTTCTTGTTGAGTAATTTTTGCAGTTTCTGTTTGAGAACTTTCTAATGACGAAGGTATTTCAAACTGGTTTGGAGGTAGTGGTAATGAAAAAAGAAGAGAGTCTCTTTATTTTTCTTTTTGAGTTTCTGTCTCTCTCTCTTTTTCCTCTTGGCTAACTGTTTTGTGCCAAGGTTCTGATGTGAAACTCATTTAATCTAAATTTTTCAAATATTTATAAAAAGAGAGATTTATTTATTTTCTAGATGCCATAGAAAGCAAAGAAAGTGATTAGTAAAAGGATTTTGAAACTAAAATTTTCTCAAGAGGCATAAGCTTTCCTGTAAAAATTTACATGGAAGAAAATCAGATGGAGAGTTAGAACCAAACCTCTAAGTGATGTTTTGTAAAATCTTGTTATGAAGAAGCAAGGTTTTGAAAAAGACAAATTTGTTTCGAAAACATGGTTTTGAAAAGGTTTTAATTAATACCTTGATAACCTAAAGGGGTTTCTAATTGTTTCCTCATATGGATAACTTTTTGAATCTATTTTTTTTTTTTCATTTTTCTCTATTTTTTTATCATGGATTGGTTTAGCATGATTAAGTCTGTCATTATCCATATCCTACCATTAGTCCAATATTTTTGATTTTCTAACATTCTAACTTCACAAAAGACATCTAAATAATTAATAATTTCATATTCTCTAGTATCACATTCTTGTATAAATTTGAGTGGATTATCTTTTATAGAATTGATTGTAAAAAGATCCCAATCTCCTTCCGAAAATTAGGTGAGATGGTGAATTTGTAAAGGATACCTAATTTCAGCTATTCTACTTTCTTCTATTTCACTATAAATTAATATATCTATTTTTTCTCTATTGTTCCTAAGTTTTTCCAAAGTTATGGAAACTCTTTTTGGGAACATATCCAAGGGGTAGTTATAATCTACAAAGGCTAATTTAACTAGTCCTTTATTTAGGGCTCTAATTATAGTATCAGAAGGAATTATATTAATATTTGGAATGCTAAATTTTGGCCAACACCAATCTATTATGAGATACTTATGGAGGCTCTTAAGTAATTCTTTAATTTCATTGGGTTGGTAAATTTTTTCAAGAATAATGCCTTGGAGTTCAAAGGATAGTATTTCTAGTGTTTTATTCCAAAGTTCAATTCTTTGTTGTTTGACTGAAAGTTGAGTTATTTGCCTATTTTTGAAGAAAGGATTAGCAAATCTAAAATCTAAGTTTTGTCCTAAGAGTTTGGTTTTGATTTCATTCTCATCAACATAAAAAGATTTTATGAGGTTGAGAAATAAATTTCCTAAGATTACTGATTGATCGAGATATTCACTTAGGATGAAGGAAGTTTTAAGACATATATTATTATTACAAATTAATATATTTGTCAATTTGTATGCGGGATCTGGACTACCTGTGGATGCTAGATTTTTAAAGAATTTTGTAGGAATTATACTTTTATGGATAAGATTTGAATCTATTTTAGAATCTATCAGAGTTAAAGTATTTATTTTGAAATCATCTATTAGTAGAGTAACTTTTATTTTCCTAAAGAATTTTAGAGTGTCATCTACTAAGAGGATTTCTTTTTCTTTATCTATCTTTTGAGTTATTTCTTGCAAGATCATTGATTTCTTTTGAAAAATTTCAAATTCCTCGAGTATATTAAAAGGGCTTGGAATAGGCCAAAGGTTTTTATGTCCTACTCCTAAGTTCTTCCTTTTAGATTTTCAAGGAGGTTTAAACAAAGATTTAGTTAAGGATTGGATTTTGATACCAGGCTTAACTTCTTCTTTTAACAAGATCTTTTGATCAGAATGGTATTCAAGAATTTTCTTATTACTTTTTTTAGATTGAAGGAGTTTTAAAGGTTTGTGTCCTGATAATGTTGGCTTAGGGTTTCTAGGGCTCAAAAGATGTTTTAATAGGATTTTTAAGTTCCTTGATAATTTCTATGGTAAGTTTGGCCAAAATGTTTGTAGATTTGTATTGTAGGTTTTAACTGGGTACAGATCTATATTTTGATTAAAAGATTTTAGTTTAAGAATGTCAGAAAGAGGTTCAAGAACCTTATTCTAAATTTTTCTTTCAGGACTGATTTCTTCTAGATGATCTTTCTCCTGGGTTTTATTTTTTGAGTTTTTTAAGAATTGTTGGATTTTAGTATCTTCAAAACTGGGCTATCTTCTGGTTCTGGTAGGTCTTTTAAATAAGTTGTGGTTTTAGACAACTCTTCTTCCCTAATTGGTCGGTGTTGTATTACCCTAGAGTCTTGACTTGTTAAGTTTTTTTTATCTTCTTGCAAGTATGGACAGAGGTATTTAATAACCTTACCTTTACATTTTTCCCAACAAACTAATATTTTTGTACCTAAACAATTGTGTTTATTATTATTATTTTCTTCTTCTATACTAATTTCTTCGGGCTGATCATGTTTTTCGAACCAATCAAAGAATCTGACATGAGCTTTGATTGTCTTCATGAAAGCATAATGGCGAGATTAGATTTTTTTTAGATTTTATTATAAAAATTAAGACACTGTTGTCTTTTAAGTCTATTGTCATCAACATAGAAGTCTTTCCTAAGTAGTTCTTTATTTATTATAAATTCAGAGTTGTTTTTATGTATATAAGGTAAAGATTTATTTTGAAAGTTTGGCCTTGGGTTTGACATGTTTATTTTAATTTTGGAGATTAACTTACGGCTAACTCTAGATCTCAGTCTAGATTCAAAATTTGGGATTAATCTATATTGAGGATAATCTTGACTTTCATCAAATTCAGAGTGAAAGGATTGAATATCATCTTGAGGATCATCTTGACTCAAATAATTGTCATCTGAATGATCAATTTGATAATTATATTCTATTTATTCGGAATCTAATGGGTTATACTCATCTAGGCTATCATAATCTATTATTTCAATAGAGTAAGAAGATTGACTATGAGGAAGGTGTCTGAAAGATCCTAAATATGGAGGGGTTAGTTCTTAGAAAAGGTACCTAAAGGTTTGCAGCTAGGAATTCCTAACTAATTTGCAAGAAAGATTTCTATCCATCTAAGAATAAACAAGGATGGGATTCCTAACTAATTTGCAACAAAAAATTTCTACGCTATAAGGATGGTGCTTAATCACTGAAAAGATTCTTACATATCTATTTAGATTTAGATTATCTATTTCCAACTTTTTCCTAGGATACTGTGCTAGAGCCTTGCCTTAGCTCTTGACATCAATTTCAAGGATGAAAGACTTAGTAAAGAAAGATCAAAAAAAGATACTCGTCTTAGGAGACATAACAACAGATAATTTTAAAAAGATCCTTTCCTTGAGAGACTTAACATAGCAAGATTAGAGATAGTACCTACCTTAGTAGACTTAACATAGGAAGATCTGAAATAGTTACCATACCAAGAGCGACATTGGAAGGATTCTCTGCGGACTGATAGTCTTCTGCTTATGAGTGGCTCTCCCTGACCTTTCGTCAATTTGATATATCCTTGAAGCAACCCAACATCCGAAGGTATGCCCAACCATATGGCCACCACCAATTATACAACCCCTGTGCTCCTCAGATGAAGCTTAGGTTTTATCAATTATACAACCACTGTGCTCCTCACAACAAGCTACAGGTTCTTACCAAAATTTTGCTGTTCAGACCAAGACTCGGTATCTAAACCAAGATCTATCCTATACTCTCTCTCCCTCCAAAACTTTAATACCATGGGTAGGACCAGAATCTGGGGGAGTCTCCTAATTAAAGGAGGAATCATACTAATTCTATCCTAGGATATATGTTCTGGAACCTATGAACAAGATCTTACTCACTCTAAGATAACAGAAAACGAGATGTGCCAAGATACTGCTAACAGATTATAATAGATTAACCGTGAACTAAAATTCAGACCTTTCAAAATCAAGGCTCAAGTATGAGACCTTCATAGCCATAAGTCTCCTAAGATACAAGATATAGAATATAGTTCTGTTGAACCAATCATCTATCTAATCATTCATCTATTCTAGATCTAATCCTATATCTATACCTATCTTAGACTAAAGGCTGTCTATCTAATTTAAGGTTATGGCTATCCTATAAGGGTTGATTCTAAACCTAGTTATGACTATGGGTTATCTATTCTAGAGGTTGTTTACCTAAAAGGATGCCTAATAACTATGGGTTGTTTATCCTAGACCAAAGGGTATCTAATTATACTAAATTGGTTGTCTATCTCAACCATACTTATCCTAAAATATGGATGCCCTAGACTGCTATGGGTGTCCTAGACTATGATCATCCTAGAGATACTATAACTATCCTAAATGGTTATTCTAAAAGTCGTCTAGACTAAGGGTGGACACTACTGATGGACAGGGTGGACACAAAGCTGTGGTCATCCTAAGGGTTGTATAACTAAACTAAGAAAACCTTCTAGACCAAGGATTAACTATCCTAAATGTTACCTAGTTTAAGGATGGACACTAGACCGTGATCATCTTAAGGATGGACATTACTAATGGACAGGATGGACACTAGATCATGATTATCCTAAGGGTGGACACTACTGATGGATAGGATGGACACTACTGATGGATATGGCTATCCTAAAGGTTGTCTACATAGGTTAACCTATGTTAAAGGTTAACTACAGGTTATCCTAAAGGTCATACTACAGACTACCTAAGGGTTACCTAAAGGTTACACTACAAGTTCCGTAAGGGTGTTACCTACAGCTCAAGTTACCTAAGAGTTGCCTAAAGGTCAGACTATAGATTACCTAAGGGTTACACTAAAGTTACTTACAGGTTAAATTACCTACAAGTTATCTATTCTTTTTTATTTTTAATTTTTAATTTAAATTTAATATTTTTATATTATTTTTTACACTAAGGGTTACATTACTTAATCTATATTAAAGATTATCTATCTGCAGATTATTTATTTAACTATAATTTTTTATTATCTTTATCTTTTATAATAGTACTTAAATAGTATTTTAAAATAGTATTTTGAAATAATTTTGACATAGTAAGTGATCAAGAGGATGATGACTTTTGAAGGAAACATGGAAACAAAATATCAACTATTTGAAAGAAAACACAAATAGTATTTTTGCGAAATAGTAATTCCACAGGAATAGTAAGGAACAATAACTTCTGCAGAATGCATTTCTCAGAGATGAAGAAAAATGAATCTAAATATTACTTTGAAAAGTAAATATTATTTAAACAACACTAAAAGATTTAAAACAACATAATAACTAAAACTAAAACTTTATTTAAAGATCATTTGAAACATGAGACTGTACATGATGAAAACTTACACGATATAAAGGAAGCAAGAACAAAATGAATATACAGGATGGTGATAGCTTCAGGGAGCTTGCTTCTCTCTGACTTTAGCCTACTGGATACAAACTTCAAACTTGAAACAAAGCTTTGGATCCTAATCTATTTTTGAATACAAAGATACAAGATAGAAAAGGATATTGATGGAACACTCCCTCACTGGCTTGTAATTTCTACATGGTAAAATATATTCAGGACTACTCAATGCCAGATCTTTCTAATAGGAACTCTTAGACTACCAGGACTTGTTCCTCAATGTTGGCA
Source organism: Elaeis guineensis (assembly GCF_000442705.2). NCBI lineage: Eukaryota > Viridiplantae > Streptophyta > Magnoliopsida > Arecales > Arecaceae > Elaeis > Elaeis guineensis. The sequence continues at coordinate 30,054,102 of NC_025993.2, read as the reverse complement.
CTTGGGATCTTCTTATAGAAAATTTAACGGACTTCTTGCTTAAGGATCAAGTATCTTGTCGGTGAAGTAACTTGCTAGAGAAGTATCTTGAGAATGAAGTAATCTGTTGGTGAAATAACTTTGTTAGTGAAATAACTTTGTCGGTGAAGTAACTTACTGGTGAAGCAACTTGCTGATGAAGTAACTTACTTGAGAATGAAATGACTTTCAAAAAAAATAACTAAGTTTATCTTCATGCTTGATTTTTTTTTCTTTTTTGAGTAATTGTTCATGGATGTCGCTTGATGGTGGTGAATAACTGATATCGGTCCAAATATGCTGTCTTTTGGATGTTGGGATCTTTGAACTTGAGCTTGTGTTGGATGATGAACTTATACTAGATACTAGATTGTGGACTTGATTTGATTGCTGTGGTGGTGTCGATCTTCTGCATCCTACTGATCAGCATCTATAGATGGCTTCCAATCCAGGAGAAACTAAAGGAGTTGGTGATAAAATTGCTGAATGTTGGTCTCCAGATGAATTTGATTGATGAACAGATGGTAAAGTATGAGCGGATGGCGGAGTATTTTCAAGTAAATTTCTTTGACGAGGATGTTCTACTTCTGGAGGATGCTCTAAAAGTTGCTCTGTCAAAATGTTACTTGATGATGATGATGAAATATGGATTATCATATGATAATTTTTTTGTAGGCTTGTCATTTTGACTATAATCTCGATTGATGCTAAAGAGTAATGATGGTGGCTTCGATGATGGCATTGAAAATGATGATGGTGTCGTCATTGAGGTGAAAATCATTGGTGATGATGATGCTGAAGATTCCTTCGGGATGACATTTGCTTTGAGGAAGATAGAGTGAAGGATGATAAAAATTTCATACCTATATTTCATACCATGATATCAGAACCTGAGAGAGAGAAGTAGTACAGGATAGATCTAAGGACCCATGGTATCAGAGCCGAGAGAGAGTAGTACAGGATAGATCTTAATTTAGACACTCAGTCTTGATCTGAGCAGCAGAGTTTTGATAAAAACCTTTAGCTTGATCTAAGGAGCATAGTGGTTGTATAACCGGTAGAACCTAAGCTTGGTCTGAGAACCATAGAGGTTGTATACCTGATGATGGCCATATAGTTGGATGTATCTTTGGATGTAGGGTTGCTTCAAGGATATATCGAGCCGATGAAAGATCAAGAAGAGTTGCTAACAGATAGAAGACTATCAGTCCGTAGAGAATCCTTCCAACATCGTCCTTGGTATGGTAACTATTTTAGATCCTCCTATGTTAAATCTCCTAAGATAGGTACTATCTCAGATCCTACTGTATCAAGTCTCCTAAGAAAAGGACCTCTTATCAAAGTTATCTGTTGTTAAGTCTCCTAAGATGAGTTTCTTATCAAGATCTTCTTCTATTAGTTCTTCATCTCAAAGTGAAGATACTAGGACAAACAAGGCTCTAATCGAACTTTCTGGCAAACGATTGGATAAATAGATAATCCCAAAAGTTCCAAGAAGTTCTATTTACAAATCCACAAATTAACTACTGCTAGACAATAGGATCAAAACAATATAATTTACTATTCCAATAGAAAAAGAACATGAATTAATCCCAATCCTAGCACTAAAAATTATTAAATCTACTCAAAAATCTAAATTTGAGTTCATTCATATAGGATTAGTCCAAGTAGCGGTAAAACCATTAATTAGGAAAGGAATTAACAATGCTATTCTTTTATATTTAAAAGACGATAGGTTCCTTAATTTTCAAGATGCCCTTTTAGGTATGGTTGAATCTAATTTATTTAATGGTCCAATCTATTTTAATTGTAATGCAGATCTTACTATCAAAATCAAGGACAAAAATATTTTTAAAAATTTAGAATTAGAAATAAAATTAGATAGATTTAATATATTACTTGGATCATACCCAGTCGTGGCCATATTTAGGATATACTATAAAATCTTAAATACCTTAGAACATATAAGAATTGTAAACAAAAGAACTTTAGGATCGACAGATTACTTTCAAATAGATCCAAATAAAGAAAATATATTTATCCCAAGAACTTTAGTCTGGGATCAAATCAAGTTACCTGACGACTGGTTACTAAAGAAATCAATACCAGCCATCAGAAAAGAACAAAGCAAATTAGATACAATCATTACAAATTCTGAAAGAGATGTCTCCACCATATTTCAAAAAAAAATCGAAAGAAATTTAAGTTATAGGCTAGAACCTACATAAATCCAAATAAACCCATCAAGACATAGTTGTTCTAGCTCCTCACCCTCAAAATTAAGTACCGTAAATTTTGAGCCAAAAATTCTCCAACCTAGATACGAAGAACTTCAATCTCCACCTACCTTTCCTACCTATTTACAAATAACTGATAGAAAAGACCCAGAGCTATATGTAATTAGTTCTGAATTTGAAATAGACAAACTAATTTTAGAAAAAAAAATTTACTTGGAAAAAAATTTTGAAAAATGAAATAAACATTTAATATCTCACTTTAAAGAATAAATAAATAAATTACAAATTGAGTATTATAATTCCTAAAAATGACTTGGACATAGATATCATTTTACAAATGGTATGAACTTGTAAAAGAAGACTCAAAAGATGTTAACATGATTCTAAGAAATAGTAAAGAAATCAGGAGTATCAGAATTTCAGAACCATCTAACCCAAGGATTATAATTTCTTGACAAGATGAGAAAGGAAGAATCATTGAAAAAATTCACCCTCCTCTTCAAGAAATTAGAATACCTATCAAAGAACTCAAATAACAGCGTCTCTATTTAAAATTAAGACAGATCCTCTACAAACTCCAAATGGTAGAGACATAAAAAAATATCATTGAACAAAATATTTTTATAAATCAAAATCTTAAAATTATAGATGACCAACTAATTAAAGTAGAAGAAATGATTAAAGAAAAAAATTTAAAATTCAAAATAAAGTTTCTTTATCCATTTTTAAACCCTTTGAAATAGATAAAAAACAGTCAAAAGAATTAAATACTGACATTATGAAAGAAATAAATAAAAAACTTCAAGCTACAGAACATATTCAAATAGTAAAAATTATCCCAGAATAGCAGCCACCTTAACCCAACATATTTCAAAATCATCAGATACTGAAACTCTGAGTGAAGAAGAACATCAAGTGAATAAAATTATTAGTTGGAATGATTACCCTAGAAAGCATACTACCCAAGACCTACCCTTCTAGACTTAATCTTAGAAGAAAGAGACCAAATAACCCAAAATCAATATTCGGCTAATATTATTTATGAATGGAGTATATATGGGATAATTGAATATGACATTCAAAATACACTTCAAGAGATGATCATGGTATCAAATGCCTATAAAATCAAAAATACACCTGACCATGCTATTGTTCAAAATATTGTAGCAGGTTTCACTGGCCAACTCAAAGGTTGGTGGGATCATTACTTAGATGATATTGATAGAGAACAAATTTTCACTGCAGTTAGAAAAACTGCAGATGGAGTAATCCCCAAAGATAAGGAAGGAACAGACATACAAGATGCCGTTCCAACCCTTATCTTTGCAATAGCCAAATATTTCATAGGTAACTCATCAAAACTAAGAGATAGGACAACAGAGATCTTATCAAATTTAAGATGTAAAAAATTACAAAAATTTCATATGGTATAAAGATATTTTCTTAACAAAAGTGATGACCAGAGAGGATTGTAACCAGCTCTTTTGGAAAGAAATTTATTGCTGAACTTCCCTCAGTATTCCCTGAAAACCCTGAAAAAATTAGGACTAAACTTAAAAACTAAAATAATGATAGAATTCCAAATGATAAATTAACATATGGAGACCTCATTAATATTATAAATGAAGAAAGATTGTTACTTTGTAATGACTTAAAACTTAAACAACAACTTAAAAAAGAACAGCTAAAGTCCAAAAAAGAGTTAGAAAACTTTCGTGAACAATTTGGTCTTCAACCACTCAAATTCTAGAAATCTAAAAAATCCAAAAAGCTTTGTAACAATTACTACAAAGAAAAAATCCAATCCTTTGGAGAAAAACCTAAACCTCCATTAAGTGACAAAAGGATTAAATCATCTCAATTTAAGCCTAGAAGAACCAGCTGGTCCAAAACAAAAGTATCACCACCCATTTGTTACAAATGTGGTAAGGTAGGACATTTTAGTCGAAATTGTAAAGTAAAAAAAAATTAATAACTCAATAGATTAATCAAATCTTTTAAAATCAATAAAAACTTAATTGAAGATCTTACTTTTAGAATCAAATTCAAATTCTGAAAACTCTCAGAATCTTGAAGATGATATTGAATCATTCTCAGAATTTGAAGATAAGAAAAAAATCTATATACTTACAAAAGAACAAAATCTATTGATAGATTTTATTGATAAAATAAAAAATCCTGAACAAAAAAAAGAGTATCTATCCAAACTCCAGAAAACTATATCCAAAGAAACTAATACAAAAAAAATAAAAATAACTTATAACTTAAACAATATTTTTAAAAAAAAATGAATTATAAGAAAAGAAAGATTTAACTATTCAAGATCTTCAAATAGAAATAAATCTTTTAAAAATAAAAATCAAACAAATAAAAGAACAAATTGAACTTTAAAAGGATAAAAAATCTACAGATAGTGATCATGAACCTACAGTTATCGTAAATCAAATAAGTCTACAAAAATGATGTGTCAAAATAATTCTAATCATAGAAGATGAATTCAAACTCAATACAATAGCATTAATAGATTCTGGAGCTAATTTAAATTATATCCATGAAGAATTAATATAATAAAATATTTGGAGAAGACAAATGAAAATCTAAAAACTGCTAATGGCTCAAAACTCAAAATTAAATATCAATTAACAAATGTAAAAGTTTGCAACAAAAATGTTAACATTAAAACTTCTTTTATTTTAGTAAAAGATCTAAATCAATCAATAATTTTAGGAACATCTTTTTTCAATTTAATTAAACTATTTTATATAGATGAAGAAGGGATTACTGCAAAATTCTCAGAACAAGATTTGCATTTTCAATTCATTTAAAGTATTTTCAAATCCTCACCCATTACACATTAGAGTTTTACATGAAAAGATTTTACAAAAAGCTCTTCCTACTCTTTCTACCTTAAATCCTCAACATCGAACAAACTATCCTTTCACGAGAAGAGGAACAAAAAAATAAATTCTATATGAGAATTTTCCAAGCCCATCCAAAAAATTCAAACCACTTTAGCCAAGACAATCATCAGACAACATCTTTTCGAGAAGCAACAACCACTATTCAAACAAAAATAGTGATGCAATTTTCCATCAATCAACTAAAAAGAAAAGATTCTATTCATATATCAACAAGCAGCAGTAAACAACTACTGCCAGGAGACAATGATTTAATTTTCCATCAGTCATTTAAAAGCAAAAAATTAAACTCTATCAAAATTTCCTTAGCTTCTAAAGAAAGACTTCGAAACCACTTATAAATATAAGTATGAAATTTTTATCACCCTTCACTTCCCCTTTATCTTCTTTAAAGCAAATGCCGTCCCAGAGAAATCATCGGCATCATCATCACCAATGGCTTCCACCTCAATAACGACACCATCATCATTCTCAATGCCATCATCGAAGCCACCATCACTCTTCAACATCAATCCAGATTAAGTTCAAAATGACAAGTCCACAGAAAAATTATCATATGACAATCCATATTTCATCATCATCAGGCAACACTTTGACAAAGCAACTTTCAGAGCATCCTCCACAAGTAGAACATCCTCGCTAAAAAAATCTATCTGAAAATATTCTGCCATCCGCTCACACTCCACCTGTTTATCAATCAAATTTATCTGGAGACCAACATTCAGCAACTTCATCATCAACTTCAGTTTCTCCTTGATTTGAAGCCATCTATAGATGCAGACTAGAAGGATGCAGAAGATCGACGCCACCACAACAACCAAATCAAGTCCACAATTCAGTATCTAGTACAAGTTCATCATCCAATACAAGCTCAAGTTCAAAGACCCAAGCATCCAAACGACAGCATATCTGGATTGATACCAGCTATTCACCACCATCAAGCGACATCCATAAATAATTACTCAAAAAAGAAAAAGAAATCAAGCATGAAGACAAACTTAGTTACTTTTTCTGAAAGCCACTTCAATCCCAAATAAGTTACTTCATCAGCAATTTACTTCACCAACAAGCCATTTCACCAACAAGTTACTTCATCAGCAAGTCACTTCACCAACAAGTCACTTCACCAGCAAGTTATTTCATCAGCAAGCCACTTCACCAGCAAGTTACTTCATTCTCAAGACACTTCACCAACAAGTTACTTCATCGATAAGATACTTAATCCCCAAGCAAAAAGTCCACCAAATCTTCTATAAAAAGACCTAAGTGCCAGCATGAAGGAACAAGTCCTAACAGCCTGAAAATTCCTATTAGAAAGTCCTGACATTGAGTAGTCTTGAATATCCTTTACGAGGTTGAAGTTACAAGCCAGTGAGGGAGTGTTCCGCCAATATCCTCTTCTATTTTGTATCTTTGTATCCACAAATAGATTAGGATTCAAAGCTTTATTTCAAGTTTGCATCCAGTAGGCCCTAGTCGGAAAGAAGCAAGCTCCCTGAAGCTATCTCCATCCTGTATATTCATCTTGTTCTTGCTTCCTTCATATCGTGTAAATTTTCATCATGTACACTCCCATGTTTCAAATGATCTTTAAATAAAATTTTAGTTCTAGTTATTCCGTTGTTTCAAATATTTTAGTATTACTTAAATGATATTTACTTTTTAAAGTAATATTTAGATTCGTTCTCATTCCTCTCTAAGAAACGCATTCTGCAAAAGTTACTGTTCATTACTGTTCCTGCGGAATTACTATTTCGCAGAAATACTGTTTGTATTTTCTTTCAAATGGTTGATATTTTATTTTCATATTTCTTTCTTTCAAAAGTCATCATCCTTTTGACCACTTACTATTTCAAAACTATTTCCAAACACTATTTAAGCACTATGGTAAAAGATAAAGACAATAAAAAATTGTAGTTAAATAAATAACCTGCAGATAGATAATCTTTAACATAGGTTAAATAATGTAACCTTTAGTGTAAGAAATAATCTAGAAATATTTAAAAAATAAATTAAAAATTAAAAATCAAAAATCAAAAAGAATAGATAACTTTGAGGTAACTTAACCTGTAAGTAACCTTAGCTAACCTATAATGTGACCTTTAGGCAACCCTTAGATAACTTAACCTATAGGTAACACCCTTAGGGAATCTGTAGTGTAACCTATAGGTAACCCTTAGGTAACCTGTAGTATGACCATTAGGATAACTTGTAGTTAACCTTTAACATAGGTTAACCCATGTAGATAACTTTTAGGATAGCCGTGTCCACCAGTAGCATCCACCCTCTCCATCAATAATGTCCACCCTTAGAATAATCACGGTCTAGTGTCCACCCTATCCATTAGTAATGTCCACCCTTAGGATGATCACGGTTTAGTGTCCACCCATAGACTAGATAACATTTAGGATAATTAAACCTTGATCCAGAAAGTTTCCTTAGTTTAGTTATACAATCCTTAGGATAACCACAGCCTTATGTCTACCTATCCATCAGTAGTGTCCACTCTTAGTCTAGACGACCTTTAGAATAACCATTTAAGATAGTTATACAATCTCTAGGATGACCACAGTCTAGGACACCCATAACAGTCTAGGATACCCATAGTTTAAGATAAGTATAGTTAAGGTAGGCAACCACCTTAGTATAACTAGGTACCCTTTGGTCTAGGATAGACAACCCATAGTTATTAGGCAAACTTTTAGGTAAACAACCTCTACAAAAAATAACCCATAGTCAAAACTAGGTTTAGAATCAACCCTTCTAGAATAACCATAACCTTAGATTAGATAGACAGCCTTTAGTCTCAGATAGGTATAGATATAGGATTAGATCTAGAATAGATGAATGATTAGATAGATAATTAGTTCAACAAAACTATGATCTATATCTTGTATCTTAGGAGACTTATGACAATGAAGATCTTGTACTTGAGCCTTGATCTCGAAAGGTCTAGATTTTAGTTCATAATTAATCTATAATCTGTTAGCAGTATTTTGACACACCTCACTCTTTGTTATCTTAGAATGAGCAAGATCCTGTTCATAAGTTCTAGAACATATACCCTAAAATAGGATTACTACAATTCCTCCTTTAACTAGGGGGCTCCCCAAGATCCTGATCCTACCCATGATATCAGAGCCCGGGATGGAGTAGTAGTACAGGATAGATCGTGATTTTGACACTCAGTCTTAGTCTGAGCAGCAAAATTTTAATAAAAATATTTAACTTGGTCTGAGAAGCATAGTGGTTATATAATCGGTAGAACCTAAGCTTGGTCTGAGGAGCACAGGGGTCGTATAACTGATGGTGGCCATATGATTGGACGTACCTTTAAAAGTTTGGTTGTTTCAAAGATATATCGAGCCGACGAAAGGTCAAGGAAAGCCACTAATAGGCAGAAGATTATCAATCCGTAAAGAATCCTTCCAATGTCGCCCTTGGTATATAACTATTTCAGATCTTCCTGTGTTAAGTCTCCTAAGATAGGTACTATCTCAGATCCTGCTGTGTTAAATCTCTTCTAAAAAAAGATCTCTTATCAAAATTATCTATTGTTAAGTCTCCTAAGATGAGTTTCTTGTCAAGATCTTCTTCTATTAGTTCTTCATCTCAAGGTGAAGATACTGGGACAGACAAGGCTCTAATCGAGCTTTCTGGCAAACAGTTGGATAAATGCATAATCCCAAAAGTTCCTAGGAGTTCTATTTATAAATTCACAAATTGGTTACTACCGGACAATAAGATCGAAACAATAGAATTTACTCTCCCAATAGAAAAAAAAAATATGAATTAATCCCAATCCTAACACTAGAAATTGTTAAATCTGTTCAAAAATCTAAATTTAAGTTCATTCATATTGGGTTAGTCCAAGTAATAGTAAAACCATTGATTAGGAAAAAAAATAACAATGCTATTCTTTTATGTCTAAAAGATGGTAGGTTCCTTGATTGTCAAGATGCCTTTTTAGGTATGGTTGAATCTAGTTTATTTGATGGTCCTATCTATTTTAATTGTAATGCAGATCTTACTATCAAAATCAAAAACAAAAATATTCTTAGAAGTTTAGAATTAGAAGTAAAATTAGATGGGTTTAATATGTTACCTGAATCATGTCCAACTACGGCCATGATTAGGATATACTATAAAACCTTAAATACCTTAGAATATATAGAAATTGTAAACAAAAGAACCTAAGGATCAACAGATTACTTTCAAATAGATCCAAGTAAAGGAAATGTGTTTGTCCTAAGAACTTTAGTCTGGGATCAAATCAAGTTACCTGACGACTGGTTACTACAGAAATCAATACCAGCCATCAAAAAAGAACTAAGCAAATTAGATATAATCATTACAAATTCTGAAGGAGATGTCTCCATCAGATTTCAAAAAGCAATCCAAAGAAGTTTAAGTTATAGACTAGAACGTACACAAGTCCAAATAAACCTATCAAGACATAGTTGTTCCAGCTCCTTACACTCAAAATTAAATACCGTAAACTTTGAGCCAAAAATTTTCCAACTTAGATATGAAGAACTTCAATCTCCATCTGCCTCTCCTACCTATTCTCAAATAACTAATAGAAAAAGCCTAGAACTATATGTAATTAGTTTTGAATTTAAAATAGACAAACTAATTTTTTTTTAAAAAAATATTTAGAAAAAAATTTTGAAAAATAAAATAAATATTTATTAACTCTCTAAAGAATAAATAAATAAATTACAAATTGAGTATTACACCTTCCTAAAAATGACTAAGACACAGATATCATTTTTCAAATAATATGAACTTATAAAAAAAGACTCAAAAGATGTTAATATGATAATAAAAAATGATAAAATAATCAGAAGTACCAGAATTTCAAAACTATATAATCCAAAGATTATAATTTCTTGACAAGATGGGAAAGGAAGAATCATAAAAAAAATTCACCCTCTTCAAGAAATTAGAATACCTATCAAAGAAACTCAAATAACAGTCTTTCCATTTAAAATTAAGACAAACCCTCCAGAAATTTCAAATGGTAGAGACATAAAAAATATCATAGAATAAAATAATTTTTTCAATCAAAACCTTAAAACTATAGATGACCAACTAATTAGAATAGAAGAAATGATTAAAAAAAATTTAAAATTCAAAATAAAATTTTTTTATCCATTTTTAAATTCTTTGAAATAGATAAAAAACAGTCAAAAAAATTAAATATTGATATTATGAAAGAAATAAATAAAAAAAATTCAAACTGTAGAAGGCATTCAAACAGTAGAAGATACTCCAGAACAGTCTACTAAACCTATGATAGTAGCCATCTTAACCTAACATGTTTCAAAATCATCAGATACTAAAACTCTGAATGAAGAACATCAAATGAATAAAATTACTAGTTGGAATGATTACCCTAGAAAGATACACTACCCAAGACCTATCCTTCCAAACTTAGTCTTAGAAGAAAGGCCAAATAATCCAAAATCATTATTCGGCTAATACCATTTATGAATGGAATATAAATAGGATAACCGAATATGGCATTCAAAATACACTTCAAGAGATGATCATGGTATGAAATGCCTACAAAATCAAAAATACACCTGACCATGCCATTATTCAAAACCTTATAGCAAATTTCACTGGCCATAAAAGGTTAGTGGGTTCATTACTTAGATGATATTGATAGAAAACAAATCCTCATTGCAGTTAGAAAAATTGCAAATAGAGTAATCCCCAAAGATAAGGAAGGAACGGACATACAAGATGCTGTTTCAACCCTTATCTTTGTAATAGCCAAACATTTCATAAGTGACCCATCAAAACTAAGAGATAGGACAACAAAGATTTTATTAAATTTAAGACCTAAAAAATTATAAAATTTTATATAGTATAAAAATATTTTTTTAACAAAAGTGATGACTAGAGAAGATTGTCACCAGTTCTTTTGGAAAGAATTTTATTGCTAGACTTCCCGCAGTATTCTCTGAAAAAATTAGGACTAAACTTAAAAACCAAAATAATGGTATGATTTCATATGATAAATTAACATTTGAAGATCTTATTAATATTATAAATGAAGAAAGATTGTTACTTTGTAATGACTTAAAACTTAAATAGTAATTTAAAAGAAAATAGCTAAAGTCAAAAAAAGAGTTAGAAAACTTCTGTGAATAATTTGATCTTCAACCACTTAAAGTCTAAAATTTAAAAAATCTAAAAAATTTTGTAAAATTTGCTACAAAGAAAAAACCCAATCCTTTAGAGAAAAACCTAAACTTCCGTTAAGTGACAAAATGATTAAATCATCTCAATTTAAGCTTAGAAGAACTAGCTGGTCCAAAACAAAAGTATCACTACCCATTTGTGGAAAATATGGTAAGGTAGGACATTTTAGTCGAAATTGTAAAGTAAAAAAAAAAAATTAATAACTTAAAAATAGATGAATCAAATCTTTTAAAATTATTAAAAATTTAACTGAAGATCTTATTTTTAAAATCAGATTCAGAATCTGAGAACTCTCGGAATCTTGAAGATGATATTGAATCATCCTTAAAATCTGAAGATAAAATAGAAATCTGTATAATTACAAAAGAATAAAACCTATTGATAGATTTTATTGATAAAATAGAAAATTCTGAACAAAGAAAAGAATATCTATCCAAACTCAAAGAAACTATATCTGGAGAAACTAATACCAAAGAAATAAAAATAACTTATAACTTAAACAATATTTTAAAAAAAAATGAATTACAAGAAAAGAAAGATTTAACTATTAAGATCTCCAAATAGAAATAAATCTTTTAAAAACATAAATCAAATAAGCAAAGAAATAAATTAAATTTTTAAAGGATGAAAAATCTATAAACAGTGACCATGAACCTATAGTTATCTTAAATCAAATAAGTCTATAAAAATGGTGTGCCAAAATAGTTCTAATCGTAAGAGATTAATTCAAACTCAATACAATAGCATTAATAGACTCTGACGCTGATTTAAATTGTATCCATGAAGAATTAATACCAATAAAATATTTTGAGAAGATAAATAAAAATCTAAAAACTGCTAGTGGCTCAAAACTCAAAATGAAATATCAAATGACAAATGTAAAAATTTGCAATGAAAATGTTAACATTAAAACTCCACTCATTTTAGTAAAAGACCTAAATCAATTAGTAATTTTAAGAACTCCTTTTCTCAATTTAATTAAATCATTTTATATAGATGAAGAAAGAATTACTGTAAAATTCTTAGAACAAGATTTGCATTTTCAATTCATTTAAAGTATTTTCAAATCCTCACCCATTACACATCAAAATTTTACATGAAAAGATTTTACAAAAAATTCTTTCTACTCTTTTTATCTTAAACCCTCAACATCGAACAAACTGCCCTTTCTTTCATGAAAAGAGGAACAGAAAAACAAATTCCATATGAGAGTTTTCCAAACTCATCCACAAAATTCAAACTACTTTGGCCAAGATAATCATCTGGCGACATCTTTTCGAGAAGCAACAACCATCATTTAAACAAAAGTAATGATACGATTTTCTATCAATCAACTAAAAAAAAAGATTCAATTCAGATATCAACAAGCAGCAGTAAACAACTACTGTCAGAAGACAACAATTTGATTTTCCATCAGTCATTCAAAAACAAAAAATTAAACTCTATCAAAATTTTTTTAGCTTTTGAAGAAAGACTTTGAAACCACCTATAAATACAGATATGAAATTCTTATCACCCTTCACTCTCCCTCCATCATCATCACCAACGACTTCCAACTCAACGACGACACTATCATCATTCTCAACGCCATCAACAAAGCCACCATCATCATTCTTCAGCATCAATCCAGATTAAGATCAAAATGACAAGTCCCCAGAAAAATTATTATATGATAATCCATATTTCATCATCATCAAACAACACTTTGACAGACCAACTTCCAGAGCATCCTCCAGAAGTAGAACATCCTCGCCTAAGAAATCCACCCGAAAACACTCCACCGTTCTGCTCACACTTCGCCACTTGTTCATCAACCAAATTTACCTGGATATCAACATTCAGCACTTCATCACCAACTCCTTCAGTTTCTCCTAAATTTGAAGCTATTTATAGATGTAGACCAGTAGGATGCAGAATATCGATGCCACCACAGCAACCAAATAAAATCCATCATTCAATATCTAGTACAAGTTCGTCATCCAACACAAGCTCAAGTCCAAAAACCCCAGCAACCAAAAGACCACATATCAGGATCGATACCAGCTATTCACCACCATCAAGCGACATCCGTAAACAATTACTAAAAAAAAAAAGAAATCAAGCATGAAGACAAGCTTAGTTACTGTTCCTGAAAGCCACTTCATTCCCAAGTAAGATACTTTACCAACAAGCCACTTCACCAGCAAGTTACTTCATCAGCAAATCACTTCACCAATAAGTCACTTCATCAATAAGTCACTTCATCAGCAAGCCACTTCAACGACAAAGTTACTTCACCAGCAAGTTACTTCATTCCCAAGATACTTTACCAATAAGTTACTTCACCGACAAGATATTTGATCCCCAAGTAAGAAGTCCGTCAAATCTTCTATAAGAAGATCCCAAGTGCCAGCATGAAAGAAGAAATCCTGATAGTCTGAAGAAGTCTTGGTACCCTGAGAGTTTCTATTAGGAAGTCTTGACATTGAGTAGTCCTGAATATCCTTTACCAGACAGAAGTTACAAGCCAGTCAAAGAGTTTCACCAATATCCTCTTCTGTCTTGTATCTTTGTATCCAAAAATTGATTAGGATCCAAAGCTTTGTTTCAAGTTTGAAGTTTGTATCTAGTAGACTATAGTTAGAGAAAAGCAAGCTCACTGAAGCTATCTCCATCCTGTATATTCATCTTGTTTTTGCTTCTTTTATATTGTGTAAGCTTTCATCATGTACACTCCCATGTTTTCAATAATCTTTAAATAAAATTTTAGTTCTAATTATTTTGTTATTTCAAATATTTTAATATTACTTAAATAATATTTATTTTTCAAAATAATATTTAGATTAGTTCTCCTTCATCTCTTAAAAATACATTCTGTAAAAATTACTGTTCATTACTATTCCTACAGAATTACTATTTTGCAAAAATATTGTGTGTTTTCTTTCAAATAATTGATAGTTTGTTTTCATATTTTCTTCTTTCAAAAGTCATCAACCTCTTGACCATTTACTATTTTAAAACTATTTCAAAACACTATTTAAGTACTATTATAAAAGATAAAGATAATAAAACATAGTAAAGTAAAGGACCTACGGATAGATAACTTTTAACATAAGTTAAGTAATGTAACCCTTAGTGTAAGAAATAATCTAAAAATATTAAAAAATAAATTAAAAATCAAAAAAAATAGATAACTTGTAGGTAACTTAATCTGTAAGTAACCTTAATGTAACCCTTAGGTAACCTATAATGTGACCTTTAGACAACTCTTAGGTAACTTAACCTATAGGTAACACCTTTAAAGAACATGTAGTGTAACCTTTAGGTAACCTATAATATGATCTTTAGGATAACCTGTGGTTAACCTTTAACATAGGTTAACCCATGTAAACAACCTTTAGGATAATCATGTCCACCAGTAATGTCCACCCTATCCATCAGTAGTATCCACCCTTAGGATAATCACGATCTAAAGTCCATCCGATCTATTAGTAATGTCCACCCTTAGGATGATCACGGTCTAGTGTCCACCCTTGGACTAGATAACATTTAGGATAGTTAATCCTTGATCCAAAAGATTTTCTTAATTTAGTTATACAATCCTTAGGATGACCACAACCTTGTGTCCACCCTGTCCATCAGTAGTGTCCACCCTTAGTATTGACGATCTTTAGAGTAACCATTTAAGATAGTTATACAACCTCTAGGATGGCCATAGTCTAGATCACCCATAGCAATCTAGGACACCCATAGTTTAGGATAAGTATAATTAAGGTAGATAACCATCTTAGTATAACAACGTACCCTTTGGTCTAGGATAGACAGCCCATAGTTATTAGGCAACCTGTTAGGTAAACAACCTCTAGAATAGATAACCCATAGTCATAACTATGTTTAAAATTAATCCTTCTAAAATAATCATAACCTTAGATTAGACAGACAGCCTTTAGTCTAAGATAGGTATAGATATAGGATTAGATCTAGAATAGATGAATGATTAGATAAATGATTGGTTCAACAGAACTATGTTCTATATCTTGTACCTTAAAAGACTTATGGCCATTAAGATCTCGTACTTGAGTCTTGATCTTGAAAGGTCTAGATTTTAATTCATGATTAATCTATAATATGTTAGCAATATCTTGACATACCTCACTCCCTGTTATCTTAAAGTAAGCAAAATCCTATTCATAGGTTCTAGAACATATACTCTAGGATAAGATTACTACGATTCCTCCTTTAACTAGGAGGCTCCCCCAAATCCTAGTCCTACTCATGGTATCTGAGCCCGAGAGGGAGAAGTAGTACAGGATAGATCTTGGTTTGACACTCAATCTTGGTCTGAGCAACAAAGTTTTGATAAAAATCTTTAGCTTGATCTGAGGAGCACAGTGATTGTATAACTGATAGAACCTAAGCTTGATCTGAGAAGCACAAGAATTGTATAACTGATGATGGCCATATGATTGGATGTACCTTCGGATGTTGGGTTACTTCAAAGATATGTCGAGCTAATGAAAGATCAGGAAGAGCCACTAACAGATAAAAGACTATCAGTTCGTAGAGAACCCTTCCAATGTCGCCCTTGATATGGTAACTATTTCAGATCCTCTTGTATTAAGTCTCCTAAGATAGATACTATCTCGGATTCTGCTGTGTTAAGTCTCCTAAGAGTTGCCTAAAGATCACACTATAGGTTACCAAAAGATTATACTAAGATTACTTACAGATTAAATTACCTACAAATTATCTATTCTTTTTTATTTTTAATTTTTAATTTTTAATTTATTTTTTAATATTTTTAGATTATTTCTTACATCAAGGGTTACATTACTTAACTTATGTTAAAAATTACCTATCTGTAGGTTATTTATTTAACTATAATTTTTTTATTATTTTTATCTTTTATTATAGTACTTAAATAGTATTTTGAAATAATTTTGAAATAATAAGTAGTCAGGAGGATGATGACTTTTGAAGGAAAAAAATATGAAAACAAAATAACAACTATTTAAAAAGAAACACAAATAGTATTTTTGCGAAATAATAATTTCACAGGAACAGTAATGAACAGTAACTTTTACAGAATACATTTCTCAAAGATAAAGGAGAATGAATCTAAATATTATTTTAAAAAATAAATATCATTTAAGTAACATTAAAATATTTGAAACAATAGAATAACTAGAACCAAAACTTCATTTAAAGATCATTTGAAACATGAAAGTGTCCATGATAAAAGCTTACACAATATGAAGGAAGCAAGAATAAGATGAATATACAAGATGGGAGCTTGCTTCTCTCCAATTATGGCCTACTGGATACAAATTTGAAACAAAGCTTTAGATCCTAATCTATTTTTGGATACAAAAATACAAGACAGAAGAGAATATTGATGGAACACTCCCTCACAGGCTTGTAGCTTCTACCTAGTAAAAGATATTCATGACTACTCAATGCCAGAACTTCCTAAAGGGAACTCTCAAACTGCCAGAACTTGTTCCTTCATGCTAGCACTTGGGATCTTCTTATAGAAGATTTAGCGGACTTCTTGCTTAGGGATCAAATATCTTGTTGGTGAAATAACTTACTAGTGAAGTGTTTTGGGAATGAAGTAACTTACTGGTAAAGTAACTTTATCGGTGAAGTGGCTTGCTGATGAAGTGACTTGCTGGTGAAGTAACTTGCTGGTGAAATAACTTGCTGGTGAAATGACTTGCTGATGAAGTAACTTACTGGTGAAGTGACTTATTGGTGAAGAAACTTGCTGATGAAGTAACTTACTTGGAAATGAAATAACTTTCAAAAAAAGTAACTAAGTTTATCTTCATGCTTAATTTCTTTTTCTTTTTTGAATAATTATTTTTAGATGTCGCTAGATGGTGGTGAATAGCTGGTATCGATTCAGATATGCTATCTTTTGAATACTGGGGTCTTTGAAGTTGAGCTTGTGTTGGATGATGAACTTGTACTAGATACTGGACTATAGACTTGATTTGATTGCTGTGGTGGCATCGATCTTCAACATCCTACTGATCTACGTCTATAGATGGCTTCAAATTCAAGAGAAACTGAAGGAGTTGGTGATGAAGTTGCTGAATGTTGATCTCCAAGTGAATTTGGTTGATGAACAAATGGTGAAGTGTGAGCAGATGGCGGAGTATTTTCAGATGGATTTCTTTGACGAGGATATTCTTCTTTTGAAGGATGTTCTGAAAGTTGCTTTCTCAAAGTGTTGCTTGATGACGATGAAATATGGATTGTCATATAATAATTTTTCTATGGATTTGTTATTTTGAACTTAATCTGGATTGATACTGAAGAGTGATGATGGTTTTGATGATGACGTTGGGAATGATAATGGTGTCATCGTTGAGATGGAAACTGTCAGTGATGAGGAAGATACCGATGATTCTTTTGAGATGGCATTTGCTTTAAGGAAGATAGAAGGAAAGTGAAGAGTGATAAAAATTTCATACCTGTATTTATAGGTGGTCTCAGAGTCTTTCTTCAGAAGCTAAAAATTTTTTGATAGAGTTTATTTTTTTGCTTTGAATGACTGATGAAAAATTAAATCGCAGTTGTTTACTGTGGCTTGTTAATATCTGAATAGAATCTTTTCTTTTGATTGATCAATGGAAAATCACATCATTGCTTCCTTTGTTTGAATGGTGGTTATTGCTTTTCAAAAAAATGTTATCTGATGATTGTCTTGGCTAAAGTGATTTAAATTTTATGGATGGGTTTGAAAAACTCTCATATGGAATTTGATTTTCTCTTCCTCTTCTTTTCATGGAAGAATGGTTTGCTCGATATTGAAAATTTAAGGTAGGAGTAGAAAGTCTTTCATATAAAACTTTGATGTGCAGTGGATGAAAGTATTTATAATGCTTAACAACTATAGATTTTATATCTATCAAAATACTTTCATAAAATTTTTGAATTTTTTGAACATTACTTGATAGGAAATGCTAGTTTAAGAAAAAGATTTTTTCTGCCACCATCTTTAATTCTTTTTCAAAATATTCATCTTCAATCATTATTATGAATTGAAGAAATTTTTTATCAAAATATGGGCAAGTGGATGTTTGAAGAGGCTGAGAAGTTTGGATTGGCTTTGAATCAGAAATCTCAATTGCCGTTTTAAGTTTGAAAGAAACCTGCTGCAAGCTTTGAGAAGTTTCTAAAATTTCTGTAGCTTCCTTTTGAGAGGTTTCTGCAACTTCATGCCGAGTAATTTTTGCAGCTTCTAATTGAAAACTTTCTAATGACGAAGGTATTTCAGACTAATTTGGAGGTAGTGATAGTAAAGAAAGAGGGAACTCTCTTTCTTTTTCTTTTTGAATTTTTGTCTCTTTTTTCTCTTGGATAATTGTCTTGTAACAAGGTTCTGATGTGAAACTCATTTTATCTAAGTTTTTCAAGTATTTGTAAAAAGAGGAGTTTATTTATTTTCTAAGTGCCATAGAAAGCAAAGAAAGTGATTAGTAAAAAAATTTTGGAACTAAAATTTTCTCACGAGACATAAGCTTTCCTACATAAATTTACATGGAAAAAAAAGAGTTAGAACCAAACCTCTAAGTGATGTTTTGTAAAATCTTGTTTTGAAGAAGCAAGATTTTGAAAATGACAAATTTGTTTCGAAAACATGATTTTGAAAAAATTTTAATTAATACCTTGATAACCTAAAGGGATTTCTAATTCTTTCCTGTACTTTATATGGATAACTTTTTGAATCTAAAAATTTTTTCTATTTTTCTTCACTTTTTACCATAGGTTGGTTTGGCATAATTAAGTCCATCCTTACCCATATCCTACCATTAATCTAATATTTTTATTTTTCTAACATTCTAGCTTCACAAAAGACATCTAAATAATTAGTAATTTCACATTCTCTAGTATCACATTCTTCCATAAATTTGAGTGGATTATCTTTTTATAGAATTGATCGTAAAATGATCCCAGTCTCTTTCAGAGAATTGGGTGAGATGGTGAATTTGTAAGGGATACCTATTTTCAGCTATTCTACTTTTTTTTATTCCACTATAAATTATCATATCTATTTTTTCTCTATTATTCTTAAATTTTTCTAAAGTTATGGAAACTATTTTTGAAAATATATCCAAAGGATAGTTATAATCTACAGAGGCTAATTTAACTAGTCCTTTATTTAGGACTTTAATTATAGTATCAAAAAGATTTATATTAATATTTGGAGTACTAAATTTTGACCAACATCAATCTATTATGAGATACTTATAAAGGCTCTTAAGTAATTCTTTAATTTCATTAGGTTGGTAAATTTTTTCAAGAATAATATCTTGGAATTCAAAGGATAGTATTTCTAGTATTTTAGTCCAAAGTTCAATTTTTTGTTGTTTGACTAAAAGTTGAGTTATTTGCCTATTTTTGGAGAGAGGATTAGCAAATCTAAAATCTAAGTTTTATCCTAAAAGTTTGATTTTGATTCCTTTCTCATCAACATAAAATGATTTTATGAGGTTGAGAAATGAATTTCCTAAAATTACTGATTGATCGAGATATTCACTTAGGATGAAGGAGATCTTAAGACATATATTATTATTATACATTAATACATTTGTCAATTTATATGCAGGATCTGGGCTACTTGTGGATGCTAGATTTTTAAAATATTTTGTAGGAATTATACTTTTACGAATAAAATTTGAGTCTATTTTAGAATCTATCAGAGCTAAAATATTTATTCTGAAATTATCTATTAGTAGAGTAACTTTTATTTCTCTAGAGAATTTTAGAGTTTCATCTACTAAGAGGATTTCTTTTCCTTTATCTATCTTTTGAGTTATTTCTTGCAGGATCATTGGTTTCTTTTGGAAAATTTCAAATTCCTTGAGTATATTAAAAGGGTTTGGAATAGGCCAAAGGTTTTTATGTCTTACTCCTAAGTTCTTCCTTTTAGATTTCCAAGAAGGTTTCCACAAAGATTTAGTTAAGGATTGGATTTTGATACCAGACTTCTTCTTTTAATAAGGTCTTTTGATCAGAATGATATTCAAGAGTTTTTTTATTACTTTCTTTAGATTGAAGGAGTTTTAAAGATTTGTGTCCTGATAATGTTGGCTTAGGATTTCTAGGGCTCAAAAAAGATTTTAATAGGATTTTTAAGTTTCTTGGTAATTTTCATGATAAGTTTGGCCAAAATTTTCGTAAATTTATATTATAAATTTTAACTAGGTACAGATCTATATTTTGATTAAAAGATTTTAATTTGAGAATGCCAGAAACAGGTTCAAGAACCTTATTCTAAATTTCTGTTTCAGAACTGATTTCTTTTAGATGATCTTTCTCCTGAGTTTTATTTTTTGAGTTTTTTAAGAATTATTGGGTTTTATTATCTTCAAAACCTTGAGGGCTATCTTCTGGTTCCGGCAGATCTTTTAAATAAGTTGGGGTTTTAGACAACTCTTCTTCCCTAATTGGTTGGTGTTGTATTATCCCAGAGTCTTGACTTATTAAGTTTTCTTTATCTTCTTGCAAGTATGGACAGAGATATTTAATAACCCTGCCTAATATTTTTATACCTAAATAAATATATTTATTATTATTTCCTTCTTCTTCTATATTAATTTCTTCTGGCTGATCATACTTTTCGAACCAATCAAAAAAATCTGATATGAGCTTTGATTGACTTTATGAAAGCATGATAACAAGATTGGATTTCTTCTCTTTAGGTTTTATTATAAAAATTGAGAAACTGTTATCTTTTAAGTCTATTATAATCAGCATAGAGGTCTTTCCAAAATAATTTTTTATTTATTATGAATTCAGAGTTGTTTTTATATATATAAGGTAAGGATTTATTTTGAAGGTTTGACATTGGGTTTGACATGTTTGTTTTAATTTTAGAGATTATCTTACAGCTAATTCTAGATCTCAGTCTAAATTCAAAGTTTAGGATTAATCTATATTGAGGATAATCTTGACTTTCATCAGATTCAAAGTGAAGGGATTGGATATCATCTTAAGGATCATCTTGACTCAAATAACTGTCATCTGAATGATCAATTTAATAATCATATTCTATTTATCCAGAATCTAATGGGTTATACTCATCTAGGCTATCATAATCCATTATTTCTACAGAATAAGGAGACTGACCATGAGGAAAGTGTCTGAAAGATCCTAAATATAGAGGGGTTAGTTCTTAGAAAAGATACCTAAAGGCTTGTGGCTAGGGATTCCTAACTAATTTACAAGAAAAATTTCTATCTATCTAGGAATATACTACAAGGATGGAATTCCTAACTAATTTGCAACTAGGGATTTCTACACTATAAGGATGGTGCTTAATCACTGAAAAGGTTCTTAAATATCTATTTTGATTTAGATTATCTATTTCCAACATTTTTTTAGGATACTCCGCTAGAATCTTGTCTTAGCTCTTGACATCAATTCCAATTATGAAAGACTTAATAAAGGAAGATCAAGAAAAGACACTCATCTTAAGAGACTTAACAGAAGAAGATTTTGATAAGAGATCATTTTCTTAAGAAAATTAACATAGCATGATCCAAGATAGTACCTATCTTAAGAGACTTAACACAGGAGGATCTGAAATAGTAACCTTATATAGGAAGAATTCTCTACAGACTGATAATCTTCTACCTGTTAACGGCTCTCCCTAACCTTTCGTCGGCTCGACATATCCTTGAAGCAACCCAACACCCGAAGGTATGCCCAACCATATGGCCATCACCAGTTATACAATCCCTGTACTCCTCAGATCAAGCTTAGGTTCTACCTGTTATGCAACCACTATGCTCCTCACACCAAGCTAAAGATTTTTACCAAAACTCTGTTGCTCAGACCAAGACTAAGTATCTAAACCACAATCTATCCTATACTACTCCTCCCTCCTAGTTAAAGGAGGAATCATAGTAATCCTATCCTAGAGTATATATTTTGAAACTTATGAACATGATCTTGCTCACTTTAAAATAACAGAGAGTGAGATGTGTCAAGATACTGCTAACAGATTATAGATTAATCATGAACTAAAATCTAGATCTTTCAAGACCAATGCTCAAGTACGAGACCTTTATAGCCATAAATCTCCTAAAGTACGAGATATAGAATATAGTTCTGTTGAACCAATCATCTATCTAATCATTCATCTATTTTAGATCTAATCTTATATCTATGCCTATCTTAGACTAAAGGCTATCTACCTAACCTAAAGTTATCTAAGACTGTCTACCTAATCTAAAATTGTTTAAGAGAACTTATGTTCATCTAAGATTATGGTCATCTAAGATTATGGTCATCCTAGAAGGATTGATTCTAAATCTAGTTATGACTATGGGTTATCTGTTCTAGAGATTGTTTACCTAAAGGATTGTTTATCTTAGACCAAAGGGTACCTAGTTATACTAAGGTGGTTGTCTACCTTAACTATACTTATCCTAAACTATGGGTGTCCTAGACTGCTATTAGTGTCCTAGACTGTGATCATCTTAAAGGTTGTATAACTATCTTAAATGGTTACTCTAAAGGTCACCTATTAAAGGTGAATACTACAGATGGACAGAGTGGACACAAAGCTGTGATCATCCTAAGAGTTGTATAACTAAACTAAGAAAATCTTCTGGATCAAGAATTAACTATCTTAAATGTTATCTAGTCTAAGGATGGACATTAAACCGTGATCATCCTAAGAATGAACATTACTAATAGACAGAATGGAGACTAGACCGTGATTATCCTAAGAGTGGACACTACTAATGGGTAGGGTGGACACTACTGGTGGACATGGCTATCCTAAAGGTTATCTATATGAGTTAACCTATGTTAAAGGTTAACTACAGGTTATCCTAAAGATCATACTATAGGTTACCTAAGAATTATCTAAAAGTTACACTACAGGTTCCCTAAGGGTGTTCCCTACATATTAAGTTACCTAAAGGTTGCCTAAAGATCACGCTATAGATTACCTAAAGCTTAAACTAAGGTTACTTACAGGTTAAGTTACCTATAAGTTATCTATTCTTTTTGATTTTTAATTTTTAATTTTTTATTTATTTTTTAATATTTTTAGACCATTTCTTATGCTAAGGGTTACATTACTTAACATATGTTAAATATTACCTATCTATTTAACTATATTACCTACGAATTAAATAATTTTTTATTATTTTTACCTTTTACAATAGTACTTGCATAGTATTTTGAAATAATATTTTGAAATAGTAAGTGATCAAGAGGATGATGACTTTTGAAAAAAAAATATAGAAGCAAAATATCAACTATTTGAAAGAAAACACAAACAGTATTTTTGTGAAATAATAATTCCGTAGGAACAGTAATGAACAATAATTTTTACAGAATACATTCTCAGAGATGAACGAGAACGAATCTAAATATTATTTTGAAAAATAAATATCATTTAAGTAATATTAAAATATTTGAAACAATATTAAAACAGAATAACTCGAATTAAAATTTTATTTAAAGATCATTTGAATCATGAGAGTGTACATGATGAAAGCTTACACGATATGAAATAAGCAAAAATAAAATGGATATACAGAATGAAGATAGCTTCAAGAAGCTTGCTTCTCTCCGACTATGGCCTATTGGATACAAACTTCAAACTTGAAATAAAGCTTTGAATCCTAATCTATTTTGAATACAAAAATACAAGACAGAAGAGGATATTGGTAGAACACTCCCTCATTGGTTTGTAACTGCAGCCGAATAAAGGATATTCGGACTACTCAATGCCAGAACTTCCTAATAGAAACTCTCAGGCTGTCAGGACTTATTCCTCAATGCTGGTACTTGAGATTTTTTTATAGAAGATTTGGCAGACTTTTTGCTTGAGGATCAAGTATCTTGTCGGTGAAGTAACTTATTGGTAAAGTGTCTTGAGAATAAAGTAACTTGCTGGTGAAATAACTTTATCAGTGAAGGGGCTTGCTGATGAAGTAACTTACTGGTGAAGTGACTTGTTGGTGAAATAACTTGTTAATGAAGTAACTTACTGATGAAGTGGCTTATTGGTGAAGTAACTTGCTAATGAAATAACTTACTTGAGAATGAAGTGACTTTTAAGAAAAGTAACTAAGTTTATTTTCATACTTGATTTCTTTTTTTTTTTTTGAATAATTATTTGCGGATGTTGCTTGATGGTGGTAAATCATTGGTGTCGGTCCAGATATGCTGTCTTTTGGTGCTGGGGTGTTTAGACTTGAGCTTGCGTTGTATGATGAACTTGTACTAGATACTAGATTGTGGACTTGATTTGGTTGCTATGGTGATGTCGATCTTCTGCATCCTACTGATTTGCGTCTATAGATGGCTTGAAATTCAAGAGAAACTGAAGAAGTTGGTGATGAAGTTACTGAATGTTGATATCCACATGAATTTGGTTGATAAACAGATGGTGGAGTGTGAGCGAATAGCAGTGTTTTCAAGTGGATTTCTTTGGCGAGGATGTTCTACTTTTGGAGGATGCTCTGGAAGTTGCTCTGTCAAAATATTGTTTGATGAAGATAAAATATGAACTGTCATATAATAAATTTTCTATAGACTTGTCATTTTGAACTTAATCTGGATTGATGCTGAAGAATGATGATGGTGGCTTCGACGATGGCGTTGAAATGATGATGGTGGCATCATGGAGGAGGAAGCCATTGGTAACGATGATACCGATGATTCTTCCGGGACGGCATTTGCTTGAGAAAAATAGAGAAAAAATGAAGGATGATAAAAATTTCATACCTATATTTATAGGTGATTTCAGAGTCTTTCTTCCAAAGCTAAAAAAATTTTGATAGAATTTAATTTTTTGCTTTTGAATGATTGATGAAAAATCAAATCATTGTCTCTTAACAGTAGTTGTTTACTGCTACTTGTTGATATCTGAATGAATTTTTTTTTTTAATTGATTGATGGAAAATCACATCACTACTTCTTTTGCTTGAATGATGGTTGTTGCTTCTCAAAAAGATATTGCTTGATGATTGTTTTGTCTAAAATGGTTTGAATTTTATGGATGGGCTTGAAAAACTCACATATGAAATTTGTTTTTCTATCCCTCTTCTTCTCATGAAAGGACAGTTTGTTCGATGTTGAGGATTTAAGGTAGAGTAGGAAGAGTTTTTTGTAAAATCCTTTCATGTAAAACTTTGATGTGTAGTGGGTGAGGATTTGAAAATACTTTAAATGAATCAGAAATACAAATCTTGTTCTAAGAATTTTACAATAATCCCTTCTTTATCTATATAAAATAATTTAATTAAATTTTAAAAAAAATTCTTAAAATCACTGATTGATTTAAATCTTTTACTAAAATAAATGAAATTTTAATATTAATATTTTCGTTGCAAACTTTTACATTTGTTAATTGATATTTAATTTTAAATTTTAAATCACCAACAGTTCTTAGATTTTTCATTTATCTTCTCAAAATATTTTATTGATATTAATTCTCCATGGATACAATTTAAATCAGCTTTAGAGTCTATTAATACTATTATATTAAGTTTGAATTCATCTTTTATGATTAGAATTATTTTGACACACCATTTTTGTAGACTTATTTGATTTAAGATATCTATAAGTTCATGATCACTGTCTATAGATTTTTTATCCTTTAAAAATTCAATTTGTTCCTTTACTTGTTCGATTTCTATTTTTAAAAAATTTCTTTCTATTTCAAGATCTTGAATGGTTAAATTTTTCTTTTCTTGCAATTCAAATCTTTTTAAACTATTGCTTAAGTTATAAATTATTTTTATTTCTTTTGTATTAGTTCCTTCAAATATAGTTTCTTTGAGTTTAGATAGATACTCTTTTTTTTGTTCAAAATTTTTTATTTTTTCAATAAAATCTAACAATAGATTTTATTCTTTTGTAATTATACAGATTTCTTTCTTATCTTTAAATACTGAGGATGATTCAATATCATCTTCAAGATTCTGAGAATTCTCAGATTCTGAATCTGATTCTAAAAATAAGATCTTTAGTTGAATTTTTATTGATTTTAAAAGATTTGATTCATCTATTTCTAAATTATTAATATTTTTTTACTTTATAATTTCAATTAAAATATCCTACCTTACCACATTTGTAACAAATGGATGGTGATGCTTTTATTTTGGACCAGCTAGTTCTTCTAGGCTTAAATTAAGATGATTTAATCCTTTTGTCACTTAATGGAGGTTTAGATTTTTTCCTAAAGGATTGGATTTTTTCTTTATAGCAATTCTTACAAAATTTTTTAGATTTTTTAGATTTCTAGACTTTGAATGGTCGAAGACCAAATTGTTCACAAAAATTTTCAAACTCTTTTTTGGACTTTAGCTGTTCTTTTTTAAGTTCCTGTTTAAGTTTTAAGTCATTACAAAGTAACAATCCTTCTTCATTTATAATATTAACAAAATCTCCATATATTAATTTATCATATAAAATTTTACAATTATTTTGATTTCTAAATTTAGTCCTAATTTTTTCAGAAAATACTAAGGAAAATTCTGTAATAAATTTTTCTTTTCAAAAGGACTGGTTACAATGATCATCACTTTTGTTAAGAAAATATCTTTATATCATCTGAAATCTTGTAATTTTTTACATCTTAAATTTGATAAGATCTCTGTTGTCCTATCTCTTAGTTTTGATGGATCATCTAAGAAATGTTTGGCTATTGCAAAGAAAAAGATTGGAACGGCATCTTATATATCCGTTCCTTCCTCATCTTTGAGGACTACTCCATTTGTAGTTTTCCTTAACAACAGTGAGGATTTGTTCTCTATCAATATCATTTAAGTAATGATCCCACCAACCTTTTAACTGCCCAGTGAAACCTGCTACAAGATTTTGAATAATGGCATGGTCCGATATATTTTTGATTTTGTAGACATTTGATACCATGATCATCTCTTGAAATGTATTTTGAATGCCATATTCGATTATTCCATCTATATATTTCATTCATAAATGGTATTAGCCGAATATTGATTTTGAGTTATTTGACCTCTTTTTTCTAAGACAAAGTCTAAAAGGATAGATCTTGGATAGTATGTCTTTCTAGAGTAATCATTCCAACAAGTAATTTTATTCATTTGATGTTCTTCTTCACTCAGAATTTCAGTATCTGATGATTCTGAAACATGTTGGGTTAAAGTGGCTACTGTCCTAAGCCTAATGGACTGTTCTGGGGTATCTTCTACTCTTTGAATGCTTTCTACAGCTTGAAGTCTTTTATTTATTTCTTCCATAATGTCAGTATTTAATTTTTTTAATTATTTTTTATCTATTTTAAAAGATTTAAAAATAGATAAAGAAACTTTATTTTGAATTTCAATTTTTTTTTAATCATATTCTTCTACTCTAATTAGTTGGTCACCTATAGTTTTAAGGTTTTGATTTGTAAAATTATTTTGTTCTATGATATTTTTTATGTCTCTACCATTTGGACTTTCTAGAGGGTCTGTCTTAATTTTAAATGGAGAGACTGTTATTTGAGTTTCTTTGATAGATATTCTAATTTTTTGAAGAAGAGGATAAATTTTTTCAATGATTCTTCCTTTCCTATCTTGCCAAGAAACTATAATCCTTGCGTTAGATGATTCTGAAATTTTGATACTCCTGATTTCTTTACCATTTCTTGGAATCATATTAACATCTTTTGAATCTTCTTTTATAAGTTCATACCATTTGAAAAATGATATCTGTGTCCTAATCATTTTTAAGAAGGTATAATACTCAATTTGTAATGTATTTATTTGTTCTTTAGAGTGAGTTATTCAATGTTTATTTCATTTTTTAAAATTTTCTTCTAAGTATTTTTTTTTTAAAGTTAGTTTGTCTATTTTAAATTCAAAACTAATTACATATAGCTCTTAATCCTTTCTATCAATTTTTGAAAATAGATAGAAGGAACAGGTAGAGATTGAAGTTCTTCATATCTAGATTGGAAAATTTTTGGCTCCAAGTTTATGGTACTTAATTTTGGGGGTAAGAAGCTAGCATAACTATGTCTTGATGGATTTATTTGAATTTATGTAGGTTCTAACCTAAAACCTAAACTTCTTTGGATTCCTCTTTGAAATCTGATGGAGACATCTCCTTTAGAATTTATAACGATTGTATCTAATTTGCTTTGTTCTTTTCTGATGGCTGGTACTAATTTTCTTCATAACGAGTCATCAGGTAACTTGATTTGATCGCAGACTAAAGTTCTTGGGACAAACACATTTCCTTTACTTGGATCTATTTGAAAATAATCTGTTGATCCTAAGGTTCTTTTGTTAACAACTCCTATAAGTTCTAAGGTATTTAAGATTTTATAGTATATCCTAATCATGACTGCAGCTGGGCATAATCCAGATAACATATTAAATCTGTCTAATTTTACTTCAAATTCTAAACTTCTAAGAATATTTTTGGCTTTGATTTTGATAGTAAGATCTGCATTACAATTAAAATAGATTGGACCATCAAATAAACTAGATTCAACCATACCTAAAAAAGCATCTGGACAATCAAGGAATCTACCATCTTTTAGACATAAAAGAATAGCATTGTTATTTTTTTTCCTAATCAATGATTTTACCACTACTTGGACTAACCCTATATGAATGAACTTAAATTTAGATTTTTGAACAGATTTAACAAATTCTACTGTTAGGATTGAGATTAATTCATGTTCTTTTTTTATTAGAACCGTAAATTCTATTATTTTGATCCTATTGTTTGGTAGTAACCAATTTATAGATTTGTAAAGAGAACTTTTAGCAATTTTTGAGATTATCCATTTATCCAACTGTTTGTCAGAAAGCTCGATCAGAGCCTTGTCTGTCCCAGCACCTTCATCTTGAGATGAAGAACTAGTAGAAAAAAATCTTGACAAGAAACTCATCTTAGAAGACTTAACAACAGATAATTTTGATAAGAGATCCTTTTCTTAGAAGACTTAATACAGCATGATCCGAGATAGTACTTATCTTAGTAGACTTAACACAGGAGGATCTGAAATAGTTACCATACCAAGGACGACGTTGTAAAGATTCTTAACGGAGAGAGAATTTTCTGCCTGTTAGCGGCTCTCCCGAACCTTAGACCAGCTTGACAAATCCTTGAAGCAACCCAACACCCGAAAGTACGTCCAACCATATAGCCACCACTAGTTATACAACCCATATGCTCCTCAGACCAAACTTAGGTTTTATCGATTATATAACAACTGTACTCTTTAGACCAAGCTAAAGATTCTTACCAAAATTTTGCTGCTCTGACCAAGACTGAGTATCTAAACCAAAATCTATCCTATATTACTTCTCCCTCCTGGACTCTAATACCATGAATCTCGTAACTATGATATATATATATATATAGACACACACACACACATATCTGTGTGTATCCATATATACATACATATATATGTATAGATACAGAAGTATATGTATACATAGATATGTATCTATACAAGCATACATATGTATGTATACATGCATAGATATGTATCTATATCTATATATAAATATATACATATATATATATGTATGTATGTATGTATGTGTGTGTGTGTGTGTGTATTCATTATATGTATGCATGTACATACATACAATGAATTTATGATATAATTATGATATATATGTATATATATATCATAAATTCATTGTATGTATGTATGTATCTATATATATATATAT